>NC_058132.1:483474591-483574118 GCF_016433145.1 Gracilinanus agilis
ATGAATAGGCAATTTTCAGGTAAAGAAATCAAAAGTATCAATAAGCAACATGAGAAAGTGTTCCAAATCTCTAATAATTAGAGAAATGCAAATCAAAACAACTCTGAGGTATTACCTCACACCTAGCAGATTGGCTAAAATGAAAGAAGGGGAGAGTAATGAATGTTGGAGGGGATGTGGCAAAATTGGGACATTAATGCACTGCTGGTGGAGTTGTGAACTGATCCAGCCATTCTGGCTGGCAATTTGGAATCATGCTCAAGGGGCTATAAAAGAATGCCTGCCCTTTGATCCAGCCTTACCATTGTTGGGTTTGTACCCTAAGGAGATCATAGATAAACAGACTTGTATGAAAATATTTATAGTTGCGCTTTTTGTGGTGGCAACAAACTGGAAAAGGAGGGTATGTCCTTCAATTGGGGAATGGCTGAACAAACTGTGGTATATGCGGGTGATGGAATACTATTGTGCTAAAAGGAATAATAAATTGGAGGAGTTCCAGGCGAACTGGAGAGACCTCCGGGAACTGATGCAGAGCGAAAGGAGCAGAGCCAGAAGAACATTGTACACAGAGACTGATATACTGTGGTAAAATGGAATGTAATGGGCTTCTGTACCAGCAACCATGCAATGACCCAGGACAGCTCTGAGGGATTTATGGTAAAGAACGCTACCTACATTAAGAGGAAGTACTGTAGGAGAGGAAACATATAAGAAAAGCAACTGCTTGAACGCATGGGTTGGGGTGGACATGATTGGGGACGTGGACTCGAAACTACCACACCAATGCAACTACCAACAATTTGGAAATAGGTCTTGATCAAGGACACATGACAAAACCAGTGGAAATGTGCGTCGGCCATGGGTGGGGGGATAGCGGGGGGTGAAGGGGAAAGTAGGAGCATGAATCATGTAACCATGTTAAAAATGATTATTAATAAATGTTTAAAAAAATCTACTAAAAAAAATCCAATTATTTATTTGGGCTTATGTTTTGGAGTTTTGGTTTTATAAGATTACTGATTTACAAAAATGAACAATATGGAAATATATTATGTATGATAATACATGTATAACCCATATTGAATTGCCTGTCACCACCAGGAGGAGGAAGGGAAGGGAAAGAAGGAGATAAATTTCATCATATAACTTAGGAAAACTTTTGTGGAGATTTGTTATAACATGTAATTGGCAATAACTAAATAAATACATATTTTTAAAAAATCAATCTGTTAAACCCAAGTTTGATATTCCCTCATTTTTATACGTTAAAAGGGGGCTAAGCTATGGTTTCCGCATTTCCACTTATTATAAATGATCTCATTACCCAAATAACATCTTAGATATTTTAAAATATAATGGAACAACTTTACACAGTAAGTTAGAAATAATATCATTGTCTAAGCAATGTATGGTGAAATCACATTATACATTGCAGACTTAAGATAGTAATTCATAAAATCATGGCCTGTAGAACTTGGTGTAGACTTTATAGATATCACCTGGACCAAAAATCTGGATGTTACAGAGAAAGAATTTGAGACCTAGAGAGTTTCTATACACAGTATTAGTAAGAAACAGAACTGAGGTTCAGGGCCATTTTTTACCTTTTCTTTGTTTCTTTGTTTCTTTGTTTGTTTGTTTGTTTGTTTGTTTGTTTGTTTCTTTCTTTCTTTCGTTTGTTTCTTTCTTTCTTTCTTTCTTTCTTTTTTTCAGATTTAAATATTTTATTCTTTTAGAAAAATTTTCCATGGTTACATGATTCATGTTTTTACTTTCCCCTTTCACCTTCCTCCCCTCCCATAGCCAACACACATTTCCACTGGTTTTAACATGTGTCATCAATCAAGACTTATTTCCATATTTTTGATAGTTGCATTGGTGTGGTCCTTTCGAGTCCATTTTTTTCTGATGCCAAATCCAGGACTTTTTATGCTTTAACATACTTGGTTACCTGTGTTCTTGAATGGAGAAAGGAACTAATATCATGTATTCATTCACAGAAGTTCATCCATTCAAGAAATATTTGTTGAGACTCTCTCATATGGAAAACAAGTTGCCAAGTGCAGAGGAATACATGAAGATATAAAAAGTATAGACTCTGCCCTCAAAGTTTACGAATCTAGTGAAACTGGTTGGTCATATGGAAAAGAATCACAAGAGAACATATTAATTGCAACAAGTGATAAACTAATGGGGCCCATTGTTTCTGTCAAATTACTCAATAAATATTTACTAATTACCTATTATGTGCCAGGCAATGTATTTAATAAACAATGTGTTCAACAAATATTTCTGAATGACTTACTGTGTATAATGCATTATGCTTTGAAACTTCAGGCACCTAAATGAGAACATATTTCTATCTCACATAGTAAAAGAAAAATGCACTAAATTTATTGTCAGAAGGCTTAATTTGGACTGTCTGTCCTATTCATTCATTCATTCATTCATTCATTCATTCATATATTTATGGTTTAATCTGATCTTTATTTGAAATTTTATAGCTTATGTACAAGAAAATTGATGAAATCTTTTGTTCACCAATTTTGATTTCCAAGATATCTCCTAAGTGACTGCCAGAAGTTCCCCCAGCTCTGTAGATAGTAACTCTCCTATTTAGTAGCTGTGAAGTCTTAATATACTTTACCATTCTATGTTTTTTTCATCTTTAATATAGAGTGAATATAGTATCCAAATGTGGTGACAAAACTAATAAAACATTTTAGAGGAACCACAGTGTAACTTGCTATGATCTGCCACAGATCAGTCATTTGTAGCAAAGCTTCAAATTCCTTCATAATTCTATTCATCATACTTTGGAAGTATTCTAACCTGATAGGGTCTTGCTAAAATATGGCACATAACAATGCACATCATATTCTAGCTGTGATGTGATCTGGAAAGAAAACTATTGAATGGCCAGATGATAATTTTTATTAGAAACACTACAGTTCCACTAAATGACCTTAACTCTCATTCACTTATTTTATTTCTGTTTTTTCTTTCTATGCCACATTAATGAATCATATTGATCATATTGAAGTCCACTGTATATTTTGATATGTATTCTTTAAAGAATTAATTCTATATCCCACAGATAAAGCCCCCAGTCTTATGTTAATCAAATATCACAGCCATTGAGTAGCTCACAAGTCATATGTACAAATTATTTCAGTTCTCTCAGAAAAAAAAATGTAATTCAACAAGATTTAGGATATGAAATCACTGAAAAGGGCATCAAAGGGGCTTCTTATAATGTCTTCATATATCATGACTTTCATTTCCTGGTTAAACAATTTTGTTTTATCTGTAGACAATTTTCTTTAGAAGAGAAAACAGAAGTATAATAAACACTGAGATGCACAGCTTCCTCTTCTTCACACATTATTAACAGTGTGTCCCTCTTACATAGTGTTCCAGTGCTTTCTATGATTTTCCTTTTGTTTCTAGCATAAATTTTAAAATCCTTTTTCTTTTGTCTTGTCATATAAAATAAAAATAAGGGAGATATTTTCATAATTAAGAGTAAGAGAAAATTCTGCAACCAGATACTGAATACATATAATCACCTAAGGGGAAAAATTACAACTTGATAATATAAAATTTAAAAAGCTTTTGAATTCCTCTGTATCCAAAAGGGGAAAAAATAGAGGAAAAGGACCTTCTTGTGCAAAAATATTTATAGTAGCTTTTTTGTGATGGCAAAGCATTAGAAAGTAAAGTTATGACCAATCAATGGGTATTTGATTGTAATGGAATATTATTATTCCACAAGAAATAATGAAGAGTTATCACACACACACACACACACACACACACACACAAACCTGGAAAGACTGATATGAAGTCATGCAAAGTAAAGTAAGCAGAGCCAAGAGAAACACTACAGTTCCACTAAATGACCTTAGCTCTCATTCACTTATTTTATTTCTGTTTTTTCTTTCTATGCCACATTAATGAATCATATTGACCATATTGAAGTCCACTGTATATTTTGATATGTATTCTTTAATTCTATATCCCACAGATAAAGCCCTGAGTCCACAGTAACAGCAATAATATAAAATGATCAACTGTGAATGACAACTATTATCAGCAATGCAAGGATCAAAGACAACTCCAAGGGACCACCACCATGGAAGGAACTGATGGAGCCTGACTGCAGTTCTAAGTATACCTTTTTCACTCTACTCTTTCATCAGTTGTTTTTTTCTTTGTATAAGTGATATGTCTTCTTTCACAACATGATGAGCATGGAAATATTTATTGCCTGGTAGTAAATCATATTACCTGTCATCTTAGGGAAGGGGGAAGAAAAGGAAGAAGAGAATAATGATGGAAAAATGTCAGAAAAAACCTATTATTTAAAATTATTTCTACCTGTAATTAGAAAAAATGTAATAAAAATAAAATTAAAGTGAATTGCACTGAAAATTTTAAAAAGCTTTTGAATAACAAAATCAAAGTAATGAGAAAAAATAATCTGTTTAATGGGGCAAAAGTTTTTTATAAGAAATATCATGGAAAAAGTCTTTACAATCAAATTGCATTCTTGCTTTATAATTCAATTATCTATATTTATGTATGTATATGAATATACATAAATAAGTATATGTAAATATTTAGTTGCTTAGTTGTTTTAGTTGTGTCCAACTATGTTATGACTTTTGGGATTTTATTGGCACAGATACTGGAATGACTTCCCATTTTCTCCTCCAGTTAATTTTATAGATTAGGAAATTGAGGCAAACAGATTTTATTGATTTGTCCAGGGTCACCAGTTAGTAACTATCTGAGGCCTTTTGAACACAGGAAGATGAGTCTTCCTGACTCCAGGCCTGGTGCTTTATCCTCTGAGTCACACATATACATACATGTGTATATATGTGTATATATACATACATACATTCTTAAATGTATGTATGTATACACACCCCTATCCATTTACATGTTATAGTTTCCTAATTAAATGTCTATTTGAAAGCAAGAGCTATTTTTAATTTGTCTTTGTGTCTCCAGCACCTAACATTGTCTTGTATATGGTATGCATTTAATATAAGAGTGATGTGGCACAGACAATAGAGTCAAGAAGATGTTTGTTCAAATCCTGCCTGTGGCAGATAATAGCTATGTGGCTCTAGATAATCTCTTACCATCTCAGGCTATTAGAAACTAAATTGCTATGTTTTTAGCCTGCTAAGACAAAATTACAGAGTAGTTACTGATCATCATCAAAGGAGGAAATGAGGAGTTTTATAATCATGTGTGAATGAATGACTGACAACAACTTATTGACTGACTAAATGAAAAAAAAACCAACACATTTATTAAACATCTACATGCCAAATACTTTATACACATCCTATAAATATACATTCATATGGAACTATGTGAGATAGCTCTGCATTTTAGGTCTATATGGTTTCTGATAATTTTTTTTATTTTTCAATTGTTTTGAAAATCTATATAGCACATCATGTCCTCTGAGGGGCTTTGTAATGATTTTTCTTTTAAAATATTAATTGCTATTCTGAGAAGGAAAAAATGAACACATTATCCAGGGTCATTTAGCATGTTAATAAGAGAACTAGACCAGAATAAAATATTTCTGAGCTTCCAGAATTTTATATTCATTTGATCTGAATATTTGCCTTCCTATTTTGTGAAACAAATAGACATTTGATGGCCAAGCATCAGGAAGCAATTAGAGAAAAGGAAATGGCAGGATGGAAGATAAAACAGCCTTTCTTTCTCTAGCTGGTACTGGAGCCCTGCCATGTGTGCCAGTTGAGGTGGTTTATAAAACTGTCAAAACTGAGAATTCAGTTCTTAGGTTATTATTTCCATAACACCATGTTCTACTTCAGTCACTGAACTATTACTTGTTAAGATGTCAAAGGTAAACTCTCTAAATGGTAGGATACAACATTAAATGTCATGGAAAGAACATTGGAATAGACTTCTAGGTCTGTCTTATCTCCGTTAAGTGGTGAGGTCCTTAGTAACTCGGAGTCTCAATTTCTTTATCTGTTTAATAAGGAAAAAGAACTATAGCTCATGTTTCCCATAAACAGTCTAGTAAAGCCCATGTACCCCAGCTTAGAAGAATGTTTTTGGAAGTCCAAGATATAATGGATTTCAAAGGAAAATTAATATAGAAATAATGGTTCTCAAAATATTTTTAAAAGTCCACAATCCTCACGTTAAGAAGTTTTGGACTAGAGGGTCCTTAAAAACCCTTCCAGGTCTAAGATTCTGTTTATTTTTATTTTATTTTCTATATTTTTCAGATTACTTTTAATAAAATTTAAATAATTTTTTTGATTATTTTGTAACCCATGTTCTCTCCCTTCCTACCACACCTCTTCCTTCCCTGAAATGGCAGGTAATATGATATAGGTTATACATGTGCTATCAGGCAATAAATATTTCCACATTCATCATGCTGTGAAAGAAGATACATATCACTTAACAGAAGCATTAAGCAAACAATTGACAAAGGAAATAAAAAATGCTCTACTTCCAACTACATTAAAAGTCTATCAATTCCTTCTATGGTGATGGGTAGCATTTTTCATCATAAGTTGCCTTGGATGCTTGTATTGCTAATAATATTTAAGTCATTTACAGTTGATCACCATGTGTTATTACATTTATTGTGTAGAACATTCTCTTGATTCTACTCACTTTATTTTGCCTCACTTCGTATAAATCTTTCCAGGTTTTGTTGTGATTGTCTTGTTCTTCAGAGTCTATAAGGTAATAATGATCACAATAGGGACAATAATAACACTAATAAATTGTACCTCAGAACTGCATATAGTTGATTCACTAAGATTCAGGAAAGAAAATTAGAACTCTAGTTGAGGCTGGAATATTTGATTTTGGCTGTGGTCAAAGCCTTTGATTTCATCAGTGGAGGGAGCTCCTAGAGAAGCAAAGCCTTGTGCCATTCCAAATTGGCAATGCCTCTGCAACTCATAATCTTGAGGAGTTCTGCAGGCACTGAGAATTTAAGTGGCTTGCTTATGATCTTTAAGCCCATATGAGATAGAACCTGAACTGAAGTCTTTCTACCTATAGGATTAGTACTCCATAAATTACAGAATATCTTTATACATGACAAGAATAATTATAATTACAATAATACAAATAACAAAAAAAATTATAACTTCTTTTAAGTGTACTATAGAATTTTTAAAAATCAGAATCAAATACAATGTGTCATATTATATTTTCTCTATTATCCTAAATTACCATTCCTGGCATCATGATGATTTTTTGAAAGTATTTTACTTATAATTACTTTATTTAGGCATCTTGACAGTTCTCTGAAAGTATTTTCCTTATAAACAGTTACTTTATTTAATCATCAAGCATTTTAATTTTTAACAACCCACAAGTTTTTAAATATTTATCTTCCTAGTCCAACAATCTTGGAAAATTCTTGAGAAAAACTTGGCCCAATAAAGCAGAAATTAAAGTCAAGTATATTAGAATTAAAGATGTTTATTTCTGAAAGTGGCCTCAGCTTAATGCTCTAGTCCTTTAGGCAGGAACAAATGTAGACAATGATGCTCATGTTAAAATTACTGATTTTTTTTACATGGACTTCAGTTGGTGTGGCGTGTTTTGTTAAGTCAGCCACAATCAAATTATATCTAGAATAAGCTTATTCAAAAGTTATTATATATTATGTATAGATACTAAAACTATGACAGTACAGTGACTTAATCAGCATCCAACTATCCATCTATTCATTGATTCAAACTTCTATCCATCCTTCCATTATCCTAGAATACAAGCATTACTGAATGCCTTTTTAATGCATCATGTTCTCCCAGGTGATGATTGCTGTACGTTTTTTATTTCCCTCTTTTCATGGTCTTGGCCTTATGGTTAGCCAATTCAATAAGACCTGTCCTTCAGCCTTGAATCTCTTGCTATCTGGAATTTTTGTTCTAACCAGTACTCCATTCCATAATCCTGGATACCTCTGCATTTACTTTGGAACCATCTGAAACTCCTAGAAGAAATCATGCAACTTTCAGATTGGAAGCTTATGCCTTCATTCAATCTAATAAAAACTAGTACCTCACTACTGTGAAGATATTACTTAATTTATATTAACTATCTTCCTATTATTCTCTTAACAGTGGTTAATGAAACATTTTTTCTTCTTTCTCGCAGCCTCCAATTTTATCCCTATGTAAAGCCTCTTGGGAGAGAATCAAAATTCTTACTTTTATTGAGAAATTATATCCTGATTGTAACCTCCCTCATCTTTTCTTTATAACTCAATATTTCTCTCTGTCCTCACCTATTGTTTCCTCCTTTAATTTGGGAGACTATGGAGTGTTCAAAGAGTAACATGTCTGGTGTGAGGGTTTGACACATGCTTTTCAGAGATGCTACCTTCTTTTGGTGTGTGCTTGCCAGCCTACCCTTAACTGTGGCTCCAAGAAGTTGTAGCATATAGAACAGTCACACCCTGATAAGCCATCTCAGCAGGCAGGCTATACTGGGTAAGCAATAAGCTTCAAACACATTGGTGAGTGAGGAGGTTGTCTACCCCAGAAAGACTTCCCCTGGCAGAAAGGACAGATGCGAACAATTTGTTCCAACAGCCATGAAAGCAGTGTAAGTAGGAATTTTGAGTGCTTACTTGAATTTTGGAGACAGAGCAGGTCTGTTCTTTTTCCAGCATAAGCCATCAACTTGTATCCCATCTTTTCCTGGTTTCTATAGAAATTTGTTCCACTGATCACTTTCTCATCTTCATCTCATCAATCTCTTTCCCTATAGGTCTTTATGCTTACCTTCAATAACATCGTATCTCTTTCATTCTAAATAACAAACAAATAAGCAATTATTACATACCTACTATATAGGATGCCCTCTGGTAGGTAGGGTTACAAAGAAAAGGGTGAAGTGGCTCCTGCCTTCAAGAAGTTTACATTTTATTGGGAAAGACAGCTTATATCCAGTTAAAGAAAGTACAAAATATATAAAATAAATGCAAGGAAAGTGGGTGGGAAAAGCACTAGAAGTTATGGGGTCAGAAAAGACTTTAAGCAAAAAATGGAATTTAAGATATATTAAAGAAAACCAAAGATTCTAGAAGATCAAGGTAACTTGATTCCAACATGAGGGGCAGTCACTGCAAGTGGCAATAGTGTCTTTAGAAGGAACAGAAAGAATGCTGGTTTGAATTGCATTAGGAAGATTAATAAAGTGTAAAAGTCTAGTGAAGTTGCCTTGAGCTAGGTTGTAAAATGATTTAAAGGTCAAATGGAGGAGTTTATATTTCACCCTAGACGTAACTGGGAACTACTGGAGTTTATTGAGTACAGGAGTACCACGGGATAGTGCTTGGGACAATCACTTTGGCAGCTATGCAAAAGATGGTACAGGGAGATAGTGGAAGCAGAGAGAACCACAGGTGACTATTGCAATAGTTTAGAAAATGTATTATAAAAATCTGATATAGTTCATATGATTGGTATAAATGGATCAGACACAAGAGATGCTGTGGATGCTGTGATAAGCCTTGGCAACTAAATGGACGTGAAGATGGAAGGGGAAGAGAATTGAGAATATGAGGTTAAAACCCTAGGTGGCTAGACTGATGGTGGTACCATAAAAAAGCATAGGAAAGTATGGAAGGGATGTTGAGATTTTTTTCTGAAGAGGAGAGATTTAGGTAATAGATTCTCTTTTGAATATTTTAAATTTGAGATCTCTATAAAGAATATAGTTGAATCTGTCCAAGAAGCAATTGGTGACACAGAATTAGACCTCAGGAGAAAAGCTCTAGCCAGATATTTAGCTCTCAGAATCATATGCATAGAGATAATAATTAATAATATGGGGTTGATGAGGTCATCAAGAGATGGCAAAGACAAATTAAAAAAACCAAGAAAGCTCAGGACACAATTTTGAATAAGATCTCTGGTTAGGCACTGGAATCTAAATCTTCAGAGATCAAGAAGATATCAAGTGATAGACTAAGGAGATCCAAGAAAGCATACCAAAAAACAACAACAACAAAACTCAACAACAACAAACAAACAAAAAAAGGGAGAGACACATCCACCAGAATGGGGTCACTAATGTCATATTCTACAAAAAAATTCAAGAAACAAGAAGACTTAGAAAAGAACATGAGATTTAGTATTTAAGACATCATTATAATCCTTAGAGAAGTACAGTGATTTATGAGAATAAAGATATTTGAAATATTACATACTCACTGATAAGGCCCAATTGAACTTTTAACTTTAAATGATATTATTTTACGTTGTCAGCTTTTGTTGAAAATACACAGGCATGAAATTGAGGACTTGGCATCTCATTGTCTTATCTAGTCTTATAACTTTCCTGTTTCTAAATATTAGCAGTAAAATGAAATCATGGATCTATTTTGCTAAGCAGTAATCTGACATGTGGAAGGAGAGTTGAATTGAAGGTCCATACTGAAGTAACTGATTTTATTATGGGCATGAGTTTTTGTTTGTTTTTTTTAATTCTCCTGCTACAAATATACACACACTACCACTGCCACCATTTGACATATGCTTCATTGATTAATGAGACTTAGTGATGGTCTGGAGACATTCTTTGTGCATGAAAAAAAAATATTAGGAGTTGAAAAGAGAGGACATTTCCTTTGGGATCATGCGAGTGATTGTGAGTAATATTCTCTTCAACACAACAAAGCATTATTTTTCACTTTAGCTTACTAGTGCTTTATTTCAGGGCTTTGTTTTATAAGTGTTCTTTTACAACAATATACAACATGAAAATATGTTTTTCATGAAAATACATGTATTACCCAGATCAAATTGCTTAACATCTCTAGAAGGCAGGAGGGAAAAGAGGAATAGTGACAACTTGGATCTTATAATTTCAGAAAACAGATGAAAATTGTTATTACATATAATTGGGAAAATAAATATATTTGTAAAACCTCCATCATAGATTTCTGATAGAAACCATGCACTTTCTTACTTTCTACCATGGTAGTTCAGTCATTCAAAGATGATGATTTGAGAAATTATCTGGGAAAACTGAAGACCTTTTCCAAGAAAAGGCCAGAGAGGTTGAGCCTTTGCTAATAAATTAATGGGTTCATGAATAAAAAAGAAGGAAATGTGTACTTAAGGACTTACTCAAATTTAAGAGGCCAGGTTGCTAATACCAAAGACATACTATTTTTAAAGTATCTCATTTTCAATAGAATACAAGTTTAGTTACTTTTTTTTTAAACAACAAATATCTATCTTTTCTTGTATTCTATCCATCACTGGAAAAAAGAAAAGAAAAACAAATTCTTGTGACAAATATGCAGAGTCAAGCAAAAAATAAATGTCCTACATTTGATAAGTCCAAAAAAATGTATTTAAATTTGTACCTGGAGTCCATAATCTTTCTGTCATGAGACTGGAAGTATTTTTCAATATTGGTACTATGGAATCATGCTTAGTTATTTACTAATAATTTTAAAATAAATATAATGATAGTAGCATTTTTCCTTATCTGGAAATTTTATTTATGAGCATTACAAATGAACACTACACCAGAATTAATAAACTTGGGATACAAAGAATTTGGCATGTTATAGTGGAAAGAGCATTGACCCTAAAGTGTTTTGTTCTGTTTTTTATCCTTATCTTCTGTCTTAGAATTAATACTGTGTATTAGTTCCAATGATGGTCACACAGTCAGGAAGATTCTGAGGTCAGACCTGAACCCAGGACCTCCCAACTCTAGTAGATTTTAATCCACTGAGCCATCTAGATGACCCCTCCTTAAAGGGTTAAAAGTGTAGGCATTGGATAGGAGAGTAAATCTTGGTTGTGTCATTATATAGGTGACCTAGGGTTAAAAAAATAGGTCTCAGTTTCCTCATCTGTAAAATGAGTGAGATGGACTAAAGATCTAGATTTATGACGCTTCCAAAATATTGTCATCTAATCTAGAAACTATCCAATCTCCCACAGAAATGACTCCCTATTGTCTTATGTCAATTCATACTCTTCTGCTTTCAAGCTCCTTCCCAAATATTATCCTTATTTTAAGCTTCCTTCCCATATTTTTGCTTTTTAAATATCTCAAAATGTCTCTTTTGCCTTCACTCTACTTCTTTCCTAGTTTTACTCCATCTCCTTATTTTTCAAAAATGAGGAAATAACCCTGCTCAATATGTACGCACCAAGTGGCATAGCATCCAAATTCATAAAGGAGAAACTGGCAGAGCTCAAGAAGGAAATAGATTGTAAAACCATAATAGTGGGAGATCTAAATATTCCTCTTTCAGATCTAGATAAATCATACCAAAAAATAAATAAGAAAGAGGTAAGAGAGGTGAATGAAGTCCTAGAAAAATTAGATTTAATTGATATGTGGAGAAAAATAAATAGGGACAAAAAGGAATACACCTTCCTTTCAGCTGCACATGGTACATTCACAAAGATTGACCATGTAATAGGGCATAGAATCATTGCAAACAAATGCAAAAGAGCAGAAATAATAAATGTAACCTTCTCAGATCATAATGCAATAAAAATAATAATTAGTAAGAGCACCTGGACAGGCAAATCAAAAACTAATTAGAAATTAAATAATATGATTCTCCAAAACCAATTAATCAAAGACGAAATCATAGAAACAATCAACAATTTCATTGAAGAGAATGACAATGATGAGACATCCTACCAAACTCTGTGGGATGCAGCCGAGGCAGTACTCAGGGGGAAATTTATTAACAAATTAGGGAGGGCGGAGATTAATGAATTGGGCATGCAACTCAAAAAACTAGAAAGTGAGCAAATTAAAAATCCCCAGATGAAAACTAAATTAGAAATACTAAAAATCAAGGGAGAAATTAATAAAAGGGAGACCTCACCTCTAAGTGACTTGCCGAGGGTCACATGGCTAAGAAGTGAATGAAGTGAAATTTGAACCCAGATCCTCCTGACTAGAAGCCTAGAGCTCTGTCTGTCCACTGTGCCACCTAACTGCCCCAATAATGATATCATGATCCAAAAATGTCAGATTCTTCTCTCATGTCAAGAGGGCTCCTGTCAATCTAAACATGGATTAAATACTAATTGTTTCTGTTTCCCAATTTGTATTTCATGGTGATTCCTTCACTTAATCATAGTACTAAATCTTAGAGACTTATGTTTTAATTAATAAAGTTATTATTATATAATATTATAATACATTATTATAATATAATTAATGTTATGTTGTTATATTGAGTCCAAGTTCTGCATCTGGTACAGACTGGCTGATTACTGTAAACAAGTTAATTAAACTCTAGGCATTTCATTAAAACTATAAGTCAAAGACACATGTACCAACCTGAATTTGTAGAGATATTTCCTCATCCAGGAATTTCCTATACCAATGTAACTACAGACCAAGTCCCCAGCAGCTGCTAGTACAGGGCATAAATAGAGTAGCACTGAGTCTAGAGTCAGGAAGACCCAAGTTGGAATGCAGACTGAGTCACTAGATAGATGTACTATCCTAGGCAAATTATTTTACATTTCATTGCCTCAGTTTCCTCAACTGTAACATGAAGATCATAATAGTACCTACCTCAGAGGATATTGTGAAGAACAGATGAGATAATATTTGTAAAGTTCTTAGAATGGTACCTACTACATAGTAGGTATTTAATAAACACATCATTCTTTACTTTCTTAAAATTATATATATATATATATATATATATATATAGTGGCTACTATGTACTAAGCAATAAGTTAAGAGGTTTTATATTATCATGTATGATATAACGGAATATATGTTTGATTTTATATAGTTTATTATTATATAGTTTATATTTATTAAAAAATTTATATTTATAAATTTATTATTTTTGATATGTATTTTATATGTATATAATATATCCATATATATGCTATATATGAATGTATCTTAAAATAAATTGAATATATCTTAATATGGTGTTTGTTATATAGTAGGCAATTTATAAATGTTTATGATTTGATCTGCCATAAAAATAAAAATGTAAAGGAAGACAAAAGAAAAAGATCCTCCCAGAGATTGTCCCCCATTTCAAGTTTCAATTTAAAATCCCTGCCTTTATTTTGCCTATATAATGGCAGTCAGCTTTTGCAAGCTTTGGGTTTAGCCTGTGGTAAGAACTATCATGTAATCATTGAAGTCCATTTCATCACTTCAATAATAAAATTGAATACCATTGCTGAAGTTTATGAGAAAAACTTAATTCTCATTCTATAAGTAATAGAAAAATAATAAATAGTGGCATAATAATAATAAAGTAATGAATTGCTTTTATCATCCCATATGTGGTAGGGCAGCATTGTAGATTTAGGGTGAAGAGGGAAAGTTTGATTACTCTCCTTATTCATGCCCTTTCTGTGTGCTTATTCTGTTTGAAACGTTAGTATACATCTAGCTTGTGAGTGAAACTTGGAGTACTTAAATTCTGACTCAGCACTGACCTTTTCCATCTTTTAGAGAAGATCTTGTTTTGCTGCCATCTTTCAGAGAACAAATAACTTCAATGATTCTTAAAGAAGAAAATTGAAGTCACTGAGAACAACTAGACTGAGCAGTGAAGAACTGTCATTCCAATTGGAAATGGTGAATAATACTTTAAATTGGAAATAAAATATAATCTTTGGAATCTTCCTTTCAAGATAACCAAAAAGGCAAACTTAGGTTTGGCCTGGGGATACAGTAAATGAAGATCAGGACCTGCAGTCAGGGAGATGCAAGTTCACATCTCCCCTCAGATGCTATCTGTGGGACCCTAGGCAAATCACTCAACTTCTGTTTGCTTTAGACTTGTAAGCCAAAAAAATGAATATAACAGCATCTATCTTGCAGAGTTGTTATGAGGATATTTATACAGCATTTAGCAAAGTGCCTGGCACATAATAAGTGTTTAATAAATGGTTATTCTCTCCCTCTTTCCCTTTCCTTTTTGGAAGGTTTAACTCAAAGTAACTTGTCTTTCAGGGAATTACAAATTTGTGATAGTTACTATTGAGCAGGTCTAGCAGATCTAGAGAAAGCATTATTGTTGTTCTTATTTTTGAGTCATTTCCCATTGGGTCCCACACTCTGTGACCCCATCTGTTTTTTATTTTGTTTTATCCTGACAAAGACGTTGGAGTGGTTTCCTTCCTCACCTTGTTTTATAAAGAAATGGAGGTAAACAGAGTTAAGTGACCTGTCCAGGCTGACATTGCTAGTAAAATGTCTTAAGCCAGATTTGAATTCAGGGAAATGCATCTTCCAGAATCCAGATTCTCTTTCTACGATGCCACCTCATTGCCCATAACAAACTGCAAAGGAACTATGACAGCAGGCATTAAATGAAGTAAGAGAGAACTATTACCTGGGTGGAATAGAATATGAAAATCTCTCATCAAAGATATGAACATAGGAGAAAGAGAAAACTTCATCCTTTTCGTCAGAGTTGGCTTTTTTTTTTTTTTTAACCCTTACCTTCCATCTTGGAGTCAATACTGTATATTGGTTACAAGGCAGAAGAGTGGTAAGGGCTAGGCAATGGGGGTCAAGTGACTTATTTAGGGTCTCACAGCTGGGAAGTGTCTGAGGCTAGATTTGAACCTAGGACCTCCCATCTCTAGGCCTGGCTCTCAATCCACTGAGCTACTCAACTGCCTCCTGGTATTCTCTTAAAAATTTCAAAAAGGACTACCCAAGCTGTATTAATTAGATGAAAAGGAAACTACTACTAGGATATATTTTATATCTCTCCAATAAATAAATAATTGATTACTAGTCTTTTTATTAGAGCAGGATTACATAGAAGAGATCGACTTTGAGCTCCCAAAGACTGTTACCAGAAGAAAAATTCTAGAAGATCTTTATCAAAATGGATGCCTTAAAGAACAGGCCCAACAAGGTATAATATGTCCACCATATAAGAATTAAACTAGCTAAGATTGGACATGCTTATTATTACGAAGTTGACCACAGAAAATCATAAAGAGCATCTCTAAAGGATGGGATTCTTGTGACTTGTTGGTCAAAGATTTGCCTGCACCTAGACAGTGAAAGAATGGTGATAGAATGAGACAAAATGAATAATAATTCTATATATCTGAAGTATTTCTAAGCTTGCCTGCAACTTTTAAGACGTATTTTTTTATTAGGTGCCTATATATATGTATTTAAAATATATATACACATATATATTTAAAATATATAAATAAATATATAGGTTATGTCAACTTTTAAAAGATTAAACCTGCATTAAGCCTTTTTGGGAAACTATATGAAAGTCGTCTGGGTTTTTGAAGTCATGTGAACTATTCTGAATTATTGCTAAATATGCTCAAAAGCTTATGGCTACACTTAAAAGAGCACTAAGAATTTGATAAAAGCAGTTCATAGACCATTTTTAGATGACATTTATATAAGAAACTAGAATGTTCTGATTTTGGTATAATAAAAGAAAGGAAAACTGTTACTACCGCCAACTTTTGACTCCAGAAAACATTATTGCTATTAGATTATGTCACAATAAATGAGATTAAAGTTTCTATGAATGCTGTTTTTTATTAGTAACAAATTCACGCTTTTGGCTTGTCAATATCTTCATGTCATGATACAGAATTTTTCTGGGAGTAGCATTTTTTGTCCTCTGTAAAGCAATGCCATTTTCTTTTCCCTGTTTCTTTTTAGAGTTTGGGGTCCTTGCTTGATTCCTAACCCTTATTGAATCATAGAATTAGGGCTAGAACAGGGTTGAGAAATCATCCAATCCAAACAACTCATTTTACACAGATGAAAAAGCAGAGGCTTATATTAGTTAAAGTAACTTGCCTATACACTCAATTTCTCACTACTTCATTCTCAATAATTCTATTGCAATATAAATTGTGAGCTCTTCCCTGAAATTCAGGGAGTTGTCAAGGGTCACTGTGAGATTTAATTCAATTAAATATATTCATTTCAATTTCACAAAACACTCCAGAAACATGAAAAATACTTAAAGCTGCACTGAAGGTTTTAGAATTCCCTGTGTGCAAAGCAGTTTCAAGAAAGACAATATTAATAATAGGAAAAGCCTCATGATTCTACCAGTTCACTAATAGCTTTACTAGACTTCAGACCTTTGCTATTCCTATATTTTTTCAACAGGCAGATGAGAATCTCTTTCACTATAATAGAGAGACAGTGACTAAAGTTGTCATTTTAATGAAGTAGGGAACTACCAGCAGGTACTCTAATAATGAAGAATGTCACCTTCTCTGCAATTTATACTTTTGTGGACTTGGCTAGAGTTCTGAGAAATTCAGATATTTGCCCAGAGTCACCCAACAAAGTCAGGTCACATGCAGGATTTGAATACAAGTTTCTCTAGAGCTGAAGACCAGCTCTCTCTACTATTGAGACTTATTAATTATTCACCAAGAAAAAATAATTAAATTGAAGCAATAACTTTTGGAGATAGGTAGCAAAGTAGATAGAACACTGGGCTTAGACTCATCTTCTTGAGTTCAAATCCTGACTCATTTATTACTTGTGTGACTCTGGGAAAATCACTTTACCCTGTTTGCCTCAGTTTCTTCCATTGTAAAGTGAGTCAGAGAAGGAAATGGCAAATCACTCCAGTATTTTTGCCAAAAATCCTCAAATAGAGTTATGAAAGGGCAAGCGCCACAACCCAATAACAACAAAGATATTAATTTTTCAATGTTACTTTATGCATTATTAACTCCTCTCCAGGGAATTGAAAGGGGTAATATTGGCACTGAAGGATTAATACCATATGGTTACTGTTTTTATATGAATGATATATCTGCAACACTTACTGGCCATGTATTCTTAGTTAAGTCATTTAATCTCTTCAAACCACAAGCTGAAAAATGATACCAACTATTTCATAGAGTTATTGTGAGGAAAGTGTTGATTAAATGGGAAAATGTTAAAGAATGTTAATTATTGTTTCTGTTTACGAGAAAAACATGAATTATATCTTGTATGAGGGTGTAAGTCTACATAGTTTAATAAGTTAATGTGTAATGCAAATGACTTTCAATATATTACAATAAAATAATACATACTTTTTTCTTAAAACAGTACATACCAAGTCTCCATTTAGGTATCTTTGTCAAGAATTCATTTCTGTTCTAACCCCTCTGTCTTTGAAAATTTTCCATAGCAATTTCCTAACTTTAAAATACAAATAGAAAGAAGAGCAGAAAAATCCATATAAGGCAAAATATAAAATGTTAATGTGAACATGATAACCAGGTTGCCATGGGAAATTGTCCTTCCTTTGCAAAGGTCAATCCTATATGATTAATAACATTAGTGTGTTTCCTAAATTCAATGTGCTATTCTGCAGTGAAATTTAGATTTTTCTCAATTTTATATTTAACTAAACTTCATGGAATCTAGTTTCTTGTCTCAATATTCTGAAAGCCTAGCTAGCATTCATTTATGACGTAAATAATGAAACTTCAAGTATTCTCCCACTGATATAATTCACAGCTTATGGAAGATACCACAAATTCATTCCTAGGCCGTTGGAATGCTCCTTTTGACTTTAAACTAAAAATGGTCCACAGAAATCATTAGTTGACATTTAAGAGAACTCCTAAATAAGAATGAACAGAGTTACTGTAACCAGTCCTTATTGCTGAGATAAGAAGGGGAGTGTTAAAACTCAAATAGAGACAGAGATCTTTATGCAAGAAATAACTGAAATAATTTGATTTCTTTTCATTTTTAAATCCCTGTTCCTAAGAGAGCCAGTGATTCATTTTTTCTAGAGTTGACTCTAAGAAAAACTACTAATAGTTAAAAAGATATAGAAACCTGGATGCAAAGGGAATACTTAATCCTTGACATATGGATGAGCCCTCTTTTTTATATCCCTGTGAACAAGGATGGGGCATAATTTGCTATTCCCTAGCTAAATAGTTGAACCAAATTGATATTTCTGTGAAGGTTGAGGAATGATTTGGATTAAGACAAGAATCATGGCACCTTGGTAGTGGGATGGGGGCAAGAAGATGAAAAGCAGAGATAGTTGATCATATTTGGACTATAGGAGAGCAGTTTTCAAATAGTTCAAAGAAAAATAAAGAGAAGTTCTTGGACTATGATACTGCCAAGGAACATGACTCAATAGGTGCAAATCACTGTTAATGACAAAATTCTGTTGACCAATATTAATAAATCTGCTATAGACTAAGAGCAGAAACTATCTAAAGAGACCAATCTGATTACAAGGGAGTTTATGGACCAACCTCGACTTTAGAAAGACCAACATATGAAGGAAGAAATAAGCATTTATTAAGTACTTACATTGGGCCATGTGATGAACAAAGTGCTTTAAAAGTATTATTTTATTTGACCCTTACAACACAGGCAGGGTGGGAGGAGGTGCTATTATTATTATTATTATTATTACTATTACTATTATTATTCCCATTTTATAATTAAGGAATCTGAGGCAGATTTTAAGTGACTTGTCCAGGGTCGTGCAGCTAGTAAGTGTCTGTGGCTGGATGCAGACTTGGGTCTCCCCGATTCTAAGTCCAGGGCTCTATTTGCTGAGCCACATAGTTACTTTTTTAAAGGATGAAAAAAGTAGGTCATGAGTAGAGTCATGGAGATTTAGAGTTGGAAGGAACCTTAGAAGTCATCTAGTCCAACTCCATCTTTTTATAGAGGAGAAAATTGAGAACAAGAAAACACAAATAGCTCAAAATCGCAGAGTAGTGAGTGGCAGAACTGAGATTCAAACAGAAGCTTTCTTATTCCAAAATCTGAACACTTTCCTATTGACCATATAACCTCATATACCAGAGTGGTATGAAAGAATCATATGAGAAATTCCAAATACCAGAAGAAAAAACCTGAAGCTTTACAATAATATTAAATGCAAAGAGGAAGATTCAATCAGCCATCAGATTATAGATTTAGAACACAAGGGACCTTAGATGAAATATACTCCAAACCTCTAATTTTACAGAAAGAAAATAATTTCCCCAATATCACCAGATACTAAGTAGCAAAGGTAGGATTGGAATCCAGGTTCTTTTTAACTACTAACCCAGGGCTCTTTCCACTATAAGACATATAGAAGAAAACCAAATGGAGATAAAGCCAAGATTATAAGTAGGTATTTGGCCTCACCACTCAGTTGCAATGTTAGCCTGGGTGCTCTTCTTTTGGTCTGATCATGGCACATTCCTCATCACTCAATAAACTTCAGTGGCTCCCTATCATCTCCAGGATCAAATACAAAATCCTCTAATGATATTCAAAATCCTTCATAACCTAGACCCTTCCTACCATTTCTCATCTTTTTATACTTCCCACTTCATACTCTTCTATCCAGTCACACTGACTTCCTGCCGTTTCCACAAATGAGACATCACATGTCTAGATGCTAGACATTTTCTCTATCTCCCATGCCTGGAATGCTCTTCCACTTCAGCTCTGCTTACTGATCCTTTAAGTCTTAATTAAAATCTATCTTTTAGAGGAAACCTTTACCAACTCCTAATTTTAGTACCTTATTTCTGTTAATTATTTTCTATTTATTCTGCATGTAACTTGTTTTGTATATATTTCTTTGTAAGTTATCTTTGTTAGACTATAAACTCCTTAAATACTTATTCTATGGTTAAAATAAAATCCATTTCTTGAACTTTCACTGGGCCCTATTCATATGATCTTGACAGATAATAGTCACTCTCCACATGCATAATGAAATACAATTTTGGCACAGAAACAAGAAAATGAATTAATAACATATTAAAAATACATCTTGGGGCAGCTGGGTAACTCAGTGGAGTGAGAGCCGGGCCTAGAGACAGGAGGTCCGAGGTTCAAACCCGGCCTCAACCACTTCCCAGCTGTGTGACCCTGGGCAAGTCACTTGACCCCCATTGCCCACCCTTACCAATCTTCCACCTATGAGACAATACGCAGAAGTACAAGGGTTTAAAAAAAAAATACATCTTGCATGCTCACAGTTTCTTTTAGATGCATGTATCCTCTAGACAAGTAATATCAAACTCAAACAGAAGCAGGACCATTTGAAAGAATCCCTGTGGGCTGGTACTGACTTAGAGAACCAATATTAACATTATCTCTATTTTATTCCATTTTCATTTATTTTGTTAAATCCTTTACATTTTAATCTGGTTCAGGCTGCACTACTGTGTTGGCAAACACTACTTCTACAATAAGTATAAAGACTGCCACAAACTAGGAAATAAGAACCATATTATTGGCTTAGGTCCCTATCGCTAATCCTATTAGAAGTGGGCATTGGAATGAAGACGTTTTCTTATTTAGGGGAACTAAACAAACTTTCTACTTGATGTTGAACTCATATCACAGTGGAGGTGCACACTATAAATGAACACTAAAGTATCTGGAAAGAAAATAGTCAAAGAAAACTGACAAGTACCAAAAACTAAGCCTCATTAATACCTGTTTCTCCTTTTACTTGAAAACAGTTTCAGTAATCTTTATAGGATTCCTTCTCATGATAAGACATTATTTTACCTGAGGAAAATAGTCCTCATAATCTGAGGTAATAAAACTTAAGACATTGTATTAAATTTGTTCTATAGGGGTTTTCTGTTTGTTTCTCCTGGTTATTTTTCATTTGTGTATGTGTGATGATGTTGATTTGACACCACTCCTATGAACATTACTCTTTATAGAGGCACAATTTCCTTTTAAAAAGACATGTAACCAAAACACTTACACCAAGGAAGAGCTTATTGTGTCTGGGTCTTATTACTTTGTCTAATGAGCCAGAAACATATTTCATATTTCCCCCCAGCATTAAAATAGAAAACAAATAAGCAGAATCTATAAAAGAAAAAAAAATTTGCCTGGCTCATACAGTGCCTTCCTCCTTCTCTCTGAGATTCAGCAGTTAGATTTCAAACACTATCTACTTAGATAATTCCTTATATTTGACTCTAAAGGGCAGAAGAGGTGCACAGCTTAATTTAGTTTAGCATGTAGTTTAAATGATGAATTTACTCACTGACAAAATGAGTATATTAAAATGCTTTTTGATTTTTATAGAAATTGTAGACATCAGTCCTAAAAAAACCTACAAAATCACATAAAGTAGCCATGGTTATGCTGACTGTGATTGAGATTTGGTGTCACAAGGGAAGCAAATGCCAATTTTTATGCTGTGTAAAAGTTAATAGAATCACAATTCACCTTTGCTAGTTGCTAAATGCCAACATACATGCTCCCAAAGTGCATTCATTGTGATTTGCGGTAACTTTACTCTTTTTTAATCTTTTTGTATCATGTTGGAATCTTATATCATATTCATTTCTGAACGAATCTTTCCTCTACCTCTTCACAGCAAGTCATATCCACTATAAATAAAAGAATGACTGAAGAAACAAATGCATCAGTGAACAAATAAATAAAAAGAAAGGTGGTAGCAACTGAGTAAAGTCAACCAACATATCAACACCCACTGTCTGTGTTATTGCACTCTTTTTTTTGGACCATGATAATAACACTAGTTAGTATTTATATGGTGCTTTGAAGTTCATAAAACATTTTATATATCTTAATTTATTTAAGTCTTCACTAAACCTTGTGTCTCATGCTATTGAGTCACAGAAAGGTAAAATGACTTGACTAGTTATATAGCTAGTAATTGTATGAAGCAGGATTTTAATTCATATCCGTCTTGATTTCAAAATTCACATTTGTATTACAAGTATTTTACTAAATACCTGAACAAAGCTTAGTCATTATAACCTAGTTTTCTCCAAATGTCCCAAATCCTGTATTTTGATTTGAGCTCATTAATTAATAACTTCCCACCCAAGATTGTTAAAGAGAATAAAAAGCTCTTTCAAAAAAAAGCAAAATGGTTAGCATTTATATAGTGCTTTAAGATTTACAAAGTACTTTACAAGTATTATCTAACTTTATGCTCACAACATTTCTGAGAGGTGTGGGCTATGATTATTATCATTTATAGAAGAGAAAATTAAGGCAGAGTGAGCCAAATGACTTGCCTGGGTTCAAACTGTTTGTAAGTGTCTGTGGCTAGATTTGATTTACATTGTCCTGAGTTGAAATGCATCACTCTATCTACTGTATTACCTAGGTAAGATGAAATGCTTAAGTGGAATAAATGACATGAGCCATTCTGGGCTATTTTGAAAAAATCAGGTTATTTAAAGAATGTGATACTCTACAAAGGAATTGATTTAGAATAAAATTTATAACCAGGAAAAAAAACACTCTATTTCACCTAATTTTTCTTTTTCATTTCTAGTATGCTTATTAGATTTAGAGAAGGAAATATCTTAATTACAATAACATTTTCATCTGGTTCCACTGGTAGAAAATGAGAAACTCAAAAGTCCTTGAAAAGGCTTTCTTTCTCCCTGATATTGAAAAACAACTGAATATAGATCCATCTCTTATGCATTGATAAAAGTGAACTTCTTAAATTATTTTCAATATATTTAATTTTTTTACTTTAATATATAATAATGGTAACTAAGTAAAAAATTTCAGCCTAAACTAGATAATTTTGCTCCAAAACCAAGAGTAGAAAATTGTGCTCTCTCATTCACCTCCATCTTACTGTCAAACTATGCTGTGGGCAGGAGGTGCGTACTTCAAGTATTTTTCCTGCACTTCTCAGATTTCCCTGCCAAGAGAGTGCTCTGTCATGCTTATCCTAATTAAGATTTTTTCTGCAATACACAGGACACTGGATTATATTAGAATAGTGGCTGCTGACATTTTCTCCTTGCACCACTGAGTTGGACACTAAAGAATCTTTCCAAATGTAAGGCTTAAAAAAGAAGAAAAAATGGTTTATAAAAACAAACAAAAATAAAGCAAAACTATAAAATCCAAATATAAGAGTGATGCAGGATGGTATAGTGCAGTAATACTGAACATTTTAGAGAGGACTTGTCCTGCCCCACACACACTATTATCCCACACAGGGGAAGGAGAAAGCACTCCTTTGGCAGAGGTGTGGGTGAAGTAAGCAATGTCTTTAGGAAGTGTAGAGAAGGGGAGGGGAGTGGTCCTCTCCCCCTCAGCTCTGTCACCTGTGAACTGCCCACCTTCCCTACAGGGTGTTGCCATTGTCTGTGTAAGAGTTTGGGCAAGCCTACAATTTGGAATTGACCAATGGAATACTGAGGAAGGAAAAGAATGTCAGTTGGGCTGAGGGCAAGGACTTCTGGGAAGAGACCAACAGATTCTCATGCAAGTTTGGGGCACAGCCAAGGAGGGAGGTGGATTTTGGGCTGAAGCACCTAAAAAAGCTTATCTGAAGAGTTTTCCTGGGATTTCAGTGAAGATTAACCCTGCCATTTGATCTCAATCAATTCTTTAACCTATCGGAGAATATTGAACAGCCATATCTTCACTTTTGGCCAAGGGGGTTTGGACTTCCAGTGGGAGCTGGCCTCTGGGGCCTCAAAAATCTTGCCTTGAACATTGTCTTACTACATTCCCCATTAGTTAGCTATAATTAAAGGTTCAAGAGAAATACTTAGGGATTGGGTCAGAGAAACTGGAATTTGGGGAAAACAGAAATTATCTGTTATTACCCTATACTGTGAAGGACTGATAAAAGGGATTTCAGGGAACCACATACACCCCCTTTTTCTGACACCTTCTTCCCTCGCTCCTTAATTAATTTGTTCCTGAATAAACCCTTGTTGAGTTCTGTCCAGTTAGATCTGTGTAATTGAATTGGGAGGGAGACAATGTATGGGTAGTGAGGAGAAAGAAAGCAGTCATCCATTTTGAACCAGGATCCAACTGGGAATTGGGAAGGTTTCTGTGGGTGCTGCCTGGCTTGAACAACTTGTTGGGGTCTCACTTGTTCCTCTCTATAAAGAACCCTTTTCTCTAACTACCTAGCTCCAGCATGACGACGAAGGGGAATCCATTTTTCCAGAAACCATCATTTTGTTTCCCTAGAAAGGAGATGTGGTTGTGGAGAAGTATTGGCCCTTATTCACCATTCAGGGGGTTACCATACCAGACCCCATTATCACTCATTCACCCTCTTCTGACAGCTGCTAAGCAGAGGGGAAGGGGATGGGGAAAAATCTCATCAGACACTATGGAAAGGGAAAGGGGAGCAGCTCCTCCAGAGTCCCTCAGCCTTTCTAGTAATGAACGGGGGTGGGGGTGGGGGGGGCTGGAAGATGGAGGCCACATGCTCAGAGAGATCACTCTGCATGCCTTCTTTGGCACCCATGCCATAAGTTCGCCATCACTGGTATAGTGGAACTTGAAGTCATGTGATGCTACTTTCCAATCCCATTTCTGAAATTTAGTAACTATGTGACCAAAGAAAAATCAAGCAATAACTTTGAACTTCAGTTACTTCATTTGTAAAGCAATAGTATAAAAGTAGGTATTCTATAAGTTAGCCTTGTTAAACCAATAAGTTTTTATTTATTTCAAGAAAAAGAACTCAGGGACAAGGATAAACAAAAAAGGCTAATACATAGTAATCATAATTGTGAATGTTAATTGGACTAGCTCACCCATAAAATGGAATCAGGTAGCAAAATAAATTAGAAATCAGAGTCCCAACAATATGTTGTACTTGGAACAGGAAAACATATAGAAAGTTAAAATAAAGGGCTGGAGCAGAATCTATTTTGCTTCAGCTCAATTAAAAAACAAATAAGTATAGGGTTAGCAATCATGATCTCAGACAAAGAAAAAGCCCAAATTAGACCTAATAGAAGGAGATATTTGTGGTAATTACATTCTGCTAAAATATACCATAGACAATGGAATAATATCAAAGAAATTTATAGTAAGTTTCTCTGGTAAAGTATCATTTCTAAAAAGAATAGAGAATTGAGTCAAATATATAAAAATTATAGTCATTCCCCAATTGATAAATGGACAAAGGATATGAACAGGCAGTTTTTAGAAGACATCAAAATTTTCTAAAGTCATAACAAAATGTTCTAATTCACTATTATTAGAGAAATGTAAATTAAAACAACTCTGAGGCATCATCTTATTCCTATCAAAAATGACAAATCCTAGAGGAGATAAGTGAAGTATATACATTAAACCATTATTAGTTAGCTGTGATCTAGTCCAAGCATTCTGGAGAACAATTTGCAACTATGTCCAAATGTTTATCCAATCAGCAAGATTACTACTTAGTCTGTGTCCCAAAGAGCTATTCATACAAAAATTTTTATAGTAGTATTTTTTGTAGTGTAAAATAATTTAAAATTAATTAGATGTTTATCATTTGGGGAATGGCTGAAAGAGGTGTGGCATTTGATTGTGATGGAGTATTATTCTTCTATAAGTACATACTATAACAAATGATGAGGGAGCTGGTTTCAGAAAAAAAGTATGGAGAGACATATATGAACTTATACAAAGTGAAGTCAGAAGAGCTAGGAGATCACTGTGCACAGTAACAGCACTGTTATAATGATGATAAAGTGTGAAAGACATGGCTATTGTGATTAATACAATGATCCAAAGAAATTCCAAAAAACTCTTAATAAAAAATGAACTTCAGGACATATAACTGAAGAAATCTGAATTCAAATATTTATATAATGTTCTCTGTCTTTTCAACTTTAAAATTTCAATTTTTAATTTTTAATTTGTTTTTCTGAGATATGGATAATATGGAATTATATTTTACATGATTTCATATATATAATTGATATCATTTTGCTTGCTTTCACAGTAAATAGAGAAGGGTGTAAGAATGAGGGAGAGAATTTGGAACTCAAATTTAAAAATAAAGGAATGCTAAAAATAAGTAATAAATATGAAAAAGACTTCATAAAAATGAAAATTTCAGTTATAGCTTGGGCAGATAGTTTTTTCACATTCAGGTTCATAGATTCCTAACATCCTAAGCCAACCATACATATTTTGCATATGTACATACACATGAATGTGCATCTAATATGTGCATATATATCTAAATATCTATATAAATATTCATTAGTTTGTGTACCTCCATATAAGTATTTGTATAATTTGCATGCAAATGTGAATATGCACAATGTAAATAAGCATTGTATATATAGTGCATACATACATAGAAACATAAATATGTATATGACATATGTAATAATACTTTCATTTAGATTGAGAGGTGAGGTTTATGAAAGTAAACCCTTAATAAGGTCTCTTTTATTAGATGATCCTATACATTATATTATATTCAATATTATAATATATGAATTTAAAGCTTATAAAACATTTCTGAAAATATTCATCTCTAAACTATTTGGTATAATGTAGAAAAATAAATACTTTCCTTTTCTCATTCTAAACAAAGCAAAATAATTCATTTGCAAAATATATAATCAAGGCATTGTTTTGGGGGAAATATATTTTAGAATTGTTCTGGCATTCTTTCTATTTTATAACATGATAAGGAACTGATACTCAAGTTCTAGTATACTAAAGACATTTCAATTAGAGTATTATTTGTAATTTATCCTTTGACATTGACTTTTGTCCTTCCTTTTCATTTCATTAATAAACTCTTAGAATGTGTAGTTCAGATACTGAATGAAAAGCATTTACCTTCCTACTCTGTATTCTTTAAAAAAAATTGATTTTTCCTTCCCTTAAAGCTGCCTGAATTTATCAGAATTTCTTTTATCCTGGAGATGATTTTTTAAAAATTGTAAATTTTTCATTATTTTATGAATCTGCTTCACAATATGCCGTGATACACTACATTAATTTGGTTAGAGTTTAACAATTTACATCACTCTCACCCAGACTTTGCTTCTTTTAGAAACACCCTCTTGCGTCAAGAAATCCTGCTAAATACAAATATAACAGATCTATTTGCTTTTTTGATGACTTTCTTTAAAAAAAATCCTGTTCATAACCACTAGCAAATCCAATTAAATCTATCAAAATGATATTGGTTACATAGTTCAATACACAAAAAGTCTCATTTAGAAAAACCAAGTTCAAACCTAAAATGATTGAGGTGGTTTATTTCCTTTAGCAATAAAGATAAAACAAAGAGCACACAAAAAGGCAGTTTAATATATTCATCAGGAAAGGACTACACTGACTACTACCTTAAAGTACCCCTCCCCAACAACCTCCATGCATCCTCTCTTTATTCAGTATGCAGTGACACTGGTCTCCATACTATTCCAAACATATGACATTTCATCTCTTAGCTTTGGAAATTCTCATTAGTTGTCCCCTATGCTTTGAATATTTTCTTTCCTCATCTTCCTCATCCTAAGGCAGAGCTCCTTTTAAAACCTCTGGCTTACTTCATGCCTTAGATGAAGTCCTGCTTTCTACAAGAACATTTTTTTGTCCTTTTTATTCTTAGCATCTTCTTCTGATATCATCTTCAAATTAACTTATTTATGTACTGTTTATTCATAATTGTTTGTATTTTCTTTCCCTCACTCCTTTAGATTGTGAGGTCTTTGAGAGCAAGGATTCTTATTTATTTTTGCAATTCATTGTATGCTTGTGCTGAAGGTTATTAGAATTTCCTACTTGATTAAGGTCAAAATGTATGTTCTCAAAGAGTATTTGTATTCTCAGTATTTAGCACAGTGGTTGACACATAGTGGGTACTTACTAAACTCTTGGTGCCTGCCTGACTGGTGCTCTATAAGCACAAAAGGGTCAGAACCACCTTCCAATCCCTTTCATTTCCTTTTATTAAAGCTGATTGTGTATTCTAAACCTGATAAATAAGGAAAAGAAGCCCCACAAAACTTAAACAATTGGTCCAAGTTTATTTGGTTACTTAGTGACAGAAATAAGGTCAGAACCTGACTAGTGCTTTACTTTATCCATTTTACCAGAGTGTACTGGGTCTGTTTTACAACTATTCTTGAGCTTTAGAAAATATAAATCCTGCTTAGACAATGTCAAAGACCTTCAAGATGAATATATCCACATATTTTATCAGTATTTTACTTCACATAATTTAGGGGCACTGAAATACAATGTTTGATGCATGAATTTGAGTATTAGATCTTAGGTCTATGGCATAATTTTCTTCCCTTCCTCAAATATTTAATCCTCTGGTAAATTTTTTCACAAACACAAACAAAAGTTGTAATGAATTCTATTTTCCAGCACTTTATCAATTTGATCTCAATTTAAGTTCACATTTCCACATGTCTAAAATCAATGCCAATTCATATTTTTAACAATGACTCTCAACAATGCAAGTCATTGTAATATGATTATTTGCTGTGTTTTGAATCAACAAGCATCAATTAAGTGCCTTCTATACACCAGCCACTGAAATAAGAACTGGGAATACAAAGAAAGGTAAAAACATTGTCTCTGACTTCTTTTACGATTAAAAATGATAAAGACTGATATAATAATATAAATTAGTATTTTAACTAAAGCCATGCTGATAGGGATAAAATCATTAGGCCACGCGCCTTTAAGAATTCACATTGCCTCCACCATCTTTACCTTTCAAATCTCGCACCTGCTAGCTAAGGGGGTGACTTCCTCCTCACCCAGGAGATTTAACCCCTCTCTTACATCATCATACTTCCTGTTTGCCATGAGGAATCATGGGAAATGTAGTTTCAAAGTCTCTCACATGTCCATAGGTGTCTGCTAGACACTTCCCTGAATTTTAAACAAACACTTCAGAAGCTCATATTCTAATGTGGGAGCTAATATGCAAATGATTATGTATATACATAATATGTGCAGATTACCTACTCATGAAAGGGAAGCCTTGTGCAATGAGACTGGGAAAGGACCCTTGAGGAGGTCAAATCAGCAAATACTATTCAGATTATTCACTGGAAGTCTGAATGCAGATTAAAGCTTTACAATCTTCACTTTATTTCCTTCATGAAATTTTTTCCTACATGTAATCAATAATGTATCTTATCTCACAACATGGTAAACATGGAAATGTGTATTATATAATAACACATGTAAAACCTATATCTTGTTACCTGCCTTCTTGGGGAAGTGGCAGAGGTGGGAGGGAGGGAGAAAACGTATTGAAAAATGTGAGAAAATAATTATTGAAAATTATACTGATATGTAATCTAGAAAAAAAACTGAAAGAAAGAAACCAATCTAGACAAAGTGATTGTAAAGTATAAAAGTGACTGGGTGGCAGCGGGAAGGCAGGTCAAGTAACATTCATTTTCTTTTCCTTAAGGAGATAATAAATAATGATTTGTCCAGAACAATAAACATTACTATTTTCTACCTGGGAGGCATAGTCTGGGAAATCTGAGGTGGTTGTTCAGAAAGAGGAAAAAATTCTATGAGCTATAAAAATAGAAATATATCCCTTTTGCAAGAGGTAGAAGGAGAGAGGAAATATCTAGTCATAAAGGACTTTACTACCAAAGAGAAATTAGGTTACAAAGAGGGCCCCACACTCTTCTGTGTCCACCCCTGACGTGGAGGTGGTGCTGCTGAAAATCCTAGGGTCTTTTACTTCCAATATGCCATGAAAGCATCCTGAATTTGTCAGTATCCAATCAGTCAAACAACTTATCAATCAACTACCATTTATTACATATCTGCCATGTGCCTGCATTCACAGTAAGTACTAAGGATTAAGTGCAAATAAGTAAACAATCCCTATGAGAGCTAGCAGCTTCAGTCTGGAGATAGGACTAGTCTAGATTTCAAAGAATTGAGGGGTTAGAGGGGAGAAAGTGAATGCAGAGAATATAGAAAACCTTCCCAATTAGTTTAGCTGGGAAAGGAAGGAGAGAAAGAACATGGCAGCTTAAGAGGAGGGAAGAATATAGTTACTTGGTCAATTATTTTGTTTATTTGCTTAATTTGTTTATATATTCATTCGTGTAATAGTTTCTTTATTTATTGGATAGAGGAGATTGGTTTATTTGAAGGCAATAGGATGAGAACTAGTAGCTAGGAAGACATTAAAGATTGGAAGAAGGAGATTATAGAGATTGTCATCTGATACAGAAGAAGGAAAAGGATGAGATCAAGTACATATGTAAAGGAACTGGCTTTGGCAAAGTAGTAGGAACCTTCTTTGTCAGAAACTAGGATAAAGTAGAAAAATTTTGAAATAGTGTCAATAGGTTTTGAGGTGAAAATATTGAGAGAAGGAGCTCATTTTGAATGACCACAATTTTATCTGCAAAGCCAAATGAAATGGCCTCATCTGAGAAGTGAAGTATGGACAATTGTGGGAGTCATGAGGAAGGAAAATATATTTTGGAAGAACATCTATGATGAGTGAGAGTGAATAAATAAGTGAACAATATAAAGGACTCTCTTCAGTGAGCACTAATTTGAAGTAAGATAAAATAAATCAAAGATATATTTAGTCAGTATGGTTGGGTGGGTTCCTCTAACTACATTCAGCATCTCATGAGGAGGAGCAGAAGAAGGAAAATCTAGGACTGAGATTTGGCAAAAGATGAGGCATTGTAGGGCATAGGAACAAGTGGTTTAAGAACAAAAGATAAGGTGTCAAATTGGGTTGAGACTGAAGAGGAAGGAAAATGGTATCAAACAGAAGTGTGACTAGAGAAAATACTGAAGGGTAGAGAGACTGTAGGTCTTAAGGAAAGCTATGAATGGTATTAACAGTCATCAGCATTTGCACAAATTTGTTTCTCGCAGGGACTGCAGGAGCCTTTACACTAAAACATCACTGTTCATTGTTTCTTAGCCTATAGTCAGGTGTTTTGAAAGTCTGGCCAACTGTTGACAGGATAGCCTCAAACATCTCATTTAAGTACTCTCCAAATTTCATTACCTGCTCTTGTGCTAGATCCTAGTGTTCTTCTGAGATTTGTTCTCATCAGCTGATTTTCAGTTAATCAAAAGAAGCTGACAGACAGTGTTCGTTTGAAACATCTGCTGCTTTGCTCACCATGGTTTTTCTCTGCAATGAGTATTTTCTATTGTTTGGGCTATTTTTAAGATGAATACTGTGGGTGTGTATATGAAACATCATGTGCAGACACGTAGCTTACACGATGTGTTTATATTTCTATATGAACCATATTGAATTCCATTAAAAACCAAAGTGTGTAGATTAGTTAATTATGTTAAAGCATGAAAACAAACACACCTACCTGTGCCAGATCTGAAGAGTCTAAGCCATAAAACCATAGATTATGAGTCAGAAAAGATTTTACAAACCATCTAGAATTATCCTCTGGTTGTATAGCTGAAGAAATTGACACTCAGAGAAGGGAATTAACATACTTAGGATTACACAGCCAATAACTGGCAGAATTGAGATCAGATCCTAGGTCCTGTGAGTCCTAATATAAAGATATAACCATTCTGTCATACATCTAAAATATTTAAATATAGCCAACTATAGTCATCAACAAATATCTTGATTGATAAAAAACAGTGAATCAGAAAAATACATGCCATATGCATTTTATGCAAGGGAAATTCAAATCATAAAAATTATTAATTTCAAGAAGGAAACAAACTTCTCCTTAGTATTTCATGAAGCATGGAAATTAGAAGCATAATTATCTAGCACCATCTTATACTATGGTACTATATTTTCCAACTTATGAACATCACAGACATATTCAATATCAAATTAGAAATAGACAAACTTGAGGCCTAAAAAACTACAAATGTATCACTGAATTAAAAAAATATACATATGGAAAATTTAAAAGTAATCTTCCTATTAAGAAGCCAAATCATGTCCTATCAGAAAGCTAGTGTGTGTGTGTGTGGGGGGGGGGGGGGGGGGTGGACAATTGCTTCTAATTAGTTTTTACCTCTTTCTATCATTCATTTATTTCAGATGCAAGATTTCCCAATAATTACAATTTTTTTACCTGTGGAATATCTACTGTTACTGAATAAATAGATATGAAGATTGTTAGAATTGCCAATGATAATAGTTACTGAGTCTTAAGTTTAGGACATATTCAATCTTAATAAATAGCAATGTTGTTAAGGCAAATGCCTCTAATCAAAACTCTCATTATAATGGTGGTTCAAATTCTATCAGAGGTGAATCTTTATGTCTTTTAAAGGTATTTCATTGTGTAAAAATTCCCTAGAGAAATGCAAATACTCCAGGAAGACACAAAATTTTATATTTTATCAAGGAATCATTTGGTAGGGATTAGTTGATAAGAATAAGTGTCTTTATTAATATAACAGAATAAATTAGGAGTTGCCAAACATTTAAGTGTAAAAAGTCATTAACTAGGCTATTATTAGAAATAAATTTTTGTAATGCCTTATCAGGCAAAGTTCCCTTCCTCCCATCTACCCAAAAGGATGTTAGAGAAATTTTATGCCAATATCACCAACATCAGTTTAGAAACTTAATATTTGATACAAATGAATCAGTATGTTGATGGGTAAAGTATAATCTTTAAAAAATAATACCTACTTTCTTTTTATAAATTCTATTTTAATATCTCATCATGAAGCAGTATTGATCTTGAGTTTTTAAAGAGCTATGATGAGAGAATAAGGTCTAATAAGTTCTACCACTTGAAGAATTTCAAATGGAGGCCCAATTCTTATTCAAAGACTAGCCCTGTTGGGTTTGGAAAAGTTCCTTACCAGAGAACTCTTCATCAGAGAATGAATTTCCTTTTCTAACTCTTAACTTCTACTAGATTATAGATCAATAGAAAGAATGCCAATATAAATGAGATGATGAAATTCTAAATACTTGAATTATTGAAACAAATATAATTGTTATTCAGACATACTTCAAATGGATTTCCTGAGAGGTGAAAGAAACTGTTTCAGAATCCTCACTGGAGGTCCTAGAAATTGTAGTGCTAGGGCAGGGGTCCGCAACCTTTTAGTCGTGAGAGCCATAAATGCCACATTTTTTAAAATGTAATTTCGTGAGAGCCATACAGTGCTCACAGGGTGCGCTCCTGTAACAGCATCTGAAAAAAAATTGACTTTATGGCTCCTGCAGAAAGAGCCATATCTGGCCTTCAAAAGAGCCAGATATGGCTCAAGAGCCATACATTGCTGATCCCTGTGCTAGAGGGACATTTTCTCCCAGCCCTAAGAGAGACTGAATTATTTCAAGGTGTGACCTTAAGGAGCAAATCTTTTTTGGACTGAGAGCTTTTGAATCACTTCTTAACAGGAAGACAATCTCTCTTGGTACTTATATCTGAAGGCTAGAGGAAGAGAAGCTAGAAGATGGCAGCTAAGGTGATATTTGCAGTGGTTATCAGATCCTTGAAGGTATCATTTTACATAATATTTAAAAGAAAGCTGCTGGTTGTAGCCTCTTCTTTAGGACCAGAGGAAAAGTTTCTAAAGGTGTGACTCTTTCTCACCAACTTTCTTTCCTCATCCATTTTTTTGCTAGAAATTGCTTCTATATGATATTTTTCTATATGACTTCTATAAGATGTTTCTTTATGCCTAGTTTGTTTCACATAAAAATCTATGATAGATGATGAATACTTTGTACGGCATTTCTATAAATTTGTTTTGTGAGAAAGAAAGGGAAATAAAGGATGACAATAACCAGCTGAAATCTGTTAGTAACTAGAACTTTGCTTAGGGGATCAGTTCAGTCCTGGTGGTCAGGATTAGATTCTAACCTGAGGGCTTAAGCTTTAGATGAGAGAGGGGATTTTACTTAAAGCATTTTTATTTGCAACTCTTAAAATTGAAGAAAAATTGATCCCTGTGGACCAGTGAAATGTTGTCCTGTAATAGTAAATAGACTTTAAAAGTAGGAAAGCAGACTTAGCAGACAGACTAAGGAGAAAAGCCTTGGCTGTCAGCCAGGGACATTCTAAATGGAATGAAGGGAAAAAACTGTTTGCCCTTGAGGACTCTGGTCAAGCTGGGAAAGGGAGAGGGTGTGGATGCCTTTACCTGCCCAGTGAGGAGCCCAAGGAGTGTGAGTTACCACTGAGAAGGAAGACCTGCCAGGGAAGATCAAGTGAGCAAGAAGTTCTAGGTGGGGTGGTGGACATCCCAGTCTGAGACAAGCTCCTTGATTAGCACTTCCTGGATTTACCTTTCTGTGGACCCACTTCATGTGTCGACTTTGTGAGAGACCCATTTCCCTTCTAGTCTGTAATAGTCTGATTAGTGCAGTGTAGGCATTAACCCATTCTCCGAGCCCCTGTGTGGTCTTTAGTGATTTGATTCAGTGTGACCTCTCCCCATTATCCTGACCCTCAATTATTATTAAAACCCCTGTTTATAAAGCCTTTTGTCAGTCTACTCACTTGTTAATTTCTCAGACTCCCTGACTAGGTGGATCTGTGTTGGCAGTTGGGCCTCCAACTGCCAATCCCATTCTAAATTGTATTTCCCCAATTTGTTAATCCTAATCTATTGTCCTGTCTTGTTTCTTATTTACTTTTCCTCAGAACCCAGATAATATTTAATTTAACCTCCAGTTTCCCCCCCATAACAGTACTGATTTGTTCCTTTACTCTATTATAAATGGATTCAGGATACAAGAGAGAGGATAGGCTGAAGGTAGTGAGTAAAGGGAAAAGTATATTTCTGGGCTTCCTAATAACAGATAAAATTGTGGTCTAGGAAGAATTAGGTATTTTTCCCCTTTTCCTATTGGGGCAAGAAACTTAAATAAAGAGAGTATGACCATCCAAACTTTGTTCAAGTATCAATTGTTCAAGCAAAAATTGTTCAAGCAAAACTTGGATGGGCATTAGCTCTTTGTTTTAGTCTCCTGTCCCAACAGGACAGCAGTCTTGGTCTGCCTTGAATAGATAATATATAGGCAAGAAGAAAGGTAAGGTAGGAGAAATAAGGAAATATGAGCACTGTAAGGATTTATTTTCTTGGAGGAAGTTTTGAGGAGTAACCTGATTGAGGGTACTAAAAAGTAGAAGGCCAAATAGTATGGTTTCATGATGAAGAATATGGCGTAAACTCTGCTGATTTTTGTTGGTGTAAAATGAAGGTGACTAGGGACATTGGTGGGATTAGAATTTGACTTCTTGGATATAAAGGTGGCTCTGTTTCTGTTGCTGTTGTTATGACCATGGGAAAGGCCTCTTCCTCCCTCTTTTTTTCTTTCATTCTCACTTCCTCACTCTTCCCCTATAGAACTAGTATGGCCTTTTAAGGGCAGGAAGGTCAATCGAGCAATGTGCAAACTAATATTAAGAATATGCTTGAGCTCTTATAGTCTAAAGAGAAAAATTTCTTTAGACTCTGACACTGTGATTGTAGAGATGCAATGGAGTAGTAGCATTTTGTATCTTTTTGACTTTGAACTTATTTCTTTTAATTTCTTAAAAATTAAAGTGGCTTTTATTGCATTTTGCTGTGCACAAGTACCTCATTTTACTTTAACCTTGGAACTCAAATTATTGAACTTGTTTTGCTTAGTCCTGGTATAGATTAAAGGAAGAAATATTGCATTATTTTGGCTAAAAGAGCTTAGGTATGTTCTTTAACACTGTTACATCACTTTATCTCTGGGATTGACCTTGGCAAGGGTGAGAGGCAGATAGTATTATTATTTTATTATTATTACTGTCATTATTATTTGGGGAAATAACAAGTTTGAAGAAAGAGTTGAAAAGCTAACAAAGACATCATCAACTATTTGGTAATGTTGCCTTAAGTTAAAAAATCCACATTAAACCCTGTTCCAGAAATTCTATGAGGTTAGAGGAGAACATTTTAAGACTCCTTGAAGGCAGACTTGCTTATTTATTTATTTTTTATTTCCTGCATCTAGAGCAGTGCATAGTATTGTAGAGGCTATAAATGTTTATTCAAATAAATTAGAGTAGCATGGCAAGAAAAAGAGTACTAGACAGAAATTATGATCTAAGGTCTCACCATGCTTCTAATTACTTCTATGAATTGAATGAAGTTCTTTATTCTTTTTGAGTCTCAGTTTCATTTCCTGTATAATGAAGGCACCCAAATTTCAAATCTCATCTTCAAATTTCTTCAAACACTAAACTCTATAATTCATTGAGTCTCTAGCCTATGAATATGTTAATTCTCTAGAACTTTTTTCAAAACAAAGAAAGGAAAGGAAAGGAAAGGAAAGGAAAGGAAAGGAAAGGAAAGGAAAGGAAAGGAAAGGAAAGGAAAGGAAAGGAAAGGAAAGGAAAGGAAAGGAAAGGAAAGGAAAGGAAAGGAAAGGAAAGGAAAGGAAAGGAAAGGAAAGGAAAGGAAAGGAAAGGAAAGGAAAGGAAAGGAAAGGAAAGGAAAGGAAAGGAAAGGAAAGGAAAGGAAAGGAAAGGAAAGGAAAGGAAAGGAAAGGAAAGGAAAGGAAAGGAAAGGAAAGGAAAGGAAAGGAAAGGAAAGGAAAGGAAAGGAAAGGAAAGGAAAGGAAAGGAAAGGAAAGGAAAGGAAAGGAAAGGAAAGGAAAGGAAAGGAAAGGAAAGGAAAGGAAAGGAAAGGAAAGGAAAGGAAAGGAAAGGAAAGGAAAGGAAAGGAAAGGAAAGGAAAGGAAAGGAAAGGAAAGGAAAGGAAAGGAAAGGAAAGGAAAGGAAAGGAAAGGAAAGGAGGGGAAGAAGGAAAAAGAGAGGAACAAGCATTTAAGTGCCTACTATATGTCAGTGACTATTGTAAATACTTTACAAATATTATTTAATTTCATTTGAAACTCACAACAACCCTGTTATGTAGGTATTATTATTATTTACATTTTATAATTGGAAGACCTTGACATGGAGAGAGTTTAAGTGACTTGCTAAAATTGCACAGCTAAGTATCTGAGATCAGGTTTGAGTTCAATTTTTCTGGCTCCACACCTCACTCTCTAACCTTTGTTCCAAGTAAGTGCCTCTAATTAAGGTATAGGAAATCAATTTAAAAGAACTCAAAGAAAGATACTGTATCAAAATTAATTAGTGAGCAATATTGCTTGGGACACTTTAGGAATCCCAATGAAGTAAACTGAATGTGATACAGATGACTATGCCAAAGGCTCCTAAGATATTAGATTTACAACTGGATAGGATTTTTGAGGTAACTGATTAGAATTAGAGGTAACTCGAATTTCACAGGTGAGGACATTGAGGTCTAGAGGATTTATGAGACTTATCAACTAGTAGGAAGCAAACACAAGATAGGATCTCAATTTCTCTAATTCTAAATGCAATGATCTTGTCTTATATGACCCTGAAGGGAATGCTGATGATATGATGATATATCTCTATCTCTATCTATATCTCTATCTATATGTCTATCTATCTCTATCTATCTATCTATCTATCTATCTATCTATCTATCTATCTATCTATCTATCTATCTATCTATCTATCTATCTAAAATCCTAACCTAGAGATTCAACTCAAATAAGCAAAGTAGCAGGATAAAAAAATAAACACAAAACCATCAGCATTACTATATATCAATAACATTGTCCTGCAAGAAAAGATAAGATAACCCAATTAATTTAACCATAGATAGAATAAAATACCTAGATTATCTTCCAAAACAAATCCAGAAACTATTGAACATAATTATAAAAGACTTTTTACAAAAATAAAATCATATTTTACAAAAATAAAAATCATATTGGAGAAATATTAATTGTTCATGAGTGGGCAGAGTCAATATAATAAAAATGACAACCCTACCTACTTATTCAATACTATCCCAATAAAATTACCAAAATTTTATTTTATTGAACTAGAAAAAAATAACATCAAAAGTTATTTGAAAAAAAATAGGTCAAGTATATCAAAGAAAATGAAAAAAATATTAAGGGAGGCGGTCTAGCGGAACCACCTTTCAAACTATGTTATGAAAAAGTAGTTACCAAAATTATCTGGTACTGGAAAAGAACTCTAAAAGTAGACCAGTGGAAGAGAATAGACATATAGCAAATAATCATAAAAGATTATAGCAACCCTGTGTCTGACAAAGGTTAAGCTTCAAATTTTTTTAAATAAAAATTCATTATTTGGTAAAAAGTTGTTAGGAAAACTGGAAAGCAGTTTAGCAGAAACTAAATATAGACAAATATCTCATATCTTTTACCAAGATAAGATCAAAATGGATATTTGATCTAAATATAAAGGGACATATTAAAAACAAATTAGAAGAATAGGTGACATTACTTATCAGATTTGTGGACAGGATAATTTATGAATAAACAAGAGAAAGTGTTGTGAAAGGTAAAATGTATACTTTTTAAAATTAATTTTTATTTTAAAATATTTTCCATGTTTACATGATTTATTTTCTTTCCTTCCCCTCTTCCTTCCTCACCTCCCATAGTCAACAAGCAATTCTATTGGATTGTACAAATGTTATCACTTGATAACTATTTCCATATTATTTATTTTTGGTATAGAGCAATTCTTTAAAGCCTAAACCAAATCACAAACCTTAATATACATGTGATAAGTGATGTAATATGTTTTTCTTTTGCATTTCTACTCCCACAGTTCTTTCTCTCAATGTGGTTAGCATTCTTTCCCATAAGTCCTTCAGGAGTGTCATGGCTTGTTGCATTGCTACTGTAGAAAAGTCTAAAATGCATACTTTTTTCTCCTGGTTCTGTATTATTCTGCATCACTTCACATAATAGTTCTTCCAGTTTTCTCTAAAATATCCATTTCATCATATTTTAGGATTCTATTATTTCCCACTACATACATGTGTGGTATTTTATTAAGCAGTTCCTCAGTTTTGGAAACCACTAAATTTTCGAAGGCTTTTGTTTGTTTTTACAATTAAAGAGATGGTGCGAATAAAATTTATATACATACATACACGCATATATATATTTATATTTATCTTAAATATATGGTTTCTTAACTTCTTTGATCTTTTTTTAAACCCTGCAATTCTAAGACAGAAGAATGAGTGGCAAGGGCTAGGCAATGGAGGTTGAGTGACTTGCCCAGAGTCACACAGCCAGGAAAGATCTGAGGCCAAATTTGAAGCCAGGTTTTCCCAAGTCCATGCTTTGTACTCTATCAACTGTGTTACCTGGGTGTTCCTCTTTGATCTTTCAGACATTTCTAAGACTATACTCATTCCTAAAATAGTTACAGATTAAGATTATCTTGTTCCTTACCCTGTTACTTTACAGATAACAAAATGAAGTCCCAGGTTGTTAATTTGTTAATTAACTTGCCTAAGGTCAAACAGTTGGTTTATAGCACAGAAGAAATCCTTTGTTTAATGCAGTGTCCTTTCCCCTATATATATATACAAAAAAAACTTCCTTTAGGTTTAAACAAATATATAAATAGAAGTTTTGTTGAATAGAATAAATTAACTAAGAAATTAAAATAAACATTTTAATAAAATTAAAGGAACATCCCTTTTTTGGAATATTAAGGTATAGAGGCCAAGATGAAGGAGAAACTATAAATATATTAAAATCCTAATAAATTTGTAAGCTTATTCTTCATTACTACAAAGCACGTTTTATTCGGAATCCAAGGACAGGGATAAAATCTTAACCTTTCTATTTGCTATATCTGAGTACTAAAAGAAGTTATTTAAACCATCTGGGACTTAAATTCCTTATGTGTAAATTGAGACTGGACTCAAATAATGCTAAGATTCCTTAGAGCTCAAAATCTACTAGTTAGATATAGTTGATGAACTACTGGACTCAGATTCAAGAAGACCTGAGTTCAAACTTTTTTGCTGTGTAACCTTAGACAAGTCATTTAACCTCTATCTCAATTTTCTCAACTGTTCTTATTGTTGTTATTCATCTTTCATTTTCAAAGAGGACAGGATAATGTCCTGACTTGTGCATGAATTTCATTTAAGTGAAGCACAGTTGCAAAAAGTCATCTGCCTTTCTCTTCCAGAGCAACAAAGTTCAGTGGCAAGACAAATATCAGCACAATTGCTGATGGTATTTTTGATGTCTAATCAAGTTCTCAGTGCTCCACAGTACTTGCTGCAGCCATGTTCATGACAGTTGGAACAAATTATTCTCATCAGATCCTTCTGCTGGAGGAGATCTTTACATGCCTCTCCATCATCTATAGGAGGCCCTGGAGTAGATACCCCTCTCCATCATCTACAGGAGGCCCTGGAGTAGAAACCCCTCTCCATCATCTACAGGAGGCCCTGGAGTAGATACCCCTCTTTCTCATCTACAGGAGACACTAGAGTAGAAACCCTTCTCCATCATTTACAGGAGGCCCTGGAATAGAAACCCCTCTCCATCATCTATAGGAGGTCCTGGAGTAGATACCCCTCTTTCTCATCTATAGGAGACACTAGGGTGGAAACTCCTCTCCATAATCTATAGGAGGCCCTGGAGTAGAAACTCCTCTTGCTCATCCACAGGAGGCCCAACAGTTACCCTCAACTTGGTTTAGCCTATCTGCCAAGGCACTTTACCAGAGTGTGTCTGCTGCACATGCTAAAGCTTCTGGGAGCCACAGCTGAGACTGGATAGCAAGTGGACACCAAAGGAAAAGGGCTCAGCAGGCCCTCATACCAGAGGGCTTGTCTTCTTCCCTAAACACCCTAAACTCTAATGAACATAATAATAGCATTGAATCCATAGAGTTTTGTAAGGATCAAATGATATATTTTTAAAGTTCTTAGAACGATGTCTGACATATAATAGGTACTTAATAAATATTTGTTCTTTCCTTTCCATACTATATGGATCTAGCCAAATTGACTTTCTCTTTCTCACATTCCACTCAATTTCCCATCTTTGAAATTTTGTCCTATCTCTTCCCTATACCTGAATTGCACTCTCATCAACCTCTCTCTTAGAATCTGTTTCCTTCAAAACTTAGCTTGTGTTACCATCTTCTGAAGTCTTTCTTGATTACTCCACACATACTAGTGTCCTCCTGATGAAAGAATTTTGTATTCTTTTTTAATATATTTGACATATGTTGATTTATATATGCATAAATCAGCATATTGATATATATCAAATATATATATATATATATATATATCATTGTTTCCCCCTCATAGAATATCAGCTCATTCTGGAAAGGGTCTGTTTCTTTGGATCTTTACTGCCACTGGCACAGGGGTGGCCATTAATAAATCTTTGTTGATTGGCTAATGATCCTACAATTGAATTGAACAAATGCGATTTCATTTATGCAGATCAAAATCCATTTCAACCATTGTCTCTGGTCCTCCTTTATTCCTATTCATTTTCTTCCATCCAAAATGATAATCAGCCTTCCTCCAGAGAAAGCCTCCCTTTGGACCTTTTAAAACTATTCTGTGGATACTAGTACAAAACCCAGATGAAATTTTCTTAAAATATCTCTAATGACAATGAGATATTTTCGGTGTCCAAAAAGTTCATGCTTCAGTGACATTTCTTATTTCTAAGGAGTGTAATATTTTTCTTCTGATGGAAAGAGTTAAATGTTAATGCATATAAAATGATATTAAAGGCCAACATTTGAAATGGTCTATGATTAAAAAGCAATGGGGCTGAACAAATGCTTATCACTGCTATTATCATTAATAAGAGGAATATTTTTCTTCAAAGGACCTTAGGAATTATGTAGCCAAAATTCCTAGCTTTCAGATGAGAAAACTAAAGCTCAGAAAACCTTTCCCAGGACCTATATCTCCTAACTCCAAGGTCAGTGCTCTTTCCTATGAAAGAGCACTGACTTTTCCAGAATGACCTGATATTCTATGAGGGGGAAACAATGATGCTTTTAAAATATATATATGTATATGTATATATATATAATATATTAAAAAAGAATACAAAATTCTTTCATGGCAAGAACACCAGTATGAGTGGAATAATTAAGAAAGACTTCAGAAGATGGTAACACAAGCTAAGTTTTGAAGGAAAGAGATTCTAAGAGACAGTTTGATGAGAGTGCAATTCAAGTATGGGGAACTGATAGGACAAAATAGGACCATATATACCACATTTCCTGCTCTATCTTGATTATAATGGCACATTACATTTATTTAGTGCATTAAAGTATTTGTAAGACATCCATATATATTACCTAACCTAATCTATACAACAGTCCTCTGAAATATATAGAAAGCCATTTTCATCACTTCGTGCTTTCAGATAAGGAAGCCAAGACTCAAAGAATAAATGAATCATTCTAAAACAATTATTAAATGCTTATTATTAGCCCTTAACTGTGATAAGCATTGGGCATAAAAATACAAAAAGCAAATGCTCAGAAGGCTTACTCCAAGGGGTAGATAAAATATATAGAGAAGCAAAAGTTGGAAAATAGGGATGAGGAAAGGGAGAACTGGATCATCATGGTCATGAGACTAGGTAAAGTGAATTGAAAGTTCTCCTGTCAGAACCCAGAATCTTAGAGGCAGGAGTCCAAATTCCAATGGCTAGGTTGTCATTCTTCTAGATCTAATTTCAGTGTTTATATTACTGACTACTAATCTTTCTGTATGCTCTTTTCTGGCTGATTTTTCATGGAATTATTTTCTCCTGGCTCTCCTTGTACCTATCTGACTTGCCTTTCCCAGAATCATCAGCTACGTTTTATTCTTTATGTATGAGTGTATGTTAGGTTCTTAATCAAGTCTCTCTTTTCTCTATATTTTCTTTCAATGACCTCATCAGCTCTCATGGATTAAAACATAATCTCAATGCAAATTATTCCCAAATCTGCATAACTAATCCCTGTCTTGTTTCTCTGCTGAACTCTAGCCTTGCACCTACAACTATCTGCATATTAATAACAATATACTTATCTAAAAGATTTCAGCATATTTTGCAAAACCCCTAAGTTCCAAAACACCAAAACCAGAACAAACTTCTTACTTCCTATAAGATAATGGATACATTCTAGAGAAAAGGATGAGATGTTGAAACCACTTCAAGACCTTACTTTATTCCCATTTTACCAATATAGAATTAAAGTTAATAATGATGTTAGTTTTATAATGCAACATACTTGAAGGAAAAGTGTTCAAACCTAAATTAGTCACACTTGGATCCTCCTGTTATAAAATATTTCAAGTTTTCCTTATCTTAGCAAAAGTTATCAAGGATACAAATTAAATTACAAATAAATTAAAACTGATGAAAGTACAATTTGTAATGTTATTTACTTTGATTGCTATTACTTTTTGGGGAAAAAAAATCAAAACCAAAGTCCATTTTTTTGATCTATAGGTATCTATTTCTGTGAATTATCAAATTCAAAGTATATTATTTTTCTGTCACTCATATTTTGCAAGTGCAATAAAATGATATGGAAAATATAAATAAATCTATAACCATTGTAACTTGAAATAAGATAAATAAGATTTTTTTTAAACAAGCATGTCAGAATTGTAAGATTTAGAGGCACACAAGTACATTACTATTCATTTTATACAGTAAAATGTCACCTACTCCCTTAATAATTTTGTTCAAAGAATAGAGATAGACTTGGTATATGTAGAAAACAAGGTGCATTCCCACCTTCATATTAGAATTCCTTGCAGTTATTATAAAAATGTTTTAATTCCATCTATAAAGGCAACAATGTTGCTTTATGTGGCATCCTTATAACATAATAATGAATTATATTAAAATAATGTAGTAAAAACAACATGTAGTTAATAACAGTAACAGCAGTAGCATCAGCAATAATGATAATAAAGAACTTCCTGGTATGCTGAAATCAAATAATCTAGCTTTCTATTCCTAACACATGACATGCCTCTTTTTTTTTTTTTTTTTTTTTTTTTTTTGTGCCCTTGCACTTAGTGAGTCCTGGGTCAATTATAATTCTTTCTTTACTTCTACCTTATAGAAGCCATTTCTTCATTCAAGAAACAGCTCAAGAATCAACATATCAAGAAAGATATACTTTCATCTACCTAAAGCCTTTTCTGACTCCCTATTTTATATTTTTAAATTTTAGTCTCTTTGTATTTTGTGTACTTACATTTTCACATGTGCTGGATTTCACTCCTTTTAAATGTAAGCACCATGAGAGTAGAAATGGTTTCAGTTATTGTTTTTATCCTTAGCACCAACCCAATCCCTGCCATTTAATAAATGTTTGTTGTTGAACGACATGTTACCCAAATGGTAAGTAGGAGAGGGAAGGAGTGAAAGAATGGGAGTGTGATAAAAGGGAGAACAGATAAAGGAATGCAGAGGTCAGAAGTAAAACAGACTTTAGAGATGTGACAGGAGAGAGAAAGAGATTCAGAAAGTCAGACAGACACAGATACAGAAATGGAGGAGAAAGAGGGGGAGAGAGACAGACAGACAGACAGAGACAGAGACAGACATAGAGAGAGAAAAGAAGGAAGGAAGGATGGAAGGAAAGGAAGGAGAGAAGAAGAGAAACAAGGAAGGAGGGGAGGGAACAAAGGAAGGAGGGAAGGAGGAAGAAGGAAAGGAAGGAGAGAAGGAGGGAAGGAAGAAAGGAAGGAAGGAAAGAAGGAAGGAAGGAAGGAAGAAAAGAAAGAGATGGAGGGAAATGTATTGTTAGTAATCACAACTATAAATGTGAACGGGATGAAATTAACCAAAAAAAAAAAAAAAAGCAGATAGTGGAATGTGGTAGAAACTAGAATCCAACAACATGTTTTTTATATGAAACACCCTTGAAACAGAGACACACAGAACTTAAGCAAAGGGCAGGAACAAATTCTACTATGCTTCCCCTGAAGTAAAAAAAGAAAAAAAAAAAAAGGCAGAGGGAAGCTTCATGATCTCAGACAAAGCAAAAGCAAAAATAAGTTTAATTAAAAGAGACAATCAGGGAAACCCACATCTTGCTAAAGGCACCATAACAATGAAATCAATTCAATACATACATATATGTATATACCAAATGACAAAAGAGTCAAATTCTTACAGGAAAACAAAAGAGACAAAATTAAACTACTCAAGTCCTCCACTTTCCCTTCTAAGATCTAGATGACTATAATCATAAAATAAATTTTAAAAATTAAGGAGATGAAAATAATCATAGAAAATATAAAAATTGAATGTGAATAGAATACAAAACTTTTTTTTTTAATTTTAAACCCTTAACTTCTGTGTATTGACTTATAGGTGGAAGATTGGTAAGGGTAGGCAATGGGGGTCAAGTGACTTGCCCAGGGTCACACAGCTGGGAAGTGTCTGAGGCTGGATTTGAACCTAGGACCTCCTGTCGCTAGGTCTGGCTCTCAATACACTGAGCTACCCAGCTGCCCCTAGAATACAAAACATTTTACCTATATATATTTATATCTATATGTAGATATAGATATAGATATCTCCTTTTCACAGAAATTTATTAACTATTAGAATATAAAAGCCTCACAACCAAAAGTGGAAAAACAAATACTAAATGCAGCTTTTTTTAGACCTTAACACAACAAAAAATTACATTCAGTTAGGGGGTCATGGAAGAATGTATGAAAAATAAATTGGAAAACAAATAATGTAATCCTAATGAATGAGTAGATCAAAGAATGAATCATAAAAACAATAATTTCATTAAAGAGAATGACAACAGTGAAGTGAAACAACATACAAAATTTGTAAGAAGTAGCCAAAGCAGTACTTAGAGTAGTATCTGTATCTATAAACTCATATATTGATAAAAGGAGAAGGAGCAGATCATTGAATTGGAAATTCAAATATAAAAGTAAAAAAGAAATGAAAAATCACCAAGTAAGCATCAAAATGGAAATTTTAACAAAGAGGAGATTATTAAATTGAAAGCAAAAATGTGAATATAATAAATAAAACTGGAAGCTGGTTTTATGAAATAAAATTAAAATATAAAAACAATTAGTAATTTTTTTAAGGAGTGATGATGCTTAGCAAAACTGACAATCTAAGTGAAATGGATGAATATTTATTAAAATATAAACAGAGCAGATAAACAGAAGAGGAAATAGAATAATTTAATACATCTTCAAAAAATAAATTGAATAAACTTTAAAAGAATTCCCTAAGAAAAAGTTCCCAGGACAAGATGGATTTAAAAGTAAACTTTATCAAACACTTAAAGAAAAATTAATTTAAATACTATATAAATTATATTAAAAATAGATAAAGATCAAATCCCTTTCATGACACAATATGCATTTTAAACCTAAATGAGGGAGAGTAAAAATGGAGAAAGAAAACTATAATTCAATTTCCTTAATTACTATATTAAAAATCTTAATAAAATAATAGAAAGGTAACTACAGCAAATATATCATAAAAGTCATAAATTATGACCAGGTGGGATTTATACTACGAATGCAGGGCTAGTTCAATATTAGGAGACCTCTAGGCACAATTGGCAAAAATTATGTGATTATATTAATTGAGAAGAAGCTTTTGAGAAAATACAACACCCACTTTTATTAAAAACACTAGAAAGCATAAGAATAAAAGGAGCTTTCCTTAAACTAAAAAGTAGTATCCATATTAAATCGAGAGCAAATATTATCATGGGCTTAAATTTGAAACCTTCCCAGTAAGATAAAGGGGTGATGCAAGCATGTGCATTATGACCACTATTATTCATTATTATACTAGAAAAATTTACCCTATAACAATAAGAAAAAAGAAATATAAGGAATAACTAAACTATAAGTAAATAAAACTCTCATTCATTGCATATAATAATGGTATACTTAGAGAGCCCTAGAGAATCAACTAAAATACTGGTTGAAATAATTAACAACTAGCAAAGTTGCAGGATATAAAATCAATACACATAAATCATCAACATTTCTACACACTACCAAAAAAACACAATAAGCAGAAAGAGATAGAAAGAGAAATTCTATTTTAAATCATGGAAGATTGTCCAAGTACTTGAGAGTCTACCTGCCAAGAAGAACCCAGAAAATAAATAAACACAATTACAAAGCACTTTCTACACAAATAAAAACAGATCTAAATGATTGGAAACATATGTTCATAGTCAGTCCAAGACAATATAATAAAAAATTATAATTCTGCCTAAGTTGATTTATTCAGTGCTATTATCATGCAAACTACCAGAAATGTATTTTTAAAGCTAAAAAAAACAAATAAAAATATTTATCTTTAGGAACAAAAGGTCAAGAATATTAAAAGAATCAATTAAAAATTTATACAAAGGAAGGCATCTGGCAGTTTCAGATTTCAAACTCTATTACAAAGTGAGAATCAAGAAAACAATCTGCTACTGACTAATAAATAGAGAAGAAATAGAATGGTAAATGACTTTATTAATCTAGTATTTGACAAACTCAAAGATCCAATCTTTTCTTACCATTTAAAAAATATTGCTGGGAAAACTAGAAATCAGTTTGGCAGAAATAGCATAAATTAACATCTCACACCATATACTAAAGTAAGTTCAAAAGGGATAAATGATCTTGTTATAAAGAATGATATAATAAGTAATTTAGGGGATTATGGAAAAAAGTACCTGTCAGATTTATGGTTAAGAGAAGAGTTCATGACTAAAAAGGATAGAGGGGGGGCAGCTGGGTAGCTCAGTGGATTGAGAGCCAGGCCTAGAGACGGGAGGTCCTAAGTTCAAATCTGGCCTCAGCCACTTCCCATCTGTGTGACCTTGGGCAAGTCACTTGACCCCCATTGCCTATAAAAAAAAAAAGGATAGAGGGCATCACATGAGCAATATGAATTAATAGAATTATATAAAATTAAAAAGATTTTGCACAAACAAGATTAATTCAGCCAAAACTAGAAGGAAACAGGAAACTGGGGGTGGGGGGGATTATAGCAAACTTCTCTGAGAAAGTCTTCATTTCTCAAATATATACAGGATAGCTAAAATTATAAAATATGTACTATTCCTCAATTGATAAATGGTCAAAGTTTATGAACAGGTTGTTTTCAGAAGAAGAAATAAAGGCTATGAAGAGAAATATGAAAAAATGGTCTCAATCACTATTGATTAGATAAATTACAATTTAAACAATCTGGGAGATACAACCTCATACTTATCAGATTGCTTCACATGACAAGAACTGAAAATGAAAGATTCTGGCAGGTATGTGGAAAAATAGGGATACTGATGCACTGTTGTGTGGTTGTGAACCAATCATTCTGAAGAACAATCTGAAACCATCCAAGGCCTATAAAACTGTGCATACCCTTTGACTCAGCAATACTGCTACTTAGTCTGTATCCCAAAGACCTAAAAGAAAAGGAAAAATGATTTATTTCCACAAAAATATTTATAGCAGCTTTTTATGGTGGCAAAGAATTAGAAATTGAAAGGATGCCTATCAATTATGGAATATCCAAACAAGATGTGGTATATAATTGTGATGGAACCCTATTTTTTAAAATGAGAAATGATGAGAGAAATAGTTTTGGGAAAAAAATTGTGAAGGTCTTTGTGAACTTATGCAAAGTGAGGTAATCAGAAATAAGAGAACATAGTATAAAGTAAAATAATACTAAGAATAATCAACTGTGAAAGATTTAACTATTCCAATCAAAAAATAACTGAAGACAATTCCAAAGGACATATGAGGGAAAATGCCATTCACCAGAGAAACAACTGATGAATTCTGAATGTAAATTAAACCAATTTTTCAAACTCTTTTTTTTGCTTGTGTGTGTTCTTTTGCAATATGGCTAATATTAAAATATGTTTTACATGACTAAACATTTATAATTGACATAAAATTGCTTATCTTGTTAAGGAGAGGGAGGGATGGGTGACAGAATTTGGAACTTAAAATTGTGTCAGTAATGGATGTTAATACTTTCATATATTTGAGAAATATTTAATCAAATAGATAAAATATGTAAAAGAAACATAAATGCATGATTCTACTTCTACTTATTGGCTCCCTCTTCTATAAAACCTTTCCTTTTTTTAGTAATTGGTGATTTCTTTCACTGACTCAAATAACATTGTTTTTCCTTATTTGTTACTTTATTATATCCCCCTGCAGAATTTAACCTTCCTGAAGGCAGAATGGTTTTTGTTTTTATCCCTGAATGTGGCAGATGTTTAATTAGAGGCTGCTGAATCCAATATAATATAAAATAATGTAATATGTGTTATGGGTGAATTTGGGAAAGGTGTTAAGTTAAAGGGGATTTGGAAGGGATGTTATAAGGACTTGCTAGGTTGGTAATATGAGTTGCAGGTAGGATGTAATAGTAAGATTCAGGATATAATATGAGGCTGAAGTCAGGGAGTATAACACTGAAGGTAACAAAGATCTCCAGGGAGAGGAGGAATTAATCTAAACAGACAAAGAGCAGCAGGGATTATAGACTAGGACTTAGACTAAAGACAAAGTGAGGGAAATAGACTACAGGCTTTAGTTAATTTCACAGGAAGGGACTTGTTTTGAAGTTACACCTTCCTTCAAGATGGATACCCCAGCTTCCTCTAACCCAGAGTATGTTGGTTCTATTCCTCTTCTTCCCTTTTCTTACTAACTAACTGACAAAGTAAATAACAGGTCTGTTTTAAACACAAAAGGGGTTTATTGTCTTCTCAGGTTAAATTGTCAGGTAAAGGGATTAAAGGAAGCCCTAACAGTTGTTTAAAGAAACCTCAGGTGGGGAAGGGAAGCAGAGATGGGATTTGAGCAAGGTCCTGCCCTGACTCAACTCTCAAGGTGATCTTGAAATCAAAAGGGAATATGATGATAACTACCTAACCTCTCTAGATAAAGTACTGCAAGAGTATAGCTGAACCCTCACAGATTTGAAACTACTCTCTGATTCACTCTCCTTATTCACTCCTCACAGACATTTAGGTAAGGGAAGGAAGGTAGGAAAATGAGGTAGAGTATGGAGATACAAAGGGTTTATCTAAATTAACAAATCTCAAATAAATACTCCAAAACTAGGCTAAGTTTCCATCTCAAACAGGAGAAGAAGCAGCTCAGCTGGCCCTGACTCTCTCCACGAGGTCCCAGGTCCAACTGAAACTTTCTTCCAAGATTCTAAACTCCTAACTGACATCAGAACTCAGCCAAAGCCTGAAAAAACTGCTCTGACCCCCTCTCTCTGTACTACATATGATATATTATAAAATGCTATTGGTAATATACAGAAATCTTCCTAAAGGTAAACAAACATCTACTTTACTAAATTCCTCGCTAAAGCTTCATCTTGGCATGAATGTGAATTCTTGAAGCCCATGATAATAGAGCACAAATTCAAAGGTTCTCCAAAAATGGAAAGGCAGACATGGTGACAGATTGTATCCCTGCTGTTTGAGAACAGTCTACCTTAGTTACAAAATTCTTTAGGTCAGTTGCAGAGTAATGCATTTTTCACTAACAACAATTATAGGTGAACATCTGCTAATACACAAATAGCTTGGGATTTGCTTCACTGGAGGAAGCATTCAAAATGATATAACCACGAATTTTTGAAAAACTAAAGGGTATGTCCATTTATTTATATTTTGTATATTTATAGATGCATACACAAATATGTCACTCATAGATTTTGAACTGCAAATGAAATTGGAGGCTATCTCATCTGATCTTCTTATTTTACTAACAAAGTAAGATCTATGAGATTATGTAGGTATTAAATAGTTGTCTGAGGTCTTCTGACATCAAATCCAGGATCCTTTGCATTGTACCATGCTACACTCCCATCCATACATATGTACATATACATCTAAAAAATAACTTTATTAACTGGAATTTTATGTAGAATATTAGACTTGCACTTTCACTTGGACACAAAATCCCCAGGTGAGGAAACTCTAGCAATTAGGGCAGCACTTTATTTACATCTTAGAATTTTGCTCCCTTTGATCCCTAACTTATATTAAACAGTGTTATTCTCTGTACCAGTTGTATGCTATTCAAATAAAATGTAAGATCCTTGAAGGTAAGGAAGATTTCTCTTTTCTCTTTGTGCACCAAAAACAGTAGCATGGTGTGAAGTTATTAAATTTAAATTGACTTGCATATTGTTTAATTAAATAGACATTTGTAGAACAACTAATATATTCAAGGACACACTGTGATGGACATGAAAGAGGAAAAAAGATCTCATTTCTATAGCAACCTAAGGTTTTCAAAGTATTTTTGCCAAACAAACCAATCAAGGCAGCTATTATAAACATTATTATCTCTTCTTTATAGATGAGGAAAATGTGACTCATAGAGATTAAGTGATTCATTAGTAGTCATATAACTAGTAGGTATTTGATCTGAGATTTAAACCCAAGTATTTCTGTCTCCATAGAATACTTTCTCCCCACTCTCAAGTAACTTCAAAAAATGTGTATATGTTGGGCAGAGAAACCTGGCAGTGGCAGTTATTGAGAAAAGGAGAGAAAGCTCATTAATAAACAATGAAAAAAGTAGGAAAAAAGCACAGAAATGGACATGTTTAAGAAATAGAATGTTTTTCCAGTTTTTTGCCACCACAAAAAGCGCGGCTATAAATATTTTCGTACAAGTCTGTTTATCTATGATCTCTTTGGGGTACAAACCCAACAATGGTATGGCTGAAATGAGAGTATGCCCTTCAATTTGGGTAATGGCTGAACAAATTGTGGTATATGCTGGTGATGGAATACTATTGTGCTCAAAGGAATAATAAACTGGAGGAATTCCATGTGAACTGGAAAGACCTCCAGGAATTGATGCAGAGCGAAAGGAACAGAGCCAGAAGAACACTGTACAGAGAGACCAATACAGTGTGGTAAAATAGAATGTAATGGACTTCTGTACTAGCAGCAATGCAATGACCCAGGTGAGTTCTGAGGGATTTATGGAAAAGAACGCTACCCACATTCAGAGGAAGAACTACAGGAGTGGAAACAGAAGAAAAACAACTGCTTGAACACATGGGTTGAGGCAGACATTATTGGGGATGTAGACTCGAAACTACCACACCAATGCAACTATCAACAATTTGGAAATAAGCCTTGATCAATGACACATGTTAAAACCAGTGGAAATACACATCTGCCATGGAGGGAGGGGGAAGTCGAGGGGTGAAGGGGAAAGTAAGGGCATGAATTATGTAACCATGTTAACTTTTCAAAAAAATAAATATTAATAAATGCTTAAAAAAATAGAATGTTTTTCAGTGCAAATGAAACATGAGGACTTATGAAAGAAAGTAAAAAGAAATTGGGTTGGAAACATAAATTAGAGGCCAAACCAAGGAAGACTGAATATTAGGCAAAGTGATTTTAGATGTAATAGTATAAAATCTAATAAAGGGGGGGGAACTTGCGAAAAAGTTAAGGTAAAAATTTGTTAACCTAGATGAAACAAAAGTAGAAAATCTTTATACCTCAAAGAAAATTTACTATATGACCAAGAGAGAACTGTAATTCTACCCATGAAGATTTAAAATATGCTTGTATATACTCTGTCAATGTTCCTCAGTCTATGATTTGACATGTCCATGCCTATAACACCTCAGGAGCACGTGACCAGAGTATGACTTATCAAGAAATCATTTCTCTGACTTTCCTCCATTCCACTCTTCCTCCTTCCTTCCCTCCTTTCTTTTTTCCTTGCTTCCCTCAATCCCACTCTTCCTTCCTTCATTTCTTCTTTCCTTTGGTCCTCTCATTTGTCTTCTTACTTTTTTCTTTCTCTTGCTCTAAAACCCTCTCTCCTATCTCTCCCTCTTTTTTTCTCTCTGTCCTATATTTGCTTTCTCCATTTTCTTTCTGCCTCTCTTTTTTCTTTTTCACTCCCTATTCTTTTCCTTTTCCTTTTTCTTCTCTCTTCTTTCTTCCTCTAACTCTTCATTCCCTCTTCCGTCTCCTCTTTCTCCACTCTTTCCTCTCTTCCCATTTCTTCTTTTTCCTTCTTTCATCTATTTTTCCCTCTTTTCTCTTTGAGTAACCCTTCATTATGTATACTCTATTAGTAATAAAACCAGAATTTTTCTGTGATATGTGGGCGCAAATTACACAGTGCTACTATTTATTTTCAGTTAGGATATATGAGTACCTTCACTTATGGTAGCAATAGTTTTGAAAAGGGGCTTAATTATGATGGATTTTCCTAGGTCTAAATAAATTTTAGAGGCAATTCATCCCAGTCTAAGAAGTTGTTCTCTATGACTAAAACAAAAATATGAAGTCATTATGGCACATCAGTGTTTCTTCCTATTTCTGACCATTGAGGATCTGTGATGGAAGTAAGCTTTGGATTGGTGATTAAGTGTGGTAGATTTCAGTGCCACTGTCTTCATAGCACAAAATGATCCTGTGACTCTTCTAAATTCAGAAGCATATAAAGTTTAATATTTTGACCCCATCAATGTTCTCCAATTTTCATAAACCACAGTTTTAATAATATCATCAATTATATTTATATAAGTGTTAGACAGTTTGGGGTACTGAAAAAATATTTTAGGTAACTGTGATTTCATGCTATTTCCTTTCATTATAACACAAAGGTCGTATGATTACTTGAAGTCAAATTGTATTTGTAGAGAGATATTTAAGCAAATGATTTAACTTATAACATCATATTAACATCCAAGGAAACATACCATTAAGTTGCATAAACATAATTTAGCCATGTGTTTTTATACAAATTAAATTTCAGAGACCAAATCTGATCCCTTGGGACCTTTAATTTAGGCAATTAGACTCTTTTTTTTTTTTTTGAGATATGTAACCAGGATTAGTCTTTTTATAAATAATTTTTCAGTATTTCCAAATAGTTATGAAGGTCATTATGAACCTGATTCTCATGCAAAAAATAGAATACTCTAAATGACATAGAAATTTAAATTATGATTATATATTAGTATAAATATGCTCATGTATGTTAAGTATATATATACACATAAACAGATGTCTGTGTACACAGAGAGAGAGAGAGAGAGAGAGAGAGAGAGAGAGAGAGAGAGAGTAAGAAAGAGAACGATTTTATGAACTTTCACTTATTCAATGCAAGTATTTGCTTACCAAAGTGTCTAAATCTCAGTGAAGAAAATGTGACTGCTGGTGTAACAATACAATACAAGATGTGGCTTTGTTGAAGTGGGTGATATATGAGTCACACTGAGAGCCTCAGACCTCTCCCTTTGCTAACTCAATGCTCACTACTCTGAGTTGGTTTATTCACTTCAACTTGCCCTCGTAGGTTCCCAGAGACAGGCCACCATCATACAACTGTGTTCCAATTCCGTCAGGGAGGTAAAAGCAACTTTGTTAAGGAGGGAAACATTTCATCTCCTCAACATTCTAGCCCTTAAGCCCCAAACAATGTACTTTTTTTAATCTCTGAAACACCACTCACAAGGTAACCTACCTAACCAGTTTACGATATTTACCAAATCAGCCATTCACAATATTGATGATTAATATCTTAAGCAAATAACCACAGAATATAAAATAAATAATAATAGTATCATAGATGCTATATAAAACATGTGCAAGACTTCCAGACTAAGATGGCTGCAGAGTAGTAGCCAGGGACTCTTTCTCCTCATCACCGACCTATATTAAAAGCCTCAAAAGGAGAAAAAAACAAAATCAGATAAACGCAGGTGCTTTACTATAGGGTGCAGACTCAAAGGTAGCCAGAGTTGGGCATTTCCATGCTATAAGGAGATAAAATTATTCATCCCAAAGCACAAACTGATCACCCATCCCCCACCACACCCAGCAGGCCAGAGTCAGAGCTAGCACAGGGCAATTGCTAGGTTCTTGGGGGACTGTGGTAAAGATACCACAGACTTACCCCTGAGTGCTGCGAGACTTGGGCCCCATAAGGCTGAGAAATGCAGAGGCTGGGCCCAGAGACAGGGCAGAGAGGGGCTGCCCACAGCAGATGCTGCAGAGACTGAAAAATAGCCACAAGGCAAAAATGCACTGAAGCTCAATACCCCAAAGAGATAAGGAAAAAGACTTGTACAAAAATAGCACTTTTTGTGTTAGCAAAAATTTGCAAAATGAAGGGATGCCCTTCTATTGGGGAATGGCTGAACAAATTGCAGTATATGCTAGTGATGGAATACTACTGTGCTCAAAAGAATAATGAAATGGAGGAATTCCATGTGAACTGGAACCACCTCCAGGAAGTGATGCAGAATGAAAGGAGCAGATCCAGGAGAATATTGTACTCAGAGATGGATACACTGTGGTAAAATCAAATGTAAAGGACTTCTCTACTAGCAGCAATGCAATAATCCAGGACAATTCTGAGGGACTTATGGGAAAGAACACTACCCACAGTCAGAGGAAGAACTGTGGGAGTAGAAACACTGAAGAAAAACAACTACTTGATCACATGGTTCAATGAGGATATGATTAGGGATATAGACTTTAAATGATCACCCTAATGTAAATATTAATAATATGGAAACAGGTCTTGATCAATGACACATGTAAAAACCAGTGAATTGCTTGTTAGTTCTGGGAGGGGGGTGGGAGAAAGGGAAGGAAAGAGCATGATTCATGTAACTAGAAAAATATTCTAAATCAATTAATTAAATAAAAAATTTCAAAGGAAAAAGAATAAATGAATTGCATAAGTAGCCCAGAACCAGGCAGTGTCTACTCTTGCACTTGTCTCTTGGCCATTCAACTTATATTCAATTTAATAAATCTCTCTTTTAAAGCTAAAAAATGCAAAATAATAAAATATATCACAAAATAAATAAACCTTGATTACACTCTCCTATCAATATTCCTAATATTGATAGTGAAGAATTGTCAGATAGTTACATGTTCCTGATTTGTGTATTAGTGGCCCAGATGGAGAGAGATCAGGTGAGAAAGAAAGATGGGGGTCAGCGTGGTAATTCTCTCTTCCCTCTCCTGTGGTGTCAAAAATACTGGGGTGATTGAAGGGGGTTTCACCCAGATGGTGGATGACCTGGGAAAGTGTGTCGGCTTTCAAAGGTTAGAGAGAAGATTTCCCCACAAGATTAGGTATGTGGTGACCCAGATCAATCTTGCCCAGAATCAGGGTTCACAGATTCACTTGCCCAGACTAGTAGTTGGCACAATGGGGGTCTGGCTCAAAGATGGATTGAGCCAGGCAAAAGCTATGGGACCTCCTTCTCCTCTTGTCTCTCAATGATCCTGGAACATTATCTGACTGCTAAAAGTATTTATTAAGAATATCAGGGTGATTGATAAGGGTGGTGGTCAGAGGAAAAAGGTCACCCTAAATGTTTAACCCAAGGTCTGTCACTTTGGGGAGCCAATTCAGTCTCCTTCTCAAAGCTTCTCCTTCCCTTCCCTCTATTTCTATATCTAGTCTATGAGCTATAATTATAATTATGCTGAAAAGGGTCTCTCTGTAAGGCAAAGGATAGGATGTGGGGTTTTGGGGATCTGTTCTAAGATAGAGTCCAGAATCCCCAGTGGACAGGATGGTTTAGTCTTGGTTGAGGGAATATGTCCACTGACAAAGAAGAGGGTGTCTGGATACAATTCCAATTGGGGAAATCCACAGGTTTGCCTTCAGTTCGATCACAGCTCACTCACTGCTTCCCCCTTCCTTGAGCTCCCCAAAGTGAAGACCCCTTCCTCAGGAATCCTTCCCAGAATTCCCTGCTGTCCTAAACAGCCGTTCTTGTCTCAGGCTCCTCTTGCTCCTCTGTCCCACCAAAATTCTTTCCTTTACTCTTTATCCTTACATAGGGAAGCACATGAGGACAGGAAACCCATGTAGGCTCTGAACCACAGGTCCACTGGTCCATTCAGGAACATTTATACCATGAAACTACTCCTCTGATTATTGCTTGACTGCTGATCCTCAGCACTCAAGTTGGGGAAGTCCTTTTCTCTTCCCTTGTTGAACATAATATTTATAAGGTCTTTTAATTCAACATTATCCTTTAAAAGGTATGTAGAAAGTAGTAGCTTTTAATGTGAATCAGCTCTATTTGAGCCAGATAACTACACAGCTCATCAAACTAACAATCTTTGGGTATAAAGCACTCAATTGGAAGTTGATTTGTCCAATCATAATCAAGTTCACCACATAGCTTGGTGACTTGACATTAAATCTTATCACCAGGATACCAAAATTACTGTAAAATTCCTCCACTTTTTCCTTCTGAAGTCATAGGTGGCAAAAGAGAGCAAAAAGCCATTATGAGTGGCTTCACTTATTTTCAACTCCAGTTGGCATGGACGGGTCATAGCAATAACAGAAGCTCCTGCCCAGTGAAATTAATCCTTTTCCTTCATTTAAGAATTACTGAATTACTGAAGGGCAATTTGGAAATATGCCCAAAGGGCTATAAAAGAATGCATATCCTTTGATCTAGTAATGTCATTACTAGGTCTGTATCCCAAAGAGATTTAAAAAAAGGGGAAAAAACCTGCTTATACAAAAATATTTATAGCCTCTCTTTTTGTAGTAGCAAAGAATTAGAAATTAAAGGTATGTCCCTCAATTGGGGAATGACTAAGCAAATTATGGTATATAATGATGATGGAATATTATTGTGCTATAAGGAATAATGAACAGGATGGTATCAGAAAGAGCTAGAAAAACCTACATGAACTGATGCAGAGTGAAATAAGAAGAACCAAGAAAACACTGTACACAGTAACAGCAATATTATGGAATGATCAAATGTGATAAACTTTGCTACTAACAACAATACAATGATCCAAAACAATTCTGAGGGACTTATGGAATGCTATCTACTTCCAGAGAAAAAACTATTAGAGTAGGAATGCAGATAAAAGCCTATGATTTATCCCTTGTTTATTTGAGCATATGTTTTGGGGTTTTGGTTTTATAAGATTATTCACTTACAAAAATAAATAATAGGGAACTATATTTTGTGTGATAATATACATATAATCCAGATTGAATTGCTTGCCAGCTCTTGGAAGAGACAGAGAAGAAGGGAGCGAGACAATTCGGATCACAAAACTTCAAAAAACCTATGTTGAAATTTATTGAAAAATTTTAAAACAGTAAAAGTTTAAATAATGAATTACTGAATTAAAGCTACTTTTCACCTGATGGCTTTCATTTGTCACAATTTGTACAGAAAAAAACTATTTTGTGATCTTCTTATTCCTGACCTTGTCTTATTTCTTCCTTTAGCTTCTGCTACTTTCAATGCTTTAATGACTTACCTGAATCTCAATGAAGCATCTTTTTACTAAAAAAGTCACAGGTATGGAATACTATTGTGCTCAAAGGAATAATGAACTGGAGGAATTCCATGTGAATTGGAATGACCTGCAGGAATTGATGCAGAGTGAAAGGAGCAGGACCAGGAGAACCTTATAAACAGAGGCTGATTCACTGTGGCACAATCGAATGTAATGGGCTTCTCTACTAGCAGCCATGCAATAATCCAGGGCAATTCTGAGGGATTTAAAAGAAAGAACACTATCCATATCCAGAGGAAGAACTGTGGGAATAGAAACACAGAGGAAAAACAACTGCTTGATCACAAGGTTCGATGGGGATATGATTAGGGATATAGACTAAGCAATCACCCTAGTGCCTAGTGCAATTATCAATAATATGGAAATAGGTCTTGGTCAATGATACATGTAAAACCCAGTGGAATTGCGTGTCAGCTATCAGGGTAGGGGGGAGGGTTGGAGGGGAGGGAAAAAACATGAATCATGTAACCATGGAAAAATACTCTAAATTAATTAATTAAATAACGTTTAAAAATTTTAAAATAAAATAAAACATGGAAAATAAAAAAAAAATTAAATTTTGAAGTCACAGGTATACCAATTTGCCCTAATCAATTGCCCCACAATTAGAGCTCAGTCTCCAAGTGCTTATAAGATTTATCACTTTTAGTTTTAAAAACCATATAGTAAGAAAAAAATGTACAAGCAAGTAAACTGAGATATCAAATGCTTTGCAACTAAGAATATTTTGCCCTTATCAAATATCTCTTTGGTGTCTTTGAAAATGTATTTCTTTATACTCTTAGTTTCTTATAAATGAAAAACATTCTCTGCCTCTTTGAGATATCAGATTTCCCCCACTTAAACATTATTATACATCATTCATAAAGAAATTTTAATCTTTATATCGCAGATCATTTTCTATCCCAAAATGTCAGTCTTGCTTGACAGCTGTTTCTTCATGTACATATATTAGCATTGTATATTAAAACAAACTTCTTTTCCTATTCATTTTAGATAACATGTTATCTATACAGTGGCAATATATTGCTTCATTTGAGAGTTAATATAAATTTTTTCTTTTACACAAAAACATTTTTCTTCCTTTATCATTGCTAAACTGCTTGATATAAAAATGGTCTTAAAGAGAAAGCATACCTTACACTGGCAATCACATATTGGACCAAGTGAACTATGTTAGACAGTATTTATCACACAATAATTTTTTAACAATAAGAGATGATCAAGGTTTTCAGGACCAGTTGTAAACAAAAACCAACATGGTGTTATCTTAATGGGTCAGGACCCCATTGATCTTTGATAATTTTTTTTTTCTCTCACTCATGCTTCAAATTTTCCATTTACTAATTCTTTCCTTTGCCTTTTTAGTCTAAGAAAGTGCATGTAAATCAGGCAAAGACAACATTTTCTGATAGGCATTTTTCAAAAGTTGAAAAATAAAATCAGGTGGCTGTAAATGATATATTTTTAGGAGATATAGCAACTTCATATAAATGTTTAATTATGGGAGTATCTCAAAACTCTCTAATGGGTCTTCTTCATCATTTTTGATAGGCAACTCAGATCTATCTATCTCTCTATCTATATTTTCTTTTTTCATCTACAATGTTGCATTGCCAACCTCTTGTTAGATATCTCAAACTGGACCCTGAAACTCAATAAGTCCAAAACATTTCATTTTCTTTCCATTCTAAGAACCATTCTTGTTCTAAATTTCCTTGGTTCTGTCTAGGGGACTATTATACTTCCATTCTCCCACAGAGCCATCCTTGACTTCACTTTGACTCATTCCACATATCTAATCAGTTGTCAAGCTTGTTTATTACACCTTCTCTAATTTGTGTTGATTTCTTTATATTCTGAAGTACTCCCTTCTCACGTCCACTTCTTAGAGACTCTTGTTTTCTTCAAAATTCAGTTTGTGTACCATTTTGTACATTCTTTTTTTATTTTAATTTTTTTTAAAAAACCCTTACCTTCTGTCTTGGATTCAATACTGTGTATTGGTTCCAAGGCAGAAGAGTGGTAAGAGCTAGGCAATGGGGGTCAAGTGACTTGCCCGGGGTCACACAGCTAGGAAGTGTCTGAGGTAAGATTTGAACCCAGAACCTCCTGTTTCTAGGCCTGGCTCTCAATTGTTGTTATTAAAAATGATGAAGGCAGATATTAAAATGGAGAATAGTATTTTAATTAAAGCCATGGCCATGTTGGTAAAATATATATGACCACCAGAGCCCATCCTCTCCACACATCAGTCAGCCCTTCAGGAAGATCCTGAGAGCTTTCTTTTTGCCCTCCTCCCATTTAAACTATCCTATGCGTGGGGACATACACATCCCCACACCCAAAGAACCAGAAACTGGAAAACTGTTGGACCACATGAAATGTAGTTTGATAGTCCCCATGTGTCCATAGAAAATTTGCTAGACACTTCCAAATAGCACTTCCCGGAATTTAAAACAAACATTTCCCCCTGAGGTCTGACAAAAAAAAAAAAGGTTAGCCCTTTTTCTTCTCTGGACCTGTAAAAATAGACAACTTCTAAATTCCAGGAATTTGTGGAATAAAAGAAATAGATGAATGAATGGATAAAACTAGCTGTATTGACAAAAAACCTATTTGGGGGCAGTCCCCTATTGGTATAACAATGTACATTTAGAACAATACATTCAACTTAATTTCCACTCCCCATAGTTCAATCAACTGCACCCCAAAGTTCAGTTTTGATCTTCATGGTCCAGTGAAGGGTCTTTAGGCATCTTTTGGTGCCTTCATCAAACAGGTCTGTCCTCTGGATTCTGGGGAGATGGCAAAATCCTTATCCTGAAATTATTCTCAAAAGAATTTAAACTTAACATTATAGATTATAAAACATACATTTCCTTCTAAGAATCATACATTTCCCCCTGAAATTACTCCTAAAAGAATTAAGTATACATATATTTTTTACATTATCGAATTTTTAAAAAAAAACTTAATACACATCCCATCCCCCTTAGGAAAATTCTAAACCCACCTTTTTTTCCTTGAAAAGGGTACCTCAGGTCAGCTAAGGATGAGTAGCTGAATCACGGGGGTTGTATGAAATCAATTGGCAAAATACAAAGAATAAAATTCAAGAAAAAAGAAGAAGAAATTAACTTGTGTATGAAATGTAAAATGTGCAAAAAATGTAAGGAAAATAAACCTTGAATCAAGGCCCAGTTTAAGTGATTTAAGCAGTTTGCAATTACCTATTTAGGGCCAGGACTTTAGGGAAATGTCTCTCTCTGATCTGATTTGCCATCAACTTTTCAGGGAAGTGAGCCAAATAAATAACCAATCTTAGGTGCTGGCCTAGGAATTTAAGTTGAGGGGACCCACATCCTCTAAAGTTTTAGAAAAGACTAGGACTCCAGGACTCAAACCCCAATTTCAAGCCCTATTGGCATAGACCTCTGCAATCCATGCAGATTTTTAGTCAAGTGATCATGTGCTTTCTTAGCACTATTAACAACTCTCATGTTCCCTTCTCCTGGAATCAGACAGAAAGGCATAGATCATAGTCCCATATTCTCAGTCTCAGGCTCAGGTATTTGCATTAAGCTTATATCACTGTAGAATCAGAAAAAGGATAAACAATGATTATATATGCACTTCCAGTATAAGATGAGAAAAAGGAAAAATCAATTGCTCTAATTAAAAAAAATGTTTTAAAATCAAATATATATATATAGCTTAGAACTAGAAGGGTCTTGTTACCCAAAAATGAGATTTTCTGTGGGAGAAAATGGATCTTACAAATAGCAGATTCACAATGCACATTCAAATAAAGTACCATAATTTCTAATAGCACATTTCAAAACAATAAACAATGATGTTTTTAAAAGTCATATACTTGTTACAACTTTTAAATCCTGGCTAAGAGTTTCTCAACAAACCCTGTTATTGCTTCCATAGCAAAATCTGATATTTAAAAAAAGAAACCTTCTGGTATAAATCATCCTCAGATAAGAATATACAGGAGCTCCTTGGCTTCCTGTTTAAAAAAAAAAAAACAAAAACAATCCCAGGTAGGAAATTTTATGCTTCTACCCATTTAAGGCAATAATTTTTTTTTTATAATAAAACATATAAAAGCAAGGCATGGAAACTTCCAAGGTTCTATACAATTACCAAGACAGAATAAAATTTAAAAGACATGTGCTCCTATAAGATGTTATAACCACAGTGTTTTTGATACAGTAAGCTTTAAGTAAATTAGGAAATATAATAAAATCATAAGCAGAAACTTCATTAGCTTAAAATGATTCAGTGCAACAGGAAAATCAATGAAATAAGCAAGATTAATTCACAAAACTAATTAGCAAAATGCAGTAAGATACAGTCTCTTTAAAAGTCATTCAGTTCTGACAGGTTTTTTTTTTTTCCTTTAAGGTTTTTTATAATCAATCTCTGCTCTTAGTTCAGAGTTCTGAGCAGATATGGGGTGAATTTCTTCCCCTGAGTTTTAGTTTTTAATAATCGCAAAAGTTTGAATAGGCCATGCACCCAATGAAGAGTAATCACTAGTTCAAGGTTCAGACGCTAGTGTCCATGTGGGGTCAGATGGTGGGCTCGGGGCTAAAGAAAAGCTTAGGTCAGTTTTGTAGAAAATACCCATGTGGAGAGCTTGTGGGCGGGGGTTTCCCTGTGGAGGGCAAGAATGGCCTTCCAGGTTAAGAGTCCTCTATAAGAGAGTAGGGAGAAAAGGGGGATACTTCCCAAATCCTTAGCTGCAGAGCTGAAGGTGAAACGGTGGAACTCATCAAGTCAGGGAGGGGGTCGCTCCTCGGAAATCTCAGGATTCAGTAAGGCAGGAACAGAGAAGAGGTCTGCTCCGTGAGTCAGGAAAAGCGGCGGAGATCAGAGTAGGCAGGAACGTGAGGCAGTGGTTTGTACTGGCGTTTTGGTTTTAAAGCCAGAAGCCAGAATCGGCTGGCCTGACCTCCCAAGGTGGTTTGGGCTGGACTGGCTGGCTGAGTCCCACGGGAGGCAAAAACATGCTGTTCCTTATAGCAAAAGCATGGCAAGGAAAGCCCCTTTCCTTTTTTAAAAAATTGCCCAAAAGAGCTGAGCAAGATGGCCAAAAAACAGGCATGGCTATAAATGCTCTCTTTAGGCTATCTGGAAGATTGAGAATTCGAATTTTGACCTTGTAGTTGCCATTTTTGTTCCAATGAGCTACTCAGCTGCCCTCCCTCCCCATTTTGTACATTCTGATTGCTTTCTCTAGTAGTACACCTTCAACCATTATTGATTTGCAGTTGTATTTCAAATACATATTTTATATACTCGTAAGGGGAAAAACCTGAGGGTTAAATTAAATATTTATCTGGGCTCAGAAGGGTGAGTAGGAGACAGGAATGGACAATAGGTAGGGACTTAACAACCTGGGAAATTGGGTTTGGCAGTTTGGGAAATGGCAGTTGACAGGAGTGACTATTGGGCCTTAACTGCCACACAGGTTCACCCAGCCAGGGAGTCAGAAAAACTGCAAGTATATTGATAAGCAATATATTAACAAGCAATATATTGACAAGAGGGCTTATAAACACAGGTTTAATTAAAGAAAACTATAGAAGGGAAAGGTGGTTCTATTCTACCAGTCTATGGGCAATCCTCAGGGTCAGGGAATGGACTTATCTACACTAAGCTAAAACTATAACAGGGCAAGGCCCAAAGAATAGCAGGACTGAAGTGGGTATCTTCACTGCAGAGTCCTGTCACACTCCAGTGATGTTCCAGCTCCTCCAGGACCAGTCTGTACTCCTTCAGGTGGGTAGATCTGGGAGCTAACCCAGCCCAAGTTAACCAGAAACTCAGGTTGGGTTTAATAGTCTCTACCAAAAAATCTCCCACAAGCAGATGACAGTCTTCCTTCTGGATCCCAGGAAATCAGGGTACAAACTCTACTTCCTCTGAAGTCTCCCAGGGGTCAGTTATAACTTGTCCCCAAACACACCATGGAGTCCATCTTAGAGAGAGAAGCCACACTTCCTGATTCCCCATTCCATTTAGAATCCTTCAGCCCTGCCTGCTAAGAGTCCTAAATACTCATTTATCTTCCTCACAACAATACACTTACATATGTATATGTAGTTTCCCTCAATACAATTTAAACTTCTTGAAGCTTGGGATAAATTTTTTTTTTTGGTATCTTCAGAGTCTAAGACAGTGCCTGGCACATTGAAGGCATTTTAAAATAAATGTTTCCTGATTGATTGATATGATCAATATTTCTACTGGAAAAGGTTGTGTATAGGGAAGGTTATTCTTTAATCTAAGGAATAGAATATATAAAAGGAGAAAAGGAATGTGTTCAGAAAATATGCTCCAGTAAGGAATTCTCAGAAACAATAAAGGGAAGAATAGGTTTCTTTAATAAAACTGAAATTGTTAAAAGGTACTATTATCACTTCCATTTTATAGATGAGGAAAAATGAGGCTGAGTTGTTTAAGTGATTTAACCAAGATCACAAACCTGGAGTGTATCTGAAGGCACATTTGAATTCCCCTTTCAGCAAGAATAGCACTTTATTCAGTGTGCCGCCTAACAGCCTCATCTGGTACTGGTCACTGTGCCTCTGAATGGTTATGCTGTCACCTCCAAGTGGCACTCTACAACTTGGCACTCTACTAGATGCTGGTAATACAGACAAGACTGATAACTATATCCTACTGGGGATAATAAAAAAAACATATGTGAAAAGAGAAATAAGGTATTTGAGAAGGTATAAAGTTATTGTTATAATTAATATTACTATGAGAAATAATGAAAAATAGTTGGGGCAGTTAGTTGGTATAATGGTTAGAGTTCTTGAATTGGGAAGATCTGAATTCAAATTTGACCTCAGACATTTTCTAGCTCTGTGAACCTGGAGAAATCAATTAAACCTCTTTACCTCAGTTTTTCATCTGGAAAATGAACTGCAAAAAGAAATGGTACATCACTCCTGTATCTTTGCTGAGAAAACTCCAAACGGGGTCACAAAGAATCAGACATGACCGAACAACAACTTAAAGGGCCATAGCTAAACTGGTCTTAATTCATTTAGTCAACATCTGTTCAGCAGCCAAGTCCTTTTGGTTTTGTTTTGTTTTGTCTTGTTTTTGGTGGGGGTGCCAAGTAGGTGGCACAATGGATAGAATAGCAAACTTGAAGTCAGGAAGACCTGAATTCAAATTTGGTATCAGACACTTAATAGCTGTATGAGCCTGGGCAAATCAGTAAATCCTATTTACCTCAGTTTCTTCCCTTGTAAAATGATCTAAAGAAGGAATGACAAACTACTGTAGTATCTTTACCAAAAACAAACAAACAAACAAAAAAACACAAAAAACAAAACCCAGATAACATCACAAAGTATCAGGCACAACTGAACTACAATAAATGAAAAACACCATTCTAGCTCTGTGCATATAATTGCAGAAAGCTTCAATTCATTGTAACTATAATAGGTACTGACAAGCCTACATTTTTATAAACTGTTGTCATGCTAGCATATTCTCTCTTATAACATTATATATACATTATATATATACACACACACACATATCCCTTTGAAATCAGATTAACTAAGCATATTTGGAAGTACATTGAATCCCTATAGATCATTTTCATTTTTGAGCTGCATTTCAGTTAATGCTCATTTACAATTATTACATTTACAATTATTACATATTACAAATATTAGAACTATGTGATTATTGCAATCACATGCAATGATAATTTTCAACATGTTTTCTAAAATTATAAGATCCAAATTGTTTCTCTATTCCCTCTCAGAGATAGTAAGCCATTTGATGTGATTTATACATGCATTATCATGGAAAATATATTTAATCAAATAGGAAAGAATCATGAGCTACCTAAAGAAGGTTATAAGAAAGTATTTGACACAATTCTTTTAATCTCCCACAAAATCCACAACATTGCCTATATTATTCAGCCAAATTCATTACCTAGGGATGTTTTTTGAATAAAACTAAGGTTGTTACATATTGACCTTATTTTTCAAATACTCAGCATAAAATATCAAAGTTTTAGAGGCTCTTTAAAAAGTCCATATCTCTTAATGTTTGGAATAAAACACTTTTTATACAAAAGAACAATCATCATAATAGATATCTTTGAAAGAGTATAATTAACAACATATTTCTTAGACATATATAATGTGAGTATTTGTTTCTCTGGGATAAGCATATTTATGATAATGTATTAAATATTTATAACAAATCATATATATTATATTATTATTGTGCTATGTATTATGTACAAAAGTAAAATAAATGGTAACAGATGAATTAAGTATATATAAAAAATAAATATCAGAGAGAAAAATATTCAGTACTTATCAGTACTGACAAAAATATTCAGTACTTATTTTAAAGGTTTTTTTTCCTCCCAGCCTTTGGATGGCAGGGAAGGGCAGACAGACCTTTTTTTAAAATTATTTATTTTTTAAAGATCTTTTCCCAATCACATGCAATAATAATTTTCAACGTATGTTTTCCAAAATTATGAGATCCAAATTGTTTCTCTACTCCCTCTCTGAGACAGTAAGCAATTTGATGTGGTTTATACATCTATTGTCATAGAAAATATACTTCCAAGTTGATCATTCTTTTTTTTTTTTTTTAAACCCTTACCTTCTGTCTTGGAGTCAATTGACTCCAAGGCAGAAGAGTGGTAAGGGTAGGCAATGGGGGTCAAGTGACTTGCCCAAGGTCACACAGCTGGAAAGTGTTTGAGTTCAGATTTTAACCTAGGACCTCCTGTCTCTAGGCCTGGCTCTCAATCCACTGAGCTACCCAGCTGCCCCCCAAATTGATCACTCTTGAAAGAGACCACTAGAATAAAATCAAAACCTCAAAATAAATCCATGAATAAACTATTGTGAAAAATATTATATATTTTGATCAGCATTCTGACTCTAACAGTTCTTTCTCTGGAGGTGGATAGCATTCTTTGTAATTAGTTCTTCAAAATTGTCCTGGACCATTCATTGTAATCCTGAGAGTAAGTCTTTCACTGTTGATCATTATATAATATTGCCGATACTATGTACAATGTTCTCCTGGTTCCTATTATTTTGCTATGCGTCAGTTCATGCAGGTCTTTCCAGCTCTTTCTGAAACCATCCTGCTCATTGTTTCTTATAGCACAATAATATTCCATCACCATTATATATGACAATTTGTTCAATCATTCCCCAATTGAGGGATATCCTTTTAGTTTCCAATTCTTTGCCACCACAAGGAGAGCAGCTATAAATATTTTTGTACAAACAGTCCTTTACCATTTATTTTTTATCTCTTTAGAATGTAGAACTAGTAGTGGCATTATGGGATCAAAGAATATTCATTTTATAGCCCTTTGGGCATAATTCCAAATTTCCCTCGAGAATGGTTGGATCAATTCACAACTTCATCAACAATGTATTAGTGTCCCAATTTGGCCACATCTGATCCAACATTTATCATTTTCCTTTACAGTCATATAGGTCAATTCAATGGTTATAAGGAGGAACCTCATAAGTGTTTTAATTTGTATTTTATCAATCAAAAGTGTTTTAGTACATTTTATATGATTATTTATAGATTTCATTTCATTTGAAAACTGTTCATATCCTTTACACATTTGTCAATTGGGGGATGACATATTCTTATAAATTTGATTTAATTCTCTATAGATTTGAGGAGCTAGATCTTTATCAGAGAAATTTTTTACAAAAGTTTTCCCAATTTGTTGACATCCTTCTCATTTTTATTACATTGGTCTCTCAGTGCAATCCTTTTTTTTCACCCCTTGAATTTCTTTGCATATTATATCATCATAATTAGCTTTCTCCCATACCCTCTATCAATGTACATGCTTTCTAGCTGCTCAAATAGTAATACAGATTTTAAGAGTTACAAATGTCATGTTTCCATGCAGGAATATAAGTAATTTGGCCTTGTTGAATCCCTTACATTTTCTCTTTCTTATTTACCTATTTATGTTTTTCTTGAGTATTGAATTTGAACATCAAATTTTCTGTTTAAGTATGTTTTTTTTTCATCAGGAAGGCCTGGAAATCTAATGTTTTATTAAATTGAATTTTTCTTTGAAAGAATATTCTCATTTTGCTGGGTTGGTAATTCTGTGTTGTAAAGCTAGTTCCTTTGCTTTCTGGAATATCATATTCTAAGCCCTTCAATCATTTACTGCGAAATCTGATAAATTCTCTGTGATTCTCACTGAAGCTCCATGAAATTTTAATTTTTTCTTTCTGAATGTTTGCAGTATTTTCTCCTTGGCTTGGGAACCCTTAAACTTGGCTGTAATATTCTTTGGAGTTGTCATTTGGAGGTATATTTCAAAAGATGATTGGTGGATTCTTTCAATTTGTATTTTGTCTCTTATTCAAGAATATCAGGGCAGTTTTTTTTTATAATTTCTTGTCATGCGATGACTAGAGTTTGTTTTTATTTTTCATCATGGCTTCAGCTAATCTAACAATTCTTACATTGTCTCTCCTATCTATTTTCTAGGTCAGTTGTTTTTCACTGAGATATTTCATGTTTTCTTCTATTTTCCATTCTTTTATTTTGTTTTATTGTTTCTTGATGTCTCATGTCCAATTATAATTTTTACAGTATTATTTTCTTCCATGAGTTTTAATGTCTTTTTTCATTTATCAATTATACTTTTCAGGGAAGTCTTCATTGAATCTTTTTACTTCTTTTCAGAACTCTCAAAATCAAGTATCTACCTCATTTATTTTTCTATCCATCCATTCGTTATAATCATCATCATCATAATCGGAGAGAGAAGGAAAGAAAGCAAAAAAGAAAAGAAATGAGAAAGAAAAAAGAAAAGAATAGAGGGAAGAAAAAAAGAAAGAAGGATGATCCTCACTATTATATAAGAATTATCGAGCAAAGTGAATTCAACATTGGCCACATCCAAAATACACTTCTCATTTTTATCATTTCTTTGTCATTATGTAGGCAAAGTTCTTATTCATCACTCCTCTGGAATCACAGTTGATCACTTAGTTGACCAAAATTTTTAAGTCTTTCATAATTCTTCCTTTCCTTTCATGACAAACTTTGTTCTTATAGTAAACTATAAGTTGTAGATGACTTGCATATCAGTGAAAGGACTTTCTATTTCTAGACTTTTCAATACCAATGACATCACATATCCAAGAGCATTAAACTCTCTTCCTCACAAAAGAAGAAAAAGTAAAGAAACAGAGTTGATATCTCAAGTAAATTCAATTTGCAAAAGGCTAACAAGAATATTTAAATTACTTAGCTGCTAACATTCTTATCTCCCTTTGTGTTCTATTATATGTTTTACAAGAATAAAAAAACACACAAAACATTCTTTGAGGTCCACTAATTTATCACTAAATGGTACTTAGCCTTGTCTTTTATCATCTTGTATTCTAAGGTTAATTGTGACTGAATATAGAAGAATCATTCTAAATGTCTTAACATTTGGCAACTTAAATGGTAAGAAGATCCTAAAAGAATGTTAAGGAAGCATATTTTAATTCCCTAGTCTAGCAGTCCCTGGTTCTATGATGATGCTATGATATAAAGGTGAGAACAAGTAACAACTCCTTTTAATTGCCATGACCATAGTGTGGGTACATACTTTTTCCTTTGGTTTTTATTGTTTCTCCAGTTACTTCAGGGGACATTGATCTTTAAAATAAAATTCAGGGAAAATGAGAGAAAATACCAAAAGGCTAACTTTATTTTATTTTATTTATTTTTCTAGAATGCATTTTTTTAAATTTTGAATCTTTTCCAATAGTTACATGTTTCATGTTCTTTCCCTCTCCCAGAAACTCCCCTAACCCCCCTTAGCTGACACATAATTCCACTGGGTTTTACATGTATCACTGACTAAGACCTAATTCCATATTATTGATAGTTGGACTAGAGTTATTGTTTAGTGTCTTCATCCCCAATAATATCCCCATCAGCCCATGTGTTCAAGCAGTTGTTTTACCTCTGTGTTTCTCCTCCCATAGTTCTTCCTCTGAATGTGGCTAGTTTTCTTTCTCATAAGTCCTCAGCCTAAAAGGCTAACTTTAAAACCAATTCAGATAATCAAAGCTCCCCCTTTCCCTCCCCTAACCACTCCTGAATCATCCACTCCTGTCTTAGAGGGACCCTGGTAGAAGCATTTTATCTCTGGTATGTCTGACAAAAAATGATGTAGTTATTCTCTCTCTCTCTCTCTCTCTCTCTCTCTCTCTCTCTCTCTCTCTCTCTACTTTGTGCTCTCTTTCTCTCTCTCTCATGTGCTCTCTATCTCTCTTTTGTACTCTTTCTTTTGTGCTCTCTCTCTTTTGTGTGCTTTCTCTCTTTTGCTCTCTCTTTTGTGCTCTCTCTCTCTTTCTCTCTCCCTCCCTCCCTCCCTCTTCTTCCTCCCTCGCTCCCTCCCCATTGCTTGCTGGCAAAAAAAAGAAAAAACAAATTTTTTTTTCTTTTCCCTTCTGGATGCAATTTCTTACTTCTGTGCTTCTTTTAAGTAATGACACACATAGATTAGCAATACACTTACACATCTTGACCCTCTGTTGGAAGATGGTGGGAGTTTATAGTGGGGGGAAACACATGCAAAAAAAAAAAAACAACTCCAAACCAAGTCATTACCTCAGAGTCTACATTCTGAGGGAATTTCAACCACCTTGCATCTTCTCTAATTGTCATCTGTCCACACAACCCCAGTCTTGGCATATGATGTCATGTTACAGCACTATTTCCAGTTCTGTTGCTACTCTTACTACTCTGCTTTATCTGCTTACAGTCCTTTAGAATGGAAGAGGCTACTTATTCAGTCACATAGCTGGGCAAACTCCCCAGGGAATTGAGGAGGATAACACTGAGAGACTACATCTGAGACCTGAGGGCATCTATTTTTAGTGGTCTGATCTCCTTGGCAACTCCAAGGCAGCCCTAAACTAGCACAAGGGAAAATCTGTCCTGTGTGAATCATCCTGTAGCAAACTAGATAGATGTAGTAGAGAAAAAAGGTCCAAGGGCATTGGCAGTTATTCCCTACAGCCATTAATAAATTATGATGGTCAGACAGAAGATAATGCTTTTTAAACCTTATCTCCCAGGGCAACAGCTACATCACTGTCTATACTTTGCACCAGCTGCACTCCCCTATAGTAGTTAAATCTGCTGAGAATTTCTTTTCAATTCCATTGAGTTCCAAGAGAAGGAAGGAGCATGACATCTGAGAGGGCAGCATGATACAAGGGACAAAAACACTTGCTCTGTGGTAAGGGAACCTAGGTTTAAATCCCATAACTAATAGTCATTATCTATGTGACTTTGGGCATCATAATTCCTTCCTTGGATTTTGGTATTTAGATATATAAAATCAAGGAATTACACTGGATGGTCTCTGTGGTCCTTGACAGGTCTAGATTCATGATGCTATTATGGATTCATTTGGAAACATCTCTTAAGCATCTACTAAGTACAGAGTCCAGAAAGTCATAAATGCAGAGAAAAATAGAAAGTTTAAATATATTTAAATAAATGGAAGAATTTCAACACAGTGCTTGCTATTATGATAAATATAATTAATTAAAGTTTAAATGCAAAGAAAAGCTTTTGGATGGGAATCTGGTAAAATATTGGGAGAAGTAACAGTAAATTACAGAACATCTACTAAAGAAACCTTGTGCTGGAATAGAAGGAGGGAATGTTCCCATGAATATAACCTTCAGTAAACCTCAAATAAAATCATTATTTAAATATAATTTGCTATTATGGCACTAAAAGGACCTCAGAAAATATCCAGTTTAAACCCCCACCCTAATTACAAATTTTCTTCTTAGTATCTCTTATGAATGATAATACAATTATCTTCTCCAAAAAAAGTTATTCATGTTTTATAATGGCTTTAACTGTTGGAAATATTTCCTTATATTGACCCCAAATCTTCCCTGTAACTTTCCTGTTGAAAATTCTATCCTCTGAGGCCAAGAAGAATACATTTAATCCCATAATAACCTTTAAATACTTGAATAATCTTAACAGAATACTAATGGATGTCAAAGGGCATTCAACTTTACTCCAATACACTATTGACTCTATAGGCAAGGGCACCTACCTTTTGATATGGTAATAAGAGTTTCCCCTCAACTTTATCTCTAACTAACTTCATAAACCCTTGTTTAAGAAACCTCCACGGCAGATGGACAGGAACCTCACTTCTAACACCAATTGCCTTGGTAGACAGTTGGAAATCCCATTGCTTCTTATACCAATTATCTTGGTTTTAGTTACAGAGTTCAAAGAACTCCTCATCTGACAAATGGAGCATACTAATGGATTGTTTACCTGCTTTATTTAAGGCTAAAAATAGAGAATTTACTCCAAGGCTGCTCACGTGGACTTCATCATTGTCTCCAGAAAACTCAATTTACTTCAAGATTGCTTGAAAGTAGTGATAGTAAAGAGAGGGAAATGTAGGAAAGAGGTAGAGAGTTGCCTAGCCTACCACCGTATATGCAGTTCTGATGGAATGAAACTCACCATGGAAAGGGGTTCCCTCAGGTTCCAATCTCCAGCCAGAAGAGCACCAGTGTGAGAGAGTAGTCTCTTGGTCTCTGCTTATAAGCAGTTTTCTTCACCCTCTAGATCTCCCACATCACATCTCAGGAACCAATCATAGTTCCTCAGTTTGCCTGGTGCTGCTCATGGGGGCAGTGCCTGTGAGATCAGTTTCCCATCTCATTGGTTTCAACTTCCTTTCTCTGAGGGCCTGTCTATGCCTGCACATCTCAATGGTAAACAACCTCCAGGTTGTTGATTGATGATAAAACAAAGGGAGGGGAATTCCCTTCCCACAGATTGTTGCTAAATAGAGACAGCTTAGCAAATATCACTTCTGTGAGGCAAATGGCCTGAGATCATTGCTATCCAAGGGTATTTAGCTCAAAGAGTATTTTCTCTATCCAGGGTTAAGTACGAGTCATATTTGCAGGCTTAGGGGATATCTGAATGTCCAGCAAAATGACTGTGGTCTCTGACTTAAACATATGTCCACAGCAATTCTCCAAAATTAAGTTCTTTAATTCCATACCTAAACCTTCTCTATTCCTTATCTTCCTCATTTCTTTTGATGGTATTACCATTCCCCAAGTAACATAGATTCAAAACCAGAAAGTGATCTTAGACTCCCCCAACCCTTGTTATTCTCTTGGCAGTTGTTTGCCAAGTTCTACTAAATCTGTCTCTCAAAATAATATCTCGCATTCATCTGCTTCCTCTTCCTAATGTAACTGACTACCCTAATCTGTAGCGTTAGTTTTCCTGACACCTAACTGGTGTCTCTGAATCCAATTATTCACTTCACTATCCTATCCTTCATATGATCTCTAGAGTAATCTTTCAATTATCAGGCAACAGACCTGTGATTTCACTGGTATGTGGAGTTCCATGACTAGAGAATTTTCTTTACCAATAAATGCTAAAAACTCATCACCTTCCATATAATCACAGCCTTAGAAACTGCCAAGAACACTGAGAAGTTGTATGATTCACCTAGAGTGATAATATGTATCAGAGGAAAGACTTAAACATAGGTCTTCCTTGGACTTAAAACTCTTTACTGGGCTAAACTACCCCCCATTATAATCACATAATTAGGAAATTTTCAGTGGCTCACCAGGACTGTCTTAAAAAAAGCACACACACAAACTCGGGTAGTATTCAAGGATTATTAAAATATACCTTCACTCACACTTGCCAGTCTTATTTCACATTATTCTCCTTCCTCTATTCTATATCACAAATGAAATGAGCTGTTGACCATTTTCTAATTTATCCTACACTTTTCTTATTTTATTTTTTCTTTACATTTTCCCCATATTTGGATTAGCAAGTCATTCTGATCTTCACTTATTGAAATCTACCTTCTTCATGAAGTCTTCCATAATCTGATTAATGGATTTTATCCATCCCTTAAATCTGTTCTAGAGCTTTATGTGCACCTTTCGTAAGTTCTTTTGTTTTTTTACTAGAGTTATTTGTGTGTATTTATTACTACCTTACAAACTATAAACTGCTTCAGGATATGCTCTGACTACATTTTATCTTGTGTACTCACAGATTAGACGTCTTTAAATGTTTTATGAATTCAACTTTTCTACAAATGATTCTTATTTATGGGTAATAAATTATTGTACAATGCAACAAACTTCAAAACAGTCCTAACTGTTGGGAAAGATTTTTTATATTGAACTGAAATCTACACTCTGTAATTCTTATTCACTAGTGCTATTTCTTCTCTCCAGAATAGCACACAATCAGTCTAATATGTGTTACACAGGGAAAATCTTAAAATATTTTAAGGCAGCTTTTATGTAACCTTAAGACTTTTATCTAGGCTTTTTTTTTACTAGCTCTTCCATTTATTCTTCCTTTAATCTATTCTTCACCTAAAATATTTTGGTAGAGTTATTGGTACTCTAGTTGCCCTCTTGAGACATACCTTAATTTGTCAATATCCTTTAAAAATAAGGTATCAAAAACTGAACAGAATGGCACAGATAAATCTGATCAGCAAGAAATATCCTACTAATGTCTATATTACCCCAGAAAAAATTTTATGCTCATTAATTCAGCTTATATTTGAATCATCATCATCATGCATTTGTTGTACTAACAATTTTGGTTTATACCATGCTAAACTTAAACGAATACAGAGGTATTAAACATTCAATCTGCCAGCCACATATGGTCCCTCGATACTTCCAAATGTGGCATGAAACATATTAAGATGTAATTAGGAAATTTTTAACAAAATACAAACTAATAAATCTATCTATCTATCTATCTATCTATCTATCTATCTATCTATCTATCTATCTAGGGACCTTTGTTTCTATTTGAATTTGATACTAATAATCTAAAGTCTTTTTTATAAAAAAAGTCATACATTTTAAAGATCCATCCATTTTTTAAGAGATCTTGCCTATTCAGTGATAAAATATTTCCCTTCTTTTAGGAGTTCCGATCTCAATAATGTATATGTCGCTTCTACTACTACAAGTTGCCACCACATATACCTTTTCAACTAAGGTCATTCTTGCCTATACATTTCTATACATTTACCATAGAAGATCTATAGAATATTACAGAGACTTTCCTCAATTTTAGGGGCTTATTTTTGGAAACCAAAACACACAAGTTGTCCATCTGTTGTTCTTCATTCTAGAATAAGTATAATGTTAAAGTCTATCACCAATAGCAATATTAGAAATAAAATCTTAATGCCATAGGTAAAATAACTTGGCCACTAACTTAGCCAGTGTGTTGAAGAATAACAAGGTACCTTTTTTTTTGGTAATTAACTATAATACTCTAGAATATTCTAATAATATTGCACATAAACATGGCCCTTATTCTCATAATTTGCCATCCTACAGATCTTTGTAATTTGCATTCATTTAATCTTTATTTTAAGCTATTTTCTTTTTTCATTAATTTCATTTAACCCCCATTTTTCTTCAACCTCTCTTATTTGAATTTTTAATTCCTCTTTGAGTTCTTCCAGATCTGGAGATGAATTCCCATTTTTTTTCTTTGAAGTTTTACCTATGATTCCTTGGATGTCACCATCTCCTGTTGATTCTGTCCTTTGCTCTATCTCTTGACAGAAATTTTCTAGGGTTAAGTGCTTATTTTGCTCTTTGTTCATTTTCTCAACCTTTTTTTTTTTTTACCTATGGACTGAGAGTTTTGAAAGGTGATGATTTTGTCTTCTCTGAAGATAGCTTTCAGGTCTCAGCACTCTGAGTTATTTTGCCCTGGGGCTAAAGGCTTCACAATACTGCAGGCAAGCCAAGTGCTTTGGACCTCCAGGCTTCATTGTGGGTTGATGCCAGGGCCTGGGACTTCAAGGAGGTTGGTCAGGAGTATTCTGGTGGTGGTGGTGTAGGCAGGGTCTCAGGATCCTGAAGTTGGCCTTTGCCCAAGCTCAGAACTTGGTTCAATAGGTGGTGGAATGGTTGGCCAGCTGTACTCTATGTGTAGTTTTGCTTCTGCTTCCCTCTTATCTCAAGAAAATTCTGTGAAAATCAACACTCTCTGCCTATGTTTCAAGTTGTGTTCAGTGGGAAACCACCTCACTCCATCTCGTTGTTGGTTTTTGAATCCTGTTGTTTTGAAGCACTTATTTTCTTTCTTTTTTTTAACCCTTACCTTCTGTCTTAGAATTAATACTATGTATTGGTCCTAAGGAAGAAAAGTGGTAAGGGCTAGGCATTGGGGGTTAAATGACTTGCCCAGGGTCACATAATTAGGAAGTATCTGATTTCAGATTTGAACCCAGAACCTTCACTCTCTAGACCTTGCTCTCAATCCACTGAGCTACCCAGCTGCCCCCTTGAAGCACTTCTTAAAAATTGGTTTGGAAGGATTATCAGAGCAGTTTCAACTTTCATTGCTGCTAAGCTGCCATCTTGGCGGACCCCTTTATTTCAGCCTTATATCATCTTTGAACCTACATATTCCAGATAAGCCACTTAACTGAAATACAAGGCTACTCCAAAGAAACTTTAATAATTGTGCTGACAAATACTTAAAACTCAATCTTCTGAAAAAAGTATTCATGATATATATTTAATTTTAATTTGCATTACTGATACTTTTTCATCCCTTTCTTAAATCTACCCATCAACAAAATAATAAATTAAACCCTAATTGGCAGCAATTGGCAGTTTTCAAGGTATTCTTATGGAGAAAAACAGGGGAGTTAACTTAAATATTATATGTGGGTTCAGAAGGGTGAATAAGAGACAGGAATGGACAATAGGTGGTGACTTACCAAGTTAGGGAAACTGGGTTTAGCTGTTAAGGGAAATGACTGTTGACAGAAAGGACAGTTAGGCCTTAACTGTCACCCTGCTCCACCTAGACAAGGGATAAACTCAGATTATAATAAATACACACACTATGAGAACTTTAACATACGAAGAAAACACACAGGGAAACACTTTAATTGTTTTTTTAGAGGATAGGAGTGGGGTGAGGTGAAACTATGTCTAACTGCCCAGGACTGGAGTCAAAAAGGGTAAGTTCCTTAGCCAACCTAGTTCCTGCCAGGTTTGACAGCTTGGCTAAGGACCTGAGGAAGAGGGCTTGGATTTGGGGTCTCACAACTGATCCAGAGATGTCTTCAGGATAGCAGGAACCAACTCCTCCACAGCCGATGATCCAAAAGTAACCAGGTAGGGAGAGATGTCTGCAGACTGTCCACCAGAACACAGGCCTCTTCCCTACTCAGAGTTGACTTGCACGATGATATCTTCAGCTTTTACAGCCTTCACCAATCTCCAAGATCCCAGGTCAAATAGGGACTGCTGATTGCACTTCTGCTCCAAACTCCTCACAAAACAGCAATGTCTGTTGCTTAGCTCTCTCCTCCCTACCCCCTGCATTCTAATCAGAATGTCCATGACTTCCATCAAAGTCCTTCCCTAATATGCTTGCAAAAATCTGCTCCTATACTTTAAAAGCCTATACCTATTACAGAATGTAAATGATCACTCTGAAAATTTAGCAATTGGCTTTTATGAGCATTGTAAGACAAGCTGCTTGCTGCTTGCTCCTACAACAATCTGCACAGAAAACAAAACAAAACTATTCAAATAATGCATTTATTTTGCCTGAATTATGGAATAAAGGTAGATGAAAGATGCATTGAATTAGTCAATCAATACCCATATCTGGGTGAGCAATCGCAAATGAACAAGGAGCTGGGGCTATCATTGTATAGTAGAGGAGAAGGTGGCTGGTTTGCATTTGATAAACTTCATCTCACTTTCTCATGATGATCAGATAATCATAGGATAATGGCTTTAGAAATGGAAGTCTAGTATCTTCAATTTGTAGTTGAGTAAATTGAGGCCTAGGGAAGCTAAATGGCATGTTCAAAATGACATGGCTACTACATATCAGAGGTTGGATTCAAATTCCATTAATCTTATTTAAAAATATTCTCTTCACACTATACTATGCTTCATCCTTACCTCCTTCATTAAAAAAAAACAACACAACAAAAATACCTTATCTTTTAAACAATATACTTTTGATCATACTATAAGAGAGAATCATTTAAAACTATGTCTTAAGAAGAAAAAACTAGTGAATAATCCACAGGAAATAGTTATAATATCACAATACTAATTCTTTCACTAGCACGTGGAAACATTTTTCATAAGAGCAGATTATCTATTCAATTTTAAGAACAGCAAGGAGGAACCTTTTAGAGCAGGGGTCGGCAACGTATGATTCTCGACATATCTGGCTCTTTTGAGGGCCAGATATGGCTCTTTCTGCAGGAGCCATAAAGTCAATTTTTTTTCAGGCGCTGTTACAGGAGCGCACACTGTGAGCACTGGACGGCTCTCACGAAATTACATTTTAAAAAATGTGGCGTTTATGGCTCTCATGGCCAAAAAGGCTGCTGATCCCTGTTTTAGAGAGTAAGTGACCAAACAGCAACCTTCATGCCGCATGTGAGCCTCCCACCTCACTCCAGGCAGAGGAGGGAGGAAGTGCTCCCATTAGGCTGCTGGGCGGAAGGGCGGGTCATGTGAGAAATGTCCTCAGGTTCATGTGGAAAGGGGAAAGAGAGCAGTCCACTCTGGCATGCATACCATATGTTCACCAACATGGTCCTAGCATCCTTATGATAACTCTAAAAAAGACATGGTGCAAATAGTGTCATCACCACTATTTTCTAGAAAAAAACAGGAAGATCAGAAAGGTTGAAAAATATGCCCAAGGTTACCCAGGTAACAAATGGTAATGTTCACAGTCTTCTTTTTCCAAGTCTACTGCTCTTGTCAGGTGAAAATAGTTGAAAGTGATTTAACTTGAAAACCTGAGACCCTCCATCTGTTCCTTATACCTATAAATAATCCTTATGAGATGTGAAGGTCCTTTTTCCTGACCCCATTAAAGTAAGAGAAGAAAACTGTAAAAATTTCTCCTTTGAACTGCAAGGATGTGAAATAGTTCTCCCCTGAGCCCCATTTTTTGAACATTCTATCTTTGTTAATGAGGTGAAACACAACAATGGAATAGAGATTAAATAGCTGAATGACTTGACTGAGGACTTAAGTAAAATGCAAACTCAAGGTAGTTACTCTTTCAGACACATGCCCTTCAGCCCAAAAGAAATGATATCAAAGAATGCAATTTAATTGTTTTTTATTTAAGTAGGATAATAATTGAGGCATAACTGGGAAATTAGGTTTTCTTCAATATTATTATAAGCATTGTCCTTTAGAAATTTGTTTGTGAGATAGGAGGAGTCTTTTTTCATATATTAACTTAGGTAATTTTCTTTTGATGTGGGAAATATTTGTCATAAACTTCAATTATTAGATTTTATACTTCCTTTAAAATTAAATTCACTAATGGTTTCTCATTCTGCTCTTCTAAAAAGATCCTTAAAAATTAGTTGTTTTCTTTTTTTGGCTTTCAATTTTATTAAAGTTCTGTTTCTGAGTTGATGTTCATAACAAGTTTTCTCCTAGGACTTCTCTTCATACAGAAGAATTCTTATGTTTTGTTGTGGCACATCAAATATTTTTTTTTGTTCTTATAAATGTGATCTGGGAATGAAGCCTAATTTGTTTTGATTCTCTCTATGCCACATGCCATGCTCCTCATCTTGTGTGAAAAGTCCTATGCAATTAAAATTATATCCCCTAATGCTTTTTCTTAATTTCTTTTTATTTTTAAAGAAAAACACATCTTTTCATTGTAATTTTGACGTTGAATAATAATTTTTTTATAGGTGAGTTCAATTTGAGGTTCATTTGTGATAGCACCATCTGGATTCCGAAGATCTGAAATCTGACCCTTGATTACAATAATTACTGAAGAATTTCTTGTACTTTTACTGAAATATAAATGAGTGAAATGTTGTGAAGGCATTAATGAGTATTTACTCTGTGCCATGTAATGTGTCAAGTACTAAGGATACAAATATAAGATTGACATAGTCTCTATCTTTGAGAAGCTTACAATCCAAAAAGGGGAAACAGCAAATAAAAGGGAATAGTAACCAAAAGTGTGTTATGGTTTGGGAAACCTCAAGAACCCTGAGTGGAACCATAGGAGAGTTGATTAAAAGAGCTTTTCAATAATTTTATTCTATTACAAAAGAAAAGGTAAAAAAAGGTTAGAGTGGAGCTGTTAAAAGGAGCCTGCTTTTTGTGTTGGTGGAGCAAAAGGCAAAAAATATGACCATAATGAAATTGAAAGCATGACTATTGTGAACTGGATATATTAGGTGACATAAGTTTATACTAAAATAATCATCATTCAAGAGTACTGACTCTGAGACAAGACTTCAAAGCTCAAGATAAATTAAATTCTTTAGAGCATGGTTGATCAAAGTACAGTGGTCTAAATACTGCAGTTGCAGAATGGATGGCAAAATGATGGCTAAGGTAGAATATGGTTATATTTTATTCATATTTTTCATGAAATCTGAAAATATTTGGGTTACCAATGTGAAAGTTTATTTTGGTAAAGTAATAAAGTCTTGTTCGTTAAAGGCATCTTTTGATCATATTGAAATGTTGGTTCTACTACTTCTGTTCTTTCTTGCTGGAGAGTAGCTCTATTTCGTAGTAGTAGTAGTAGTAGTAGTAGTGGTAGTAGTAGTAGTAGTAGTAGTAGTAGTAGTAGTAGTGGTAGTAGTATCTACTTGCACATTGCAAATATCATTATAGTATTTTCTTCTTTTTCTACTACTACTACAACTACAATTACTACAACAACAACAACATCTTAGTAAATCCATAGTTTAATTTATATTTCCCAAGAACTCTGTACTTTTGAGTTTCATTATCAAATGTCTTTTGCTACTATTAGTATTACTAGTACTACTACTAATTTTTCTGTTAATGCTATTGCTACTGATAATGCTGATGCTACTGCTGCTGGGACAAATGATTCTGTGAAAATAATTTGGGGAATTTAGTGGACTTTAAGCTCTGTGATTGCCAGGCAGAAATTATAGTGAATAGGTCTGTGTCTAAATTAATTTAAGCAATACAGAATGGGGGTTGTTCTTCCCTCTACCTTTCTTTATATATATATATATATATATTGCTCCTATTAAACTGTTTTTTATCTCAACTTTGTATCTCTTCCCAGTTTCTTAATATAATGCTCTGCCCACAACGCATGCTTGATATGTTTATCATATGAGAGTTATGATAGGAGGCAGAGTGGATAAGAGTTCTGGAGTCAGGAAATCATGAGTTTCATTCCTGCTTCAATATACTTACTAGTTAGGTGGCCATGGACAGGTAACTCAATCTTTTCTAGCCTCTGTTTCCTCATTGTTTTTCCCCAAACTGGGATAATAAAAACACTTTTTGCACGTAGCTGTAAGGATCTAATGACATAATATATCATAAATGTTTTACAAACATTAAGACAATATAAAATATTATGTTATTTTTATGTTGTAGTTAGATTAGTGGATTATTTTTCAGATTCTGGCTGGACTAGAGGGTCTCTGAGATGGCTTCCAGATCTGGGATTCTATGTTTCTTATTCTTCCTTTTTTCCAAGTTGAAACTTAATTCTACAAAGAAAAAAAAAATCCTTGCTGCTCTTGCCCACTTAAAAGCTCCCTCAGACTGCTGTTTGCTCTATTGTCTGATAAATCCTCAATGATTCCACTAGGTCTATTAAGTGTTTATCTTCCAGCTACTGAACCCCTTGAACAGAATTAACTATGACACTTTATAGGCCTCTTCTAAGTAGCTGCATGTATTGGAAGAGGGTTTTAATTTATAAGAAAATAAAAAGCTCTCTTTAAGATCTCTGATAGGAAGTGGTCTAGATCTCATTTTCATCTAAACTATGTCATGGGTTCCAACAACAGGTTTATATTTTTATAGGATATGGGATTTTGAATTGACAGGGAATTTTAGAGGTCCATATTACAGATGAATTAACTGAGATTCTGTAGAGGCTCATTAACTTAATGAAGTGAATTCAGTTAGCAAGTATCAGAGACAATATCTGAACAAAGTTTTAAGAACTTCAAAACCAATGCACTTTGCATCAGGGGTTCTTAGCCTTCAGTTTGTGAATTTGTTCATTTTAAATATTTTGATAATTATATTTCAATATAATAGGTTTCCTGCATATTTATTTTATTCACTTAAAAACAAAATTTTGAGGAAAATTTAATAGATTTTATTAAACTCCTATAATTTTTTACCATACACACACACACACACTAAGAAGATTGCCTTAAAATCTGAAGATGAGGAGATAAAATAAGGGGATAAGGAAGGACCTGAGGTGAAGAAATCCACATAATTCTCTTGCTCATTTGGAGGAAACATACCTAGTAGTGAGGATCTGATGACTCTGGGTCAAAAATAGGCCAAATTGAAAGGAGAGATTTATTAAATGCTAAGAAATTTGCTTTATGCTGATAGCAAATTGATATTCCTAAGGCATACCTCTGTTTTTTGTAGTCTTTCTGGCCTGAGTATAGTGTACAACCAATCAGTAGCAATTCTGAGCCAACTGTGGCTAGCAAAGTAAAGCATTTCTTTTTTTTTTTAATTAAGTTTATCTTTTAAATAATTTAGAATATTTTTCCATGGTTACATGATTCATTATCTTTCCCTCCCCTCTTCCCATCCCCCTCCCATATCCAAGGAGCTATTCCACTGGGTTTTTCATGCAACATTGATCCAGATCTATTTTCATATTATTAATATTTGCAATAGTGATTGTTTAGCATCTACATCCCCCAATCATATGATCAATCAGTTGCTTTTCTTCTGTGTTTCTACTCCCACAGTTCTTTCTCTGGATGTGGATAGTGTTTTTTCTCATAAGTTCCTCTGGATTGTCCTGGATCATTACATTGCTGCTAGTAGAGAAGTCCATTACATTCAATTGTGCCATAGTGTATCAGCCTCTGTGTTTAATGTTCTCATGGTTCTGCTCCTTTCACTCTGCATCAGTTCCTGGAGGTCGTTCAGGTTCACGTGGAATTCCTCCAGTTCATTATTCCTTATAGCACAATAATATTCCATCACCAGCAGATACCATAATTTGTTTAGCCATTCCCCAATAGAAGGGCATCCCCTCATTTTGCAAATTTTTGCCACCCCAAAGAGTGAAACTATAAATATTTTTGTACAAGTCTTTTTCCTTATTATCTCTTTGGGGTATAAACCCAGAAGTGATATGGCTGGATCAAAGGGCAGACAATCTTTTAAAGCTCTTTGGGCACAGTTCCAAATTGCCACCCAGAATGGTTGGATCAATTTACAACTCCACCAGCACTGCATTAATGTCTCAATTTTGCCACATCCCCTCCAACATTTATTACTTTCCTTTACTGTAATATTAACCAATCCACTAGGTAAGAGTTGGAACCTCATTGTTGTTTTGATTTGCATTTCTCTAATTATAAGAGATTTAGAACACTTTTTCATGTGCTTATTGATAGTTTTTATTTCTTTATCTGAAAATTGCCTATCCGTGTACCTTGGCCATTTATCAATTGGGGAATGGCTTGATTTTTTTTTCAATTGATTTAGCTCCTTATAAATTTGAGTAATTAGACCTTTGTCAGAGGTTTTCGTTATAAAGATTTTTTTTCCCAATTTGTTGCTTCAAAGGAAAGCATTTCTTAGGGTAAAGAGGGACAGAGAAAAAGGAGGATTATCTAAGGGCAAAAAGGAGGGTGTTTGGGATATAAGTAGCAGGATTTGTTGTCAGAATAAGAAAACATTCCATATTCAAGGATAGGACACACCACATGGAGAAGAGATCAAATGTTTTTGAGAAAGGACCTTTTTTCATACACATCTGCAGAGTCTTTTATCCACAGGCTACAAGTAGTGGCCACAAAAGTGGAAAAGACCATCTACTATGTCCTGCATAGGGGTTGGGAACTTTCTTTAAAAAAACAAAAACAACAACAACAACAACAACAATAAAAACTTATCTTCTGCCTTGGGACATATGGGCAACAATTTGTCTTTTTGGGCCAGGATCACTATCCAAGATTCCTAGATCATTTTCCTAAACCTCAATTCCTCTCTGTAGGGAGTGAAAATCAAAGTATTATTCTCAATGTATTTTAAGGTCAATATCCCTGTAGAGGGTAAGTTTGATTTGACCTAATTAGTTATGGTTTTGCTCTCCTTCCCAGTCTTTTATACAGGCCTTTCATTGGCACTCTTGTGCACAGGTGGAGGACGTTAGGTTGGTTTCTTATAAATTGGGGAATTCATTTGTACCTTTGGGTCTCTGACTTGAAAGCAATGTCCATTGTGTGATAGTAAAGCCATTTTCTGTCTTCATCTTATATTGGTCTCTCTGATTATTTGAGTGATTAAAGGGGGTGCACCTTTCTGTATCAAGACACCTCCCTCTCCCCCCCTGGAAAATTCCCACCTTGCATAGATGAGAGCATGTCTGGGATCCAAGCACAATCGAGAGTGTTTCAATTCACCTTCCTGAACAAGCTAAGACTGGCCAAAAGCCCCAGTTTGGGCTACTTATTCCTATAGGGAGACTGAGTCTCCTATTTTGCTTCTAAAAAGCCAGGAGAGAAAAAGAGCCATTAGAGAACCAATAGAAAGCAAGGGCAGACAGGTGAAGGTCAGTAGCAATCCAGATTCAAACAAGAACTACAGAAGGATTTGCCTATGTGAGTAACAATAAGAATCTTTGTGGCAGGGAGGTGAACTTTTGTTTTCTAGCATCTCTTTCTGGGCATGAATGAAAGGGAGGAAAGAAGAAAGGAACAAAAGGTTTTCTAATTAGATAATCCTGAGAGAGTACTAGGTTCATTGACTAGGGAGGCATAGTGAAACTTTCCAAACTGAGTATAATTGTCTCCTGTCTTTAGCAGCAGGAAAGACTGTGAGATGATTCTCTAGCCTCTCTTTCTGGTAAGAATTTGCAAGATTGAATGCCATGACTAGTTCACAAGCTAGCCTTGGCTGGTGAGCCTAAAGTTTCAGTAACTAGTGTTCTAATTTGCAAGGATTTTCAGGCAAGACAGGGGTTGCCCGAGTCTGGACTGGTGAGTCAGAGTGAGTGTGAACTAGAGAAAAGTTAGCTTTCAACACATCTGGGGCTGGAAAGGCTTTGGATTGAGCTGCTAATATCTGCTGGCAGGGATTTATCAGGCTACTAGACATCTTGATTTCTAGCCAGATTGCTGTGGCTTCAGGAGTTTGAGTTCTTGGTAAGAAGGGACTGGGAAGGTTTTCCAAAAACAATAGAACCTTTACTTTCTAACCAAGAGAACAGCAAGGCAAGGGCTAAGTTGTTTGTCATCTTGCCAAGTTTAAGCTGTTGCTGGAAGTATGAGACCAACATCTTACGGAAAGAAAATGGGACAGAGACAGTCCACAACAGGGAAGGAAAGTGAACGGAGTTAGCCACCATGCCTAGGGCATAGCCCCTTAGGACTAAAACTGCAATCTTGGGGAAAATCACCAGATTTTGTTGGAAATTTCTTTTTAAATATTGTTTATGCTGGTTAGGAGTAGAAATCGACAGAGAGAACAAAATCTTATGGCTCTGTTTTGGATCTTCTGACAGCTTGGTCTGTGAAAAATTATATTTAACTGTCAGTAGGAGATAGATCAGGAATGATGAGGAGCGAACTTATGCAGTACTTTAGCTCCTTGAGACAGAATTTTGTATTAAAAAATATGCCAGGCAGAAAAGAAGGAAAGGGAGAGAGTTTCAGAATTGGGACAAAAGGAAGAAAGGACCTGGGATCTACCTGAGGTCCTCGCTTCCCCCTACCTGATTGCTCTTACTCTTCCTGCTCCTGACCCCCTCATACCAGTAATACCACCCTCCTCCACCAGCACCTGCAATTCCACTAGTATCAGTTCCACTTCCTCCTACTATTCCTCAACCTCCATCAGCCTTGGATTCTCCATCTATACCTCCACAACCTCCTATTCCCAAGGCATTATCACCTCCTATTTCACAAGTAGCAGCACTTTCACTTGAGGAAATTCTAATTCCTCTTCCAGACCCATTTAGACCCCTCAGGCTGGAATTTGAACAGTTTGTAGAGAATGAATCTCACAAACAGAGATTTAGAGAGATCAAAGAAGTTTTTGAAATAAAAGGAATGATTCAAGTGCTAATGAGACGTATTTTACAAACAAGGGGTTTATTTAATGTAAGAGCTTTGGAAGTAAACTGACAAACTTCCCTCCACCCCCCACACTTCTTGGAGAGGCAAAGAGAATATAAGAGATACCCCAGCAAAAGAATTTATGTCTTTTTGTAGTCTTTTGTAAGTCTGTGTTCTGTGTTATGTACACATTGACAATTTTGGGGAAGAGATCTTTAGCAATTACTGAAGTATTTACCCTGTCTCACTCCCTCATTATTCCAGAAAAATGAGGGAGCTGACAGACAAGGAATGTGTTTAGGGAATTAAAAAAGAACACTTCTGTGTGAATTTTGAGTTTCTTAAACTTTGAGAAGAGATTGTGCCCTCTGTTTTAGAGAAGGCAGAGACCGGTAAAAAGATCTGTTCAATACTTTTCCTCCTTTCTTCTCTGCTGGCTACAGAGAAGAGAAGTGGAAATAATTACAGGAAAGGATGTTTTGAACCCACAGTTAGATGGAGTTAATTTTAAGATTGATGTATGTCGTTTTGGAAAATCACAAATGATTTTAAAAGTACTTACAGAACTCAGTGGAATTGAGTGAAGTTAAATGAGTATAAAGTGATCTAGTGTTGCAAATTATTTCTTAGATCATAAGATTCCAGAAGTTTTTTATTCTGTACCAATCTAATAGTGAAAAAAACATGTTATTTACACTGAAATTTAAAATGAACAATGGTTAGAGATTTGAATATTTGGACATGACTAGAATGTTTGTTACTTGACTAAACTAAGATTTGGGAATTGATGTAAATGTAATGTGTAGCCAGCCTGATTGGCAGACAGGAGTTTTTACTTTAATGAAATAGATGAGAAGCAAACTTCTAATATTTGCTAGCTGTTTACTGAAAATGAGGGTTTAATGAGTGTATAAGAATTTGGTACCAACTGTTTGGAAGAAGATATGATGAATGATTTGATTTTGCATAATCTAAATTTTTGTGCTTATAAATAAAAATGTGGAAATGTTATTTTAGTATATGTGATTCTGAAGTAAGCAACAAGTGAAAATGTAATGAACATTGGGGGAAAAGAAGCTTTAAATTTGTAAATTTGAGATGGAACATGTACTAAGAATTTGGAATCTTGTTAAAAGCATTTCTGAATTTCTGACTAATTGTGATATATGGACTGTTACCAGAATATGTACTTTGGGCAAGAATAATTCTACTAGAAATGTAAACATATTGGTAGATGTGAATATATGTTTAAGTGCAATCTGCTAGAATTTGATTCTGTTTACTCTCAAATGATTTATGATTTATACTGTGAGTTAAATTAATGTGTGAAGTGAACTGGATAAGGAAAATATGCAAAAGAGATTATGTATATTATGTATTTAAATGATGCAATGAGCCACTAATAGCAGGTAATAGAATATCTAGTGAAGGTCAAGTTTATGAATAATGATGGCAACAGCAAGTCACAGTGAGGTAAAAGACTGCAAAATTAGTATATGAAAGACAAAAGATGTTAGGAGACTGTAATCAGAATATAGGCCCTCTTCACAAAGCATGTTACATATATTACATATGTAGGTCTGTGAACTGTCAGCAGGAAAATGGAAAAAAATGATTCTGCTTCAAGCAGAAGTTTGAAGTTAAAAAGAATAGATATTTTGCTTGTGAACTTGTAAGTTTCTGAGAAGCCAATAGAATAAGTAAATAGGTAAGACAAAAAAAACTTGTTTTGGTTTGGGTTATTAGAATTTTAGTATAATGAATTGTACGACTGAGAGAATAAGTTTCTCTGAGCTGCAATGAGTAGGATTTTCCATTTAAGGAAAAAGGCTTCTGGGATCTCAGTTGATATTATTGTAAGTTTAAAATGTAGCTGTGGCTGTCTGGTGATTGATCTATCACTGAAGAAAGAATGATGATGTACTGAGAGGATAAGTGAGTGCCCTTAGGAGAAGTGATCTCAGTCTGAACCTGAGATAGGCCACTCCTGACTTGATAAGGCAAACTGGAGGATTCTAATTATCCCTGAGTGAAACAGTTATGGCATGAGCCAATGACACCTTCAGCCTGTAAACAAAGTCAGGCAGTATTGAGTCACTCACTCTGTCCTTAAAGAAACCAGTGAGGACTGTTATAATGTTTTCCCTGCCTTTTCCTTTTGTGACACATTCCTGTGATCAGCATAAAAAACATTGTTTAAGATGGAAGTTGAGTTTTATTTCCCAAAGTAAATTAGATTTAGGATTAGGGCCTTGGAATTTCTGTATCACTTAGGTATTTATAAATGTTAGAATTTTTGCTGTATCACTTAGGTATTTATAAATGTTAGAATTTTGCCTTGAAAGAGATTTCTTCCAGTATGAGTATCTCCAGAGGTTCTGTGGGTGACTGAAAGCAGAGGAAAAAAGTCTGTCCCAAATGAAGATCTCTGAAGAAGACGAAGTATGTTATTAATTGTTATTGTTGCTACATATATGAGTAACCAAGGCAGGCAAGAATAATACAACTTTGAAAATTAAAATCAGAGGGATTGTATTGAGTGAAAATTAGTGTATTATTCTCAGTGTATTTTAGATCAATATCCTGGTAGAGGTTAAGTTTAAATTATTGGCTTAATTAGATACAACTTTGCTTTCCCTTTACGCCTCCCATTCCCAGTCTTTTATATAGGTCTTTAATTGGTAGTATTATACACAAGTAGAGAGCATTGGGTTGGTTTCCTATAAATTGGGGAATTCATTTGTATCTTTGGGTATTGCCAGTGGTCTCTGACTTAAGAGCAATGTCCCCATCCATTGCACAAAAGTAATAAAGCCACTATCTGTCTGCATCTTATCATAGCCTCTCTGATTGAGTGACTAAAGGAGGTACATCTTGCTACATCAAGACCCCCCAAAATTCTCACTCCACACACCTCCAAAACAAATGAAATGCTGTTTCACTTTTTCAGTCTGTTAAAACAAATGTTTCAGTGTGATTGAATGACTATGAATACATTTTTTTGTGGATGATTCAATCATTCCTTCCCTTAATAAACTTACCCTTCCCTTAATAAATCAGAAAACTTTATCTGTGGCTGTGGATTTGACCTTTTTAAAAATTATCCAGTTTAGCCATTAAAAAGTACTTTTAGTATTTATTTTTTTTAACTCAGTATTGTCTCCAAGGGAGAAGAACAGCAGTAAGGGCTATGCAATTGGGGATAAAAGACTTGCCCAATGCCAAATATCTAGGAAGTGGCTGAGGCCAGATTTGAATCTAGGACCTCACACCTCTAGGCCTGGTTCTTCATCCACTAAGCCACTGAGCTGTGAAACTTTCTAATAAATTAGGCCACCATGTTGTTGAATGATTTCTATATTGCTTGTTCATCAATATGTTGTAAAAGAATTGTGTTTCCTATGTTACTTCTATAAGAACAAGGATAATATCAATTTCCAGATATACACAAAAGAAAAGATGATAAAGGCAGGAAGTCCATAGGTGGATTGAGAAAGACAGAAGTGTTCCTTTTTTTCCTTGTTTTGGATCTTTATATAGTTGCTGCTTTTGTTGTCTCCACCATTCTTATTCCCATTTATCACCTCAGCTGCTAAATATTACCCCAACTCTCCTCACCCTTAAATTCCAAGCAGAGCTAAAAACATTTTTTCTCTCAATATTTGGCTATCCCCTTCCCAAAGCTGGTTCGTTAGATCCCTCACCTTCCTACTTTCCAAACTCATTCCTCCTAATTTCCCTGTCTACTTCTCACAATCTCCCTGCCTAATCCCTGGATCTCATATACTCCCACTATGAAAGCACTAGATTAGGACTGGGATTGAAACTCCTAGTTACTCCCTCAGTCACTTCCCCCATGGTATGTTATTATTATCACCATTTTTGTATAATTGAATGAATACTTGTTTAGGGTTTTGTTTAAAAGTGGGTGGTGGTTAGGAGAGAGAATAAAATGTAAGAGCACTATAAAAAAGATTTTTTCTTTCTTTATATATTATATATCCTGTGGCTTATCTACCCAGGCCCCAGGCTTTATTCACTATCAATATGATGAGGGAAAAATAGCATATCCGCAATGGAATATACCTATGGATATGAATGGTGGTACAGAACACTATGGAGATTGATGAAGAACAGTGTGATCATCTCTCTGTTATCACCACATGTCTAGCATAGTTAGCACCTAGTTAATAAGAACAATCAATTAAAATTAGAGATGATCATTCTTTATCTTTCTTAGCCAAGATTCTTGAAAGTCATTTGTGCCATTTCTTTACACACTCTTCCTTTTTTGCTTGTAGTTTGACTTTTTTTTTTAAACCCTTAACTTCTGTGTATTGACTTATAGGTGGAAGAGTGGTAAGGGTAGGCAATGGGGGTCAAGTGACTTGCCCAGGGTCACACAGCTGGGAAGTGGCTGAGGCTGGATTTGAACCTAGGACCTCCCGTCTCTAGGCCTGGCTCTCAATCCACTGAGCTACCCAGTTGCCCCCTGTAGTTTGACTTTTAACTCCACTTTTCAATTGAAATTATTTTCTTCAAGATTATCAAGTATGTCCTTAATGCTCAAACTAAGAGGTGTTTTTTACGTAGTCTTCTTCTTTCACCTCTTTAGTTATTGACACTATATTCTGCATATACATCTTTATGTCCTAATATATATTCTGAATACACATCTTTATGTCTTTATTATCTTCACATTAGAATATAATCTCACTGGCACTAGGAATTGCTTATTTTTATGTGAATATCCAGTACCTACCATGAAGCCTGAAACATAGAAGGTACTAAATAAATTAATGTTTATTGATTGCCTATTCACTCCTCTTTGACACTATTTCTTCCATGGGTTTTTCTGACTCTTCTCACTCCTGGTTTTCTTTTATTTGGTTTAAGCATTATTTCTCAGTCTCCTTTGCTAGATCAGCTCATTTGGATCTTCTCCTATATGTGGTTGCCACCTATACTCTTATCCCAGACCCTTTTATCTTCCCTATCTATGCTCTCTCAATCATTATATTAACTTCTACATTTGTAGACAACTCTAAGATCTATATATCAAGACTTTTTCTCCAGTCATGCATTCAATCTAGATGCCCCATAGGTATCTCAAAAGTTAATGTGACCAAAATAGTATTCATTGCTTCTGCTTGTCTCTAAGGAAAAAAAATACACACCTATAGTACTTCCAATTTTTTTTCTTACCTTTAAGGACATCATCCTTCTAGTCTCTTAGGTTAATAACCTTGGCATCATCATCAACTATTCTCTATCACTTTCCACACAGAATTGGTTACCACATCTTCTTGATTCCAACCCTACACCATCTCTATATCTATACCATTATTTTATTCAATTATTCATCACTTCTAACTTAGACTTCTAAAAATTTCTAACTAGATTCTGACCTTCCAGTTTTCCACTCTCAATTATCTTCCAAAATAATGGCAAAACACTTTTCCAAAATCACACATTAGACCATACCACTACACTTCAGTGGTTCCCTTTTGTGACAAAAAAGTACACACCAATTTAGTAATTATAGCCTTTTACAATCTAGTTCTAGCCTATTGGAAAAGTCTATCCTTTTTTAAAAGACAGCCTTTTACAGTTGAAAAAGCCCTACTAATGTGTTTTCTCCTGCTCGTTAAACCTTTTTACATGTCCTGACACTTCTGGAACCTCCGTAAATAGAAATCACTATCTGGAACCTTACAACTTCTGAGCAGATAGGTGGCAAAACCAATCAAACCCCTAAAGGATTCCTTATTTCTGTATAACATATTTGCAAATCTCTCATTCTAAGCTGCTCTCAGGCAACTACCATGCTCTAAATAACATTGTCCCTAAGGTTTTCAGGTGATTTTACTTAGTTGTATCCTTTCATTGCCTTTACCAGTTCCATATTGGAGGTATTAATCCTGATATTAGGGCAGGAGATTTATGGAGGTCTCAGCTCCATCTATGGTCAGAAGGTCTCAGGCTTCCTTCTATGTGGTTCCTGCCTCTCTAAATCATCATTATATTTTATGTTTAGGAATAATTTAGTGGTGTAGTGGAATGAGTGCCATACTGGCCTCAGACTTTCTCTGAGTGTAAATCTGGCCTCAAACACTAATTATGTGACCCTGAGCAAGTCACTTAACCCTGTTTGCCTAAGTTTCCTCATCTATAAGATGAACTGAAGAAGGAAATGAGAAATCACTTCAGTAAGCTTGCCAAGAAAAACCTCATATGAGGTCATGAAGTGTGGGACATGATTGAAAAATGGCTAAACAACAACAAAATAACCAATTATTAACAATATGAGTTGCTATCATAGAGAAAACGGACAAGGTAGTAGCATTTGATCACATGAAGATGACATTCTCTCTTCTTTCTTACTTTTTTTCTCTTTTCCTCTCCTCTGCTCTATATCCCCACCCTTTTCCCTCTATTCAATCCTTTTGTCCCTCTTTGCCTTTCTTTCCTTTTATTGTCTCTCCCTCTCCCTCCATTTTTGACTCTACTCATCTATTTCCTCCTGTCTTTTTGTTTTTGTGTCTGCCCAATTGCCTGTATGTCTCTCTCCCTCTGTCCATTCTCTTCTCCCTTTCTTTTCTGGATTTTTTCTCTAGTTCAGTTCCTAATTTAACTTAGTCTGGACATCAATTTTTTTCATCTTAAAAAAATGAATAGAATAAATTATCTATCAGACCTTTCAGAAGCTTGAAAACACTGTGACTGAATGATCTTTAACCCAAAAGTGTCAAATGACTGGATGAGAAGGGAAAATGGATGGAAGGTGGGAATATGAAGCAGAAGTAGAGATGGTATGATGGGAGGAAAAAAGAAGTGTTTATCTTCTATACTTATCATCAGCTCTCAGTGAATATATAAGATGGGAAGAAGCTTTTATCCATAAGAATGATGTTCAAAATTCCAAGTTGAATATAAATAAATTTGTTTCTATTATATTTCACATATGTCAAAAGTCAGGACAGTAAAATTCAGTTTCCAAAGGGACAACAACAACAAAAGAATAGTTCTGTGGTAGTCTAGGTTTTTTGAACATGAACATTTTCATGAAAAAGGCGTTCTAGACTGAACTGTTTTTCCCCCAGAAGAATCTCTGAAGATCTTAATTGAAATTGCCATAACACACAAAGATTTGGGGTCTCAAGGTTTCACCATCTTCCATTGCAATCATGTTTATACACTACCTATTGAACTTTAAACTCCTTTAGATTTTTCACTTGGCTGTGACAATCTGAAAAGTTTTTGTTATTCTGGCCAAACAATAATGAAATAGTCTTGTGAATTGCAATTTGTAACAAGAGACAATGAGATGAGACTTTAGTTCATATGCTCCTACTCCTGGGTGATTTTTAAAGGATGTAACTGTCCTAAAATATCTTTTCCATAAAGTGCATTCAATATGTGGAAAAGGGAACAAAGAGATCAAGACCTGATTGATGTAGCTTAAATAAGGGCCATTAGATTTCTAACAAATAAAAGGTTTAAAAGTACCTTAAAGCTTCAAAAAGTGCTTTAAAGTTTGTTGTCCTCAGTTTTTCATCCTCCAGCATGAAGAGAAAAAAAAATCAGAACTAAGAAGATATTTAAAGAAAATTTACAGGGGGCAGCTGGGTAGTTCAGTGGATTGAGAGTCAGGCCTAGAGACGGGAGGTCCTAGGTTCAAATCCGGCCTCAGACACTTCCCAGCTGTGTGACCCTGGGCAAGTCACTTGACTCCCATTGCCCCCCCTTACCACTCTTCCACCTAGGAGCCAATACACAGAAGTTAAGGGTTTAAAAAAAAATAAAGAAAATTTACAAATTGATTTTTCTTTCTCTTTGGTCCAAATTTATTATTTAATCAGCTTAGACTTCTTCATAGGGATATTTTCAATTCATTCCTTCTCCTTTATTTTTCCAGAAAATTCTCCATTATAGAAAAGATTTTTTTAAAGGAAAAATATTCGGCAAATCTGACCAATGTATTTAGATATCTGTAATTATATGAAATAACCCCCTACTTCTTCAGAGAAATGACAAAAATACCATTCTCCTATCAGATGATACTGTATGACTGGCCATTAAAATTTGATCATTTTAATTTTAGAGAATTTAATTTTAATAGATTTGTTGTTCTCTCTATCTAAACTGATGCAGTCAGTTATTTCACTTTATATCAATTTATATATGGCTTCTTAGGTCTCCCTATTTTATTAACAGTCATCACTTCTCATACTATAATAATATTCCTTATATTTATATACCATAAGTTGACAATTGTCCAGTTTTGAGGCATCTATTTTACTTGTAATTATTTGATACTACAAAAAAGTGATGCTATAAATATTTTATTTTAAGTAACTTTTTTCTTTTTATGTTGGAGGCATATTCCTGACAGTGGGATCTTAAAAGTTAAGGACATATGACTATCTTAGCATAATTCCAGATTGCTTTACAATATATTTGTGTGTCAATCTTGCCACATCTACTCTAAGACAGATTCTTCCAATTTTTTAGTATATTTTGAATTTGCTGAATGGGAAGTGAAATCTCAGAATTCTTTTGAACTCTACTTACCTTATTACTAGTGATTTATATTTTTCTTATGGTGATTAGTCATTTATAATTTATTGAGAATTTTTTTTCATAGTTTTTTGTCCCCTCATCTATTGGGGAATAAGGCAACTAGGTGGATCAGCAGATAGAGCACTAGTCTTGGAGGATATTTGATCTTGGAAATAATAGGGAGCCACTGTGGATTACTGAGCAGAGTAGTGACATGATCAGACCTATGCTTTTTAGAAAACTCATACTGTCTTATTTTTCTTTTATTTTATCTTTATTTTATTCCAATAACAAATTTACACATAAGTTTTCCAAAAGTACATGATTCATGTTGTCTCCCTCCTTTTTTCCCCCTACTCCCAGAGTTGACAAACAATTCAACTGTGTTATATGTGTATTATCACTCAAAACATATTTCCATATTATTCATTTTTGTAAGTAAATAATCTTATAAAACCAAAACCCCAAATCACATACCCAAATTAAAAAAATGATAAATCATATATTTTCATCTGCACTTCTATTCCAACAGTTCTTTCTCTGGAGGTAGAAAGCATTCTTTTTCATAATTCCCTCAGAATTATCTTGGATCATTCTATTGCTCTTAGCAGCAAAGCCCATCACATTTGATCGTTCTACAATATTTCAATTACTGTGTGTAAGTTCTTCTGCTTCTGCTCATTTCACTCTGCATCAGTTCACACAGCTATTTCCACTTCTTTCTAAAATCATATCATTCATTGTACCTTATAGCACAAGAGTATTCTATAACTATCATCTACCACAACTGGTTCAGCCATTCTCCATTTGAGGGACAGAAAGCCCTATAGTTTCCAATTCTTTGCCACCACAAAAAGTGCAGCTATATATATTTTTGTACAAACAGTTCCTTTCCCATTTTTAAAAATTTCTTTGAGATACAGACCTAAGAGTGGTATTGCTGGATAAAAATATATGCACTCTTTAAAGTCCTTTGCACATAATTCCAAATTGCTTACCTTCTCTCTTAGAATCAGTAGTATATATTAGTTCCAAGACTGAAGAGTGGTATGGACTAGGAAATGGGGATTAAATGACTTGCCCAGGGTCACATAGTTAGGAAGTATCTGAGATCAGATTTGAATTCAGGACCTCCCATCTATTAGCCTGGCTCTCAATCTACTGAGCAACTTAGCTTTCTCACTCTTATGCTTTAAAACAATTATCTTGATAGTTGAGTGGAGAATAGATTGGAATGAACAAGAGATTTGAGGCTGTTGAGTCATCCAGTTGAGACAGTATGAGATCCTACACTAGAGTTAAGGCTACATGCATGGAGAGAAGAATATATATATATATATTCTTCTCTCCATGCATGTAGCCTTAACTCTAGTGTATATATGTGTGTGTGTGTGTGTGTGTGTGTGTGTGTGTGTGTGTGTGGTAATGGTATTGTAAAGGTTGGAACAACCAGATTTGGTTATATGTTTGACATGAGGTGTGAATGAGAGGAATCAAGAATGACAATTTATAAACTCAGGTAACTAGGAAGTTGATAATAGTCTTGAACGTGGTAGGAAGGCCTGGAAGAGAGAAAATTTAGAAATAAAGGCAGTGAGTTGTATTTTGAACATGTTGAATTTGAGATGCCAATGGAACATTAAACTTGAGATGTTCAAGAGGCAGATAGTGATGTATAAACAGTTGCTCATGAGAAAAGTTCTGTGTGTGTGTGTGTGTGTGTGTGTGTGTGTGTGTGTGTGTGTGTGTGTGTTTATAAGGCTCCACTGAACTGATCAGTTCTTGGGAAATGGTGTTAGAATGAGATTGTAGGATACAGTATATGCTGATGGTGTCATATAACATTATTTACAAGGTAATTTTTTTAACATTCATTGAGTTTTAAATTTTAAGATAGAACACAAGCTACATGCTTGTCCTAATCTATGACTTCCCTTCTTCGTCTTCTTTTTCTTCAGATAATTATTCTGTTAATTTAAGCTCAAGAAAACAGTCATTGGCACCAGAGTGGCAACCTCTTTTTCAATTATATATATCAGCCCATTTTCCACTAGGATATGGAAATGTCTAGGGGAAGTAACTAAAATGGAGACTATTACTAGGTCTGAATTAGTGCAAATAATGAATCCTGTGAAGTGGAATATTATTTAAATTTACATTACATATTTCCATTGGGCTAGACTCAATGACCATATTTACTTATAATAATAATAACATTGAAGAGTGTACTCTTCAATGTTATTTTATACTAGCATTATGTCAACACTTTATGGCAATCATTATCTGTACTAATTCAACCCAATTGATGCTTATTCTGGTTCTGTTTTCATACACCCAACTTCTTTTTTTCAAGTCAACATAAAAAAATGAACTGGCATTACTTTTTCTTTTCTCTTAAGAGAATGGGAATTAATTTAGAAAATATATTATTCTTTCTCTTATTATGTTTGTTATTTCTATCTCAATTTGAGGTTAGAATTTAGTTTGCTGATGCATAGGATCCTTAAACCTGGAATAGCAGATGCTATCTCCTATCTGGGAGCCAACACTGACTTAGTCAACTGGCCTTACTCAACACTGGGCTTCATCATAGTTTTCTGAAGAAATAAGCTGGCTGTTTATGTCTGAATTATGAGATTTTTTCTTCAAGCAGCATTTAGAGACTTTTTAGTCATCTAGTGAATGAAATAAATATTTATTAATCACCTACTGTGCATCAGGCCTTTGCCTAAACACATAAGACCTGGTTTTCACACTTCAGAAAGAAGTTTATCACAATGTTTTAAAAATACTCAAATAGACTATAGAGAACAGAGCATATAGGCATCAAAACACACCAGTGGACTTTCTTCTTAGTCACTATCAAGCTTAACTATCCCAGCAGGTAAAAATATCATGACATTTGAGATCTTTGTCTTTAAACTGGTCAGTAAATACATAACTTAGACTGAATGTCCTTTCATTTGTCACTAAGTACACAGTAGGGGTGGGATGTTAGACATTTTTATGCTCCATAAAGCTCATCCACTTGCTAAATTGGTACATTAGTCAGCAAATGGAAGGCAGAACAGATGCTTTCTCATAACTCTACATTCCAAATCCTTTCCTTGTCTTTTCAAACTATGTATGTTTTATACTTTTGTTAAGTCAGTGGGGCTAGGAAACAAAATTGTGGACTGCTGAGAAAGAAAAGGAAGGAAAAGGAAGAATAAGAAGTGGAAACTTTGAGGTTACAATGATGAAGAGACAGAACATAGAGTTACAAAGTAATAGGGAACTTTTACCAGGTTATTTTTTGAATGTAGCATATCATCTAGCCATTATCAAATCAATCCCAAGACTATCTGGCTTCCCTATTATAAAAAACAAAATAGGGAACACAAATCATTCTGTAAGTTAAGCTCCAGAGTGGGCCTTTCCATGGCTAATTGAGATCTACTGGGCAAGAATCAGCAAACACTGATTTCCTTTTCTCTTTTGCATTCTGGAATTCAAAGAGGCAAAAAGCATTTATTTCCTTCTTTCCTTCCTTCTTTCCTCCTTTCTTTCTCTTTTTCTTTCTCTCTCTCTCTCTCTTCCTTTCTTTCTTCCTCTTCCTTCCTTCCTTCCTTCCTTCCTTCCTTCCTTCCTTCCTCTTTCTTTCTTTCTTTCTTTCTTTCTTTCTTTCTTTCTTTCTTTCTTTCTTTCTTTCTTTCTTTCTTTCTTTCTTTCTTTCTTTCTTTCTTTCT
>NC_058132.1:483574446-483667395 GCF_016433145.1 Gracilinanus agilis
TTCTTTTTTAAAACCCTTACCTTCCATCTTGGAGTCAACACTGTGTATTGGCTCCAAGACAGAAAAGTGGTAAGGGCTAGGCAATGGGGGTCAATTGACTTGCCCAGGGTCATACATCTAGGACGTGTCTGGGGCCAGATTTGAACCTAGGACCTCCCGTCTCTAGGCCTGGCTCTCAATGTACTGAGCCACCCAGCTACCCTCCCAAAATATTTCTAGTAGCATATCCTTTGACTGTAGGAAGTCATCTGAAGATTCATCCCCACCATACTAACAGAATGTGAATGCTTTTGTTTATTACTAGAGAATGATCATAAGACTTAGAGTAAATCTGATCATAGATGACATTACTTATCGGTTTGGAGAGAGCAGAGAAAGTTGGATGTTTAAGCCTGGTGTCCTCCATCTCACTGGAAGGAATAGAGTTGGTGATTCCCATCTTATCTAAACTACATGAGTCAAACAAGATAAACACAAAAAACCTGGAAAGAGCTACATGAAGTGATGAAAAGTAAAGAATCAGGAGAATGCTGTATACAGTAACAGCAATAATGTACAATGATCAATTATGAATGATTTAACTATCATCAGCAATGTAAGGATCCAAGACAACTCCCAGGTTGTTCTTTATGGGAAAAGGCTATCTTTCTAATGCCAGGAAGAAGCTGATGGAGTCTGAATGCAGATTAATTTTTCACTTCAAGAGTTTCTTATAATATCAGTAATATGTCTTCTTTCACATTGTTAAACATGGAAATATATACTGCATTAAAGAATATGTATAACACAACAAATTGCCTGCTTTCTCAGGGCAGGGGGGGGGAGGTGAATAGGGAGAGAATATGAATTGTAAAATATCAGAAAGCAATTATCATAACTTGTTTCTGATGTAAAAATTTTTAAAAATAATGGCAGTTTAAAAAAAAACCTCTTAAATTAGAAAAAATACACTGTATGAGCATTTAAAATTTTTGGTGGGCTCTAAGTAAACCAGAATCAGAGGATAAAGTAAAAGTAAGAAAAAGATGGAGTTATTACAAGTAGGGTCCCTTTATGTCACTTCTTTTCCAGGGTAAATATTCCCAATGCATTTAACCTTCCTGGATTTTATCATATCAAAATCCTTCCCTACCCCAGTGGCCCTTCTTTGTATGCTATCCAAATAATCATTCCTTTCTAAAACATGTTTTCTAGATTTTAAAACAATACCCCTGGGGACAGCCTGACAAAGTAAGAATATAGTAGAACTATGTCACCTGTTTGACCCTATATCTTCCTTCGTGCAGACTATTATTGTGTTATAAATTTTTTGAATTGCAACACACTGGTTACTCAAAATGACCTTTTTGTCCCTTAATCCTCTTAGATGACCAAACAGTCTAATGCCCTGAGGTGAATAGTTGGAGGGAAAAAAATGAACAAGCAAACAAAGTAGGTGGCAGGGTGGATAGTGTCATGTGTGTTTTGCTCGGAAATATTTAAAACTTTCCATAGATACTTACTAGCTATGTGACTCTGTACAAATTACTTAAAATTCCTTGTTTCTCAGTGACCTCACCTGTAAAAATGAAGACTTGGGACAAACTTCCAAGTCCCTTCCATCTTAAAATCTGTGATGCCTTTATCACGTCTCCCTTACCTTATACTCAGAAAATTGATTTTTTAAAACTTAATCTTAAGCATTCATATTTATCCTTATTGTATTATACCCCATTATTCGGTCTAATATTTTAGTTTTTTGAATATTTTTCTATCTGATATTCAATGTTTTAACTATCCTTGTTAACTATGTATCATCTGTAAGTGTGATCAGAATGATATTTATTCTTTTATCTAAGTCACTGATAAAAATGTGAAATAGTGTAAGGTCCAGAAGTGATCCTGAATCTCTCCAATAAAAATATACTTCCAAATTGCATTAATCTATTAATAATCTATGTTTAGGTCTGACCATTCAGCTAGTACTAAATTTTCCTAATTGTACTCAAAATCAAGGCTTGAAGATGTGCTAAGATTTCTTGCACCCTTTGCCTGTGTGCATCATCTTTAGTCATTCCCATCTCCTTATGAGCAATAAAAAGCCCTTGAGCAGCATTACACTTGACAAAGTCTCTAAATATGTCTAAAACTGTGGGGTAATCTAGGATATAGCTCTTCATCTTTTCTACTTGAAAAGCATGTAATACATTTCAAATCATTTTCTAAAACCTACATAAACATTATTTAAATAGTTTCGTTGATTAAGGAAGGGGAAAAAGGAAATATTTAAGGCAGTTCTTTTTGAGGTGGTAAAGAAATGGAAACTGAGATGATACTCATCATTTGGGGAATGAGAATATAAATAAAATGAGATATTATTGAGCTGTAAAGAAATGAAGAAAAAAGTTAATCTCAAAAAGACTTGGAAAAGCTTGTTTGACCTGATGCAAAGGGAAATTAATAGAATCAGGGGTTTAAAATGAACATTTTGAAAGAATTGAGGAATCTTATTCATTATATGATCAACTACTAAATAATTAAACATGAGAAGACTTATGAAGAATATTTCCTAGCTCTTGACATAGAGATGATATGAAAATATGCAAAAATGAATGATTTTTTTACATGGCCTATTTAAGAATATTTGTTTTGCTTGACCATACTTGATTTCTTCCATTCTCCTTTCCATCCCTCCTTCCCTCCCTCCCTTTTTCCTTCCTTCCTTTTTCTTTCTTTTCTTCTTCTAACTTTTTAGAGGGAGAAAAAATAAATCCTTGATATTAGCAAAACAACAATTCATCTTTAAAAGAGTGAAGTTAATTTCACATGTTCTTAATGATTCCATACTGAAGTTTTACGATCACCAGGTGCTTTTCTAGAGATTTTTATATCAATTTTACACATGACACACTTTTCCCAGGAAACAAAGTCAAGCACAACATGTAATTTTATAAATGTATATAATTTATAGGTTCTAAACCCTTTCTTTTAAAAAAATGGGATATTTGTCATTTTCTAATCTTGTACTACCACTTCCATTTTCCATGACTTTAAAAGATCACTAATAGTAGCTCAGCAATTATATCTATCAATTATTTCAGTAACTACAAATAGATTTCATTGTGTCCTGGAAATATTAATTCATCAGTGCAGCTGGGTGCTTTCTTAATCTCTTGCCATTTACATTGGGTTTCAAGTCCGTATTAGTCACTTTTTTTGTTCTGGCTTTTCCAACTCTTAGATCATTTACCTCAGAATAGAAGACAGAAGTAGAGTAAGATCTCAACATGATCATTTTAATTCTTCTCTACTTTTCCATTGTATATTATCATTATATTAAAACTGATATCTGTTTTCTTTTATCATATTCTCTTCCCCAATAACTACTACACATTACTAAGAGAAAAAAGAAATTCTTAAAATTTTTGTTGTTTTCATTCCTGATATTATTCTTATAAAACTATGTCACATTTTTGTATGTTTTCTATCACTTCCTCTCACTTTTTTCTTCCTTATTTGCCGTGGGAAATAAAATGAAATATAATACATGCTTAAATGTTTATAAATAACTATGGATTTTGCTGGGAAGACAAAATTAACAGATGGAACAATAAAAAGGAAAAAAGGGAAAGAAGAAAAGAATATTAGCTGAGGTGCTCAGAGGAATTGTAGTGAAGAAGGGACTTAGCTTTGAAAAATAAGGAGATGGAGTAAAGCTAGGAAAGAAGTAGAGTGAAGGCAAATGAAACATTTTGAGATATTTAAAAAAGCAAAAATATGGGAAGGAAGCTTAAAATAAGGATAATATTTGGGAGGGAGCTTGAAAGACAGAAGAGTATGAATTGACATAAGACAATAGGGAGTCATTTCTGTGGGAGATTGGATAGTTTCTAGATTAGATGACAATATTTTGGAAGCATCATAAATCTAGATCTTTGGTCAATCTCACTCATTTTACAGATGAGGAAACTGAGACCTATAGTTTTTTTTTAACCCTAGGTCACCTAAATAATGACACAACCGAGATTTACTCTCCTATCCCATGCTTACCCTTTTAACCCTTTAAGGAGGGGTCATCTAGGTAGCTTAGTGGATTAAAATCCACTAGAGTTGGGAGGTCCTGGGTTCAGGTCTGACCTCAGAATCTTCCTGACTGTGTGACCATCATTGGAACTAATACACAGTATTAATTCTAAGACAGAAGATAAGGATAAAAAACAAAACAAAACACTTTAGGGTCAATGCTCTTTCCACTATAACATGCCAAATTCTTTGCATCCCAAGTTTATTAATTCTGGTGTAGTGTTCATTTATAATGCTCATAAATAAAATTTCCATATAAGGAAAAATTCTACTATCATTATATTTATTTAAAATTATTAGTGAATAACTAAGCATGACTCCATAGTACCAATGTTGAAAAATACTTCCAGTCTCATGACAGAAAGATTATGGACTCCAGGTACAGATTTAAATACATTTTTTTGGACTTATCACATGTAAGACATTTATTTTTTGCTTGACTCTGCATATTTGTCACAAAAAATTTGTTTTTCTTTTCTTTTTCCAGTGATGGATAGAATACAAGAAAAGACAGATATTTGTTGTTTTAAAAAAAGTAACTAGGGGGCAGCTGGGTAGCTCAGTGGAGTGAGAGTCAGGCCTAGAGACTGGAGGTCCTAGGTTCAAACCCGGCCTCAGCCACTTCCCAGCTGTGTGACCCTGGGCAAGTCACTTGACCCCCATTGCCCACCCTTACCACTCTTCCACCTATGAGACAATACACCGAAAAGTACAAGGGTTTAAAAAAAAAGTAACTAAACTTGTATTCTCTTGAAAATGAGACACTTTAAAAATAGTATGTCTTTGGTATTAGCAACCTGGCCTCTTAAATTTGAGTAAGTCCTTAAGTATACATTTCCTTCTTTTTTATTCATGAACCCATTAATTTATTAGCAAAGGCTCAACCTCTCTGGCCTTTTCTTGGAGAAAGTCTTCAGTTTTCCCAGATAATTTCTCAAATCATCATCTTTGAAAGACTGAACTTCCATGGTAGAAAGTGCATGGTTTCTATCAGAAATCTATGATGGAGGTTTTACAAATATATTTATTTTCCCAATTATATGTAATAACAATTTTCACCTGTTTTCTGAAATTATAAGATCCAAGCTGTCACTATCCCTCCTTTCCCTCCTGCCTTCTAGAGATGTTCAGCAATTTGATATGGGTAATACATATATTTTCATGAAAAACATATTTTCATGTTGTATATTGTTGTAAAAGAACACTCTTATAAAACAAAGCCCTAAAATAAAGCACCAATAAGCTAAAGTGAAAAACAGTGCTTTGTTGTGTATTCAGGCTCCAACAGCTCTTTCTCTGGAGAATTCTTTGTCATAAGTCCTTCAGAATTGTCCTGGATCATTGTGTTGCTGAGAATAATTGTCTTTTGTAGTTGAGCATGGTACAATATTGCTGTTCCTGTGTACAATGTTCTCCTGATTCTGCTTGTTTCACTTTGCATCAGTTCATGTAGGTCTTTCTAACTTTTTCTGAAATCATCTTGCTCATCATCATAGCACAATTGTATTTTATCACCATCATACACCACACAATTGATGGACATCCTCTCAATTTCCAATTTTTTGCCACCACAAAAAGAGCTATAATAAATGTTTTTTCTACAAGTAGCTCCTTTTCCCCTTTAAAAAAATCTTTGGGAAACAGTCAAATTAACATTGTAAAAGTCAATCCCCAATTAACAAATGATCACAGGATACGAATAAACATTTTTCGGTTGAAGAAATAAAATCTATCAATTATATGACAAAATGTTCTAGTACACTTTTGATAAGCAAAATGCAAATTAAAATTGTTCTAACATTACAACCTCACACCTACTAGATTGGTCAATAAGACAGAAAAGGAAAATGATACATGTTTGAGGGAATGTGCCAAAATTGGGACACTAATTCATTGTTGGTGGAGTTGTGAACTGATCCAACTTTCTGGAGGGTAATGTGGAACTATGCTCAAAGAGCTATAAAACTATGTGCATACTCTTTGATTCAGTGGATACTTTGAGAGTTAACTGAATGCTATAATTTTAAAACTCAAAGAGTTCTTAGAAGGATTCTAGTTTTTTTCCTCAAGTGACAGATAAAAAATGTGAAGTATAGAGAGGTTATCTAATTTGATGAAATGCATATCAGTAGTAAGGGGCAAAAATAGATTTACCTGGAATAGCTTTATAATTCATTCCATTATATCAGAAGTCTTAACCATTATTCAGCGAGGAATGTGTGGATAGATTTCAGGAATCCATAAAGTTGAATGGAAAAATATCTTTATATTTCACTCGCCTTTAACTGAAATTTAACCATTTCTTTCAATTGTTAATGTAGGCAACAAAAATGTATTTAGAAGAAACCCACAGAGTTTATCAAACTGACAAAGTGCTTCACAAACCATAAAAGACCAGGAAATCCTGTACTTTACAAAGGGAGAGATCATTGTGAGTTGGCAAAGTCAGGAAAAAATTCATATTAGGACTTTAGCAGAGTTAAGAAGGTTTTCAAGTTTATGATTTACAGAGAATTGGAAATATGACTTCAGGTGTTGGTGGAGGAGGGGATCATTTTAAACAATTTCTCCAAGAAAAGTATAAGAGAAAGGTAAGAAAAGTATAATAAAATTATTTTATCCTTTGCCAACACATAAACTTTTACTGACTCTTAATTGTCCATAACTGTTGAAGTCTCATTTCTCCAACATCTAACACACCCTTCTTTTTCTTCCTCCACTGACCTTGGAGTATTTCTAGGGCACTATGACAACTTATGAGTTCTGATCGATGCCCAAAGTTGAAAACAGACTATATACTGGCAGGATTCAGCAGAGACATTATCCATAAACAGTGAAGACAAGGTTCATTAATTGATACATATTGTCTAATCAAATTAATTATCTTAGAAGAATAGAAAAATGCTATTCAACCTTTTATATGGAGGCAACTTTCACCAGAAATTCAGACTTCCCTGAAACTAATCACATGACTGTAGATGGCATTTCCCTAATAATTAATCTAGGTTCAATAATGGAATTAGGCAGCATAAAAGTCAATGAATGATCTCACTGCATTTTTCTATCTTTACCTGAAGCTTCAGCAACATTTTTGTCATTACGAGAAAAAAAAATATCATACCGAAAGTTTCTCAGTGTCTTTTTCCTTTTGACAATCTAAAAACTTCACCTTACTGCCTTTTACTAACTTCCCAAACAGGTGTAGTTTCAATCTTACTTTTAAAATTTTACTCATCATTTTATTCTTGCTCTACACTTAACAGTTTACTAATTTGGATACATTTGACTATCCAGATGCATAATGCCATGATAAATGAGGTTCCAGTATAAACAGATGGTTAAATGTGGCAGGGTCTTCTGATTATTCTCCTCACCTCTAGTTTCTCCCTATTCCAATCCACCCTCCATTTAGTTGTCACAATGATATTCCCAAAATGTAATTTTGACTTTGTCACTTCATTTGATTAGTCAGTAAACTCCCATGCCTACCAATTACATCTAGGATCAAATATAAAACCCTTTGTTTGGCTCTTAAATTCCTGTGTAATCTGACCCTTTCCTATCTTTCTAGTCTTCTACAATTTTTCCCATTGGTATAGTCTACTATTTAGTAACACACAGCATTCTGTCTGTTCCTTACACACCTTATTTTATCTCCTTACACTATGCCTATTTCATTGGTTGTCTCCCATATCTGAAATGCTCTCTCTCCTCCTATCTGCCTACTAGATTCTTTGGATTTTTTGAAGAATGAAATCAAATCCTATCTTTTCAAGAGGTCTTTCATGGTTCTTCTCCTCCTGTCTCTAATCCTTCATTGTTAGTGCTTCAATTCTGAAATTATCTTCCATTTACATCTTATATATAAAATAGTTTTTCCCATGTTATCTCCATGGAAACAAACTACATTTCCATGGTGATAATAATATTTCCAAAAATATGGACAGGATCATATTTTTTGCCTTTCTTTGTATCCACAGTGCCTAGTACAATGCTTAAAACATAATTAAGTATTTAATCAATACTTATTGATTGACTGACTCCTGTCAGAAGAGGCTGAGGACCTGAGCTCAGGTTCAAGATTATAAAAGTACCATTTTTCCTTTCCTCAAGGAGCTTATAACATTTTTACGGATACAAAATAACACATAGATACTATAATAAAACTTATATGCTAAATGTGATTGGAATTATTTAGTGGGGTGATATGAGAGAGATTTGAGGAGGGAACCATTATTTCTAGCTAAAACTAATGTTTAAAGAATAATAAGGATTACAACAAGTGAAGATTTGCAGACAAGCTGTTTTAATCCTGCAGATGAATGGAGACAGTACTGGACAAGTCAATTAGAGTACAAGTATGAAATGAATGAAACACATTATTAAGCACTAGTTTCCTATGTACCAAGTCCTGTACTCGTCTTTGGGAATATAAAGAAAAATCAAAACAATCCCTACTCTCAAGGAAATAATTTCTAACTGGTGGAGAACAAAACATAAAAGAAAGTTTAGCTTTTGGGCAAATGGTAAGGCCCTGAAGTCCAACTGTTCCAGAAGAGGGGAGGGTTCCTAGGTCCAGAGAGGGTTGAGTTATTTTATTAGATCAGGTGACAGAGCTGGGAGAAGAGGGTTGTAAAAATAGGACAGATCGCAAGGCATGATGGCACAGATTCCATTTCATCCCAAGGAATAGAATTAATGAATATATAAAGAACAAACTGATTTTAAATAACATAAATATGTAGTGAATTCAGTCAATATGATTTCATGACTTCCACTAGAAATGACCAATATCTCAGGAAAATGTTGGGAATTATCCATAAGTATTGCAGGAAGAATGTAAGGTCGAGAGGTTATTGATTCAGACAGAGAAGAATGTGAAACCAAAATGACTGTGAAAGCAATGAAATTTGAAGCAAGAACTAGGAAGGATAAAGTGATGGGATAAAGATGTTGGAAATATAAGGTACTGAAGTGTGAGAAGAGAATTTTAAAAAATCAAGAAAGATGAGATGTTTCATATGATACTGAAACATGACTAAAGTGAACAATCAAAATGGCAGTAGAGATTAAGGTAGTAAGAACTAAGTGTTTTGCTAAGAGAGTTGCAAGGACAAATAAGATAACATCTCCTATTAAGGCATTTACAATTTAGTAAGGGACCTAAAACTTATACCCAAATAAGTATAATATAATGAGAAACAATAATTTCATAAACAGAATTGATAAAAGATGTTAAGGCAGTTCCAAAGAAGAATCATATTATGATTTGAGGATTTCTACAAAATCATTTCAAGACTGCAAAGATCTATCCTAAGGGCTAATGAATCGTTTTGCTCTCACTTTTCTGCTCTGAAACTCTTATACTTGATATCATTTGTTTTTCTCTGAAGTATTTGCAAAAAACCTTATCTCCAATACATTTTTATTATAGTGTGATACAACTAGTTATATATTCTTATGGGGAAAAACAGGGGAGTTAACTTAAATATATGTGGGTTCAGAAGGGTGAGTAGGAGACAAGAATGGACAATAGGTGGGGACTTAACAAGTTAGGGAAACTGGGTTGAGCTGTTAGGGGAAATGACTGTTGCAGAAGTGACAGTTAGGCCTAACTGTCACCCTGCCCCACCTAGACAAGGGATCTGTGAAAACCAGCAAGCAAATGAGAAGAGAGTTTGTGACAAATTTAATTAAGGGAACTATGGTCTAAAGCAACAGTCAGCAACCTTTTTGGCCGTGAGAGCCATAAATGCCTGCAGAAGGAGGAGGATGGAGGCAGAAGGCGCTGGAATATGGGGCGGGGGCTGAAGAGCCCCCTGGGGCTCTGCCTGGACTGGCTGGTGGGGAGGTGGAGCAAGATATGGCTAGAGAGCCATACATTGGCGCTGGAATATGGGGCGGGGGCTGAAGAGCACATCCTGGGGCTCTGCCTGGACTGGCTGGTCGGGAGGTGGAGCAAGATATGGCTAGAGAGCCATACATTGCCAACCCCTGGTCTAAAGGATGGGAATAGGGGTTTCTATACTTCCAGACTATGGGCAAACCACAGGGTCAGGGGAGGGACTTATCTACACTGAACTGAGAACTAAACAAGACAGGGCCCAGAGAATAGCAGGACTGAAGTGGGTATCCTCACAACAGAGTCCTAACACACTCCAGCGATGTTGCAGCTCTTCCAAGACCACTATCTGTTCTTCTTCAGGTGGATAGATCTGGGAGCTAACCCAGCCCAAGTTAACCTGCAACTTAGGTTGGGATTAATAGTCTCTACCAAAATCTCCCACAAGTAGATGACAGTCTTCCTTCTGGATATCAGGAAATCTGGGTGCAAACTCCACTTCCTCTGAGGTCTCCCAGGATCAGTTACAACTTGACCCAACCACCATGTAGTCTGTCTCAGAGAGGCCACACTTCCTGCTTCCCCATTCCGTTTGGAATTCTCCAGCCCTGCCTGCTAAGTCTCCTAAATAATAATTCAGTAAACTTCCTCACAACAATATACATATGCATATATATATACATACATACATATATATATATATTATGACTATATACATCTAGTTTATCATCTTAGTTATTGATTTGTACTCATTGAAGTGCCTATTCTGTACAAAGGCCCATGTTAGATTTGTGAAATAAATACAAAATTTAGAGATGATGTAGCGTGTTCTTATAGAGCTTTTCATCTAGAAGAAAGGATAAAATATATACAAATAACCATAATATATCATATTAGATTGTGAATACATTGGAGAATTGCAAGACATGTCTATGACTTTGAAAACCCTCTCTTTCATTTAAGGGTCAGATCATATGCCATCTCCACATTAATTCTTCCCTGGCCTCAAAGTGATCTCTTTATTCTCAAGTCCTTCATACCATAATGCTTGGATCTCTCTCTTTGCCTCTTTCTCTGTCTCTCTCTGTCAATTTGTGTCTCTCTGTTTCTGTCTCTCTCTGAAATTTCTAGTTGTAAAAACTAAATGACAAGTCATCAGTTTTTCCTTCTGAATTTCATCAGGGTGATATAACTTCATGAACTATATAAACCAGCCAAAATTCTAAAATTAAATAAGCCATTCTAATGTAATAGCACTGATAAAATCCTTGATATTTCTCAAATATGCTTCCCCCTCCTATTTCACCAACAGTATAGTAGATTCTAATATGTACCAACTCGGTGAATTCTGAACAAACTGGCAATTCTACTTTATACTTACTACTTTCTACTTACTACTTTCTACTTACTTTACCTCTGCTAACACTGTTGTTTTGTTTTGTTTTTGCCAAAAGAAGTTATTTTCCTGAATCTTTCTGGCAAGCAAAATCAGTCAGACCTCTTCTTCCTCTCCCTGGGAAAAAATGGACATAATTTACTACCTCTCCTACCCCTTTCTCTATTGATTCCAAAGTGCAGAATGTCAAGAGAGGGTTTTTCCTCTTATGGCTACAGTATTTGACACCTCTGGGCCATTTAGCTCCACAACTCTTGAACAAACTAAAGCCTTCCCTTTGTTATTTGATACAGATTTTCTTAAGGAACAATGAAATGATGCTAACTTGGAAGATGGGATTTGCTTATAGAGATCTTGCACCTGAGCCACTTCCTTTAGCATTCATAAAATCACCACTAATTTCTATACAGCATCTGTTGTTCAGAGATTATCTCCTCCAAAAGACAGAAAGGTCTTTCATGGTGATTTGTTCCCCTCTCAAAGAGGATGTTAGTGACTTCCATTTCTTCCATTAATGATGACAGAATAGGTAGATCCCACCCGCTGGGATGTTCTTCCTGGAAGAGATCCAGGCTTATTATGCAGGTTTGGCAGCAGTCATGGGAACAAGCCAATTTTGACTGGCATTATTTTAAAACAACTTGCTAGTTATAAAGCATCTGAGTGAGCCAAGAATTCTTGAGGCTTTTTTGAAACAGTGAATTCCAGGTCATAACATCAGATAATTTAAGTAAAAGAAATTCAGTCCAACTATGTATTTGAACAAATGGGAAGAAAATGTATATTACTAGGATTCTATAAATAGATCATTGGAGTTCGTTTTATATTTGACAATTTTGTAGCAATGTTTATGTTATTTCAGTGATGTAATATCCATCACATATTAGCTCTTTTTTTAGTTTTAACTAGTCCACCTGCCATAGAAAAAAATGTCTTCCACAGTTAAGACTCATTCATTCAGGACACTATTGATTCTAATTTTTTGCCTGAGGATCAGTCAGTATTTCTCTATATTCATTTTATGAACTGATTATTAGCATTGGCAGGCCAGTCTTCAAATAGAACCATATCCTTAATAGCTTCTAACTTTTGTTAAAAGGCAGTGATATGCAATAAAAATGAGCACTGGAAAGGGAACCACATGACCATACCTTATGCATCCGTAAAGGAATAGGACACAGATAATCTTAATACAAAATACCACATGAGTTCATTAAAAGAATGTAAAACAAAGTGCTTTATGAAATTCAAAGTCATTCTGCTGAAGAGAGTATAGGTTGGGGATCCAGGAAAGACCTCATATAGAAGAAGGCATATGAGCTGGATAGAAATTCAAAAGGTGAATGAAGAGGGAATAGAAGATTATCTTAGATATATAAAAGGAAAAGAACAAAAAAGATAAAAGAAAGGAACAGTTTTGTTCAGCTACTATAGAATAGATGAGTATAGTGTTCACTGAGATCATCAATAAATTATACATGGAGTTACCAGACTATAAAGAAATTTTAATGATAAGTCGAAGCAATTTAGAGAGTACTTTGCAATCAATATTGACCTAATTGAGATTTTTTAATGAAAGAGTAACACAATCAAGTATACCTATATCTATATAGAGAAAAATGTTAATCAATATTCCTAATAACTAAGAATGAGCACCAAATTCAAGTGATATCTTTAGAGAGAGAATGTGCATAATATCTCATCTATTCCACAGGTATAAAACATGTAGTACATGAGTCACATTGTTACCTCAAACATTCCCAAATGCAGCCCAATCCAGATTAAAATATAATTGGGAAATATGTAACAAAATAAACCAAAATATGTTAGAATATAAATAATATTGATATATGGCTGTAAGTCAAACCTAAAACCTAAAGGGATCCTTATATGCATGTTAGTGACCTCTTTTACTTGTTTGCCACCACTGAGCCAATTCAATATAATACAAGGAGGAAGTAGTAGAACTGAAATTTAAACTTTGCTCCTCTTTCCCTAGAGCAAGAGGTTTCTTTCTTCTACATCATGCTGCCTACTGAGGATTCAGAACTGACTTTTGTTTAAGGAGCATGTTATGATTATCTCATTAATTACACTGGACCCCGAAAATCCTAAGGAAAATTGTAGTAATGAGACATGAACATGGTTGATATCTTTTCCAAAATAAATTATTTTTGGAATTTCTGACAATTATCAGGCCAATGACAAGTACTGTTCTAAAAAGAAGTAGGCAGGGATTATAGTGACAGCAATTGATTCATATGCCAATGAAAATTGAAGTACTTGCCTTCTTTGACATTCATTTTGTGGATCAATGATCATAATATTTGAAGAAGCTTGGGCAATTACAGCTTTAGTTCTTATAGGACTTTCAAGGCATATTCTTTGGCAGGTAGGTAATTAATGCTGATATTTCTTTCAGAATGATCAAATTATAATTAAAGAAATGAATTTGTCTCTTGTCTGACCAGTGGAAGCTATCAAAGAACTGCAATGCACTATACCTGCCAAATTCTTTATATCTAAGTGGAAGATTCCCTCTATGTATCATCTCTTCTATTAAACTATAAGATCCATACAGATCATATAATACAAGTATTCGTGCCACCCATTCAAAACAATAGGTTTTTAAAATACTATTTTTGAACTGAATTCAATTATTCTGATGAGGGGGGAGCTAGGTTGTTCAGTGGTTAGAGAACCTGGACTGGGGATGAGAGGTCTAAGATCTTGCCTTGGGCACTTCCTTGCTGTGTGTCCCTGGAGGTACTTAATTGCTTAGCCCTTCCCATTCTTCTGCTTTAGAACATATTTCTAAGATGGAAGGTAAGGGTTATAAAAAATTGTTATGATGAATGGGTTAATCACTATTATGTGAAATTTATTTGTAATAATGTTTTTACTAAATGATTTCCCATAGAGGACTGTAGGAAAGATCACTGTTAATATGACATTTATTACCTTATTTATAGTGCCATGCTTGACTCTCACTGTCAAAATGGTTGTACTTTTTTCTGTGAGAAACCTGGGTTTTATGATGTTATCAAGATTTTAAGATAGTGGTTCTATATTTGATTCAATTTTTTTTTAAAAAACCTATATAAATGTAATTCAAAATAATTGGTTTCCTTAAAAAACAGCATGTATTTTGATTCATGAATTTAGAAATATTATTTCAATAAGTATTTGATAGTTTTTACCAGACTGTAAAAGAGCCCCCTCATGTGCGCGCGCACACACACACACAAACACACACATACACACAGAGTTAAAAACCCTAAGAACACTTGCATTAAGACTACCAAAGAAATGAGTAGCTGACACACTGTTATTAAGCATCTACCATATGCAGGCACAAAGCACTAGGGTTACAAAGAAAGGTAAAAGATAGTTCTTGCTCTCAATGAGGTCACAATCTAATGGGAGAAGAGATACTAAAAACTGTATCTCCCTGATTCTTTGCAGAAATGAGGGACAGTGAGTGTGGGACACTGAAAATAGCTTTAATATTTAAATACTGGTTAGTTTTGTTATTTTTCTTCCTACTTTTCCTTTATTATAAGAAATGGTTCTTTGGGCAATGGACAGGAAAGAGAAGTGTAGATGACTTAAAAATAAAAGATATCAATAAAATTTATTAAGGAACTCAAATGACAAAAATCACTAAAGCTGATTACTACCTTAAAAAGTATGTTTTAAAATAGTCATGCAATCAATAGCTTATGAGTAAGTACAACAAATTAGAGGGATCCATGTTGGAATTAATCTATAATCAAATTGCCATGAATGTCTAATTAATTTTATGGTTTGGGTAAGAAAACAAAGACCAATGAAAGTTTTAGAGAAATCTTTCAAAGATGTTTTTTGTGGCATAATGAGGAAGAAAACTAAAAAGTATGAACTTTAAAGTATAAAAGCCTGAGAACAACAAATAAGAAAAAATAAGGCCATTGAAAAAAATTAAGAAGATACCACAGAATCATAGGATTTTGGCTTTAAAGAAAAATACTTTGCTCTTTTTTTTACACTCAGCTTTTCTACTCTTTTATATTCAGAAATCTAGCTCTATAATGATACCGCAAGTCTTTGTAATGAACTGGCTGCAGAGCTCTAAAGATTTCTAAAAGGTAAAAAATTAGGAATTTCTTTTTCCTTAGCTTCTGTGACATTGCATTTGACATTGCATTATCCTGATTCTTTTTCTACCCCTTTAAGTGTTCTTCATCACTTCTTCATTTTCCAGTGCTCTAAATGTGGCTGTTTCCTTTGGCAGAATTCCTAGTGCTCAGCTTTTCTCTATGTTCTCTCCACTAAAAAGTGTTCTTTATGTGCTTTCCATTACACAATTTTCTCTATGTTCTCTCTTTCATCTATTAGAATGGCTCCAAATATTACCAATATCTGACCTTCAAATGTACCTTTAGATTTAAGCTTGACATATATTTCATTACTATTTGTTTTATGTTGCCAAATAGATTTATTGCCATCACCTTTTTAAAAAATATTTTATTAATTAATTTAGAACATTTTCCCATGGTTACATGATTCATGTTCTTTCCCTCCACTCCTCTCTCCCCCCTCCCGGAACCAAAGAGCAATTCCACTGGGTTTTACATGTATCATTGTTCGAAACCTATTTCCATATTATTGATATTTGCACTAGGGTGATCATTGAAAATCAACATCTCCAATCATATCCTCATTGAACATGTGACCAATCATACGTTTTTCTTCTGTGTTTCTACTCCCACATTCTTTTTCTTGATGTGGACAGCATTCTTTCTCATAAGTCCCTCAGAATTGTCCTGGATCATTTCATTGCTGCTAGTAGAGAAGTCCATTACAATTGATTGTGCCACAGTGTATGAGTCTTTGTGTACAACATTCTCCTGGTTCTGCTCCTTTTGCTCTGCATCAATTCCTGGAATTCGTTCCAGTTCACATGGAATTCTTCCAGTTCACTATTCCTTTCAGCACAATAGTATTCCATCACCATCAGACACCACAATTTGTTCAGCCATTCCCCAATCAATGGATACCCTCTCATTTTCCAATTTTTTTTGCCACCACAAAGAGTGCAGATAAATTTTTTTTTTGCAAGTCTTTTTCCTTATGATCTCTTTGGGGTACAAACCCAGAAATGATATGGCTGGATCAAAGGGTAGGCATTCTTTTAAAGCCCTTTGGGCATAGTTCCAAATTGCCTTCCGGAATGGTTGGATCAATTCACAACTCCATGAACCATGCATTAGCATACTAATTTTGCTATATCCCCTCCAACTGCCATCACCTTAAAATATATAGATGTCTAAAAGCGAGTTCACCAATATTCTCCATAAACCAATGTCTCCTCATCATTCACTTGATTTCTGAAACTAAGAATGTTGGCATCTTTTTTAACTATTCTTTTTCCTTAGCTCTCTGATTCCAACCAGTTATGAAGTTCTTCTATTTCTTCTTTTGTACCATTTCACTCATACTTCTGTATATATGTAGGGAAATGGGTTGGAAGTGGAGAGATTCATTTGGAAGGCTTTAACTAAGATGATGGAAGCAGGAATAAAAAATTACACTATTTCATTTAGTTTTTGGATTGGTACTTAAACTTTTGATATATTAAAATCGAATTAATCTATTGAAACCGAATCATTCAATGCTGCATTGTAGCTGGAGTATTGGACCTGGAGTCAAAAAGATTTTGGTTCAGTCTCATATCTGACACTTGCTAGCTTTGTGAATTTTGCCAAGTTAGGTTGCACAATGGTTAGAAAATAGAATTTGGAATCAGGAAGGCCTGGATTAGAATTGTGTTTTAAACATTTACCACCCATCCCTAAGCCTCTCTCAGCCTCAACCTCTTCATGTTGAAAATAATGTCACCTAATTCACAGTTTTTGTGAGGATGTAATATATATATATATATATATATATATATATATATATATATGTGTGTTTGTATGCATATATATATCACATTGGAAATTCAAAAATCTATATAAATATTTGTTGTTATTATAATTATGAATAATAACCACTCTGAGCCTAACTTTCCTCATATGTAAAATGGACCTAATAATAGCACTTCCATAATACATTTATATCTAAATCACAGGATTTTTGCAAATATCAAATAAAATCATATAGGGTGCCTTGAATTTAATAACTCACCCAGTTAATAGCTATTAAAACTTAAAACTACCCTAAAATTTTTGGAGCAGTCTATGGAACAACTTTTCAAATCCCAAAGGTACTTAATTTCCATTAGGTTTCCCTTCTAATCAGTACATTACAAAGAAATAATGTATTTATTTCAAATAATTTCAAGTGAATTATGTTGAAAAACATGCTTTATAAAAATGTTTTAGGTAGAGCTTAGATATCTGGGTGAGTTGCAACTTATACATTCTCTAATTCTAATAATTCAATCTGATGATGTGATTTTTGTCCTTAGACACTAGTGCTATAATTTGATTAAATGTTTATTTGAATCAGCTATAAACAACAGAATTAAATGAAAAAAAGAAGAGTTTTCCATCAACGGCTACCTAGTCCAACTTAAAGTTTTTAACTGTTAAAGAAAGTGTGTAAAAATTGTGTACCAAATCAACAGGTGTTTATTAAATGACTCCTATATCAGGTACTGTAGTAGATGCTAAGGATACAAAGACAAGAAGAAAACATCATTGGCCTTAAGGAACATGCATTGCTCCCAAATGATAAATTATCAAATGATATAAATAAGCAGTTAACTCTCAGAAGAAGAAATAAAACTAACTTTAGTCATATAAAATTGTAGCAAATCACTATTAATTAGAGAAATGCACATCAAAACAACTCTGAGGTACTACTTTACACCTCTCAGATGGCTAATATGACAAAAAATGTTGGAGCAGATAAGGGAAAATTAGGATACTAATATGCCATTGGTGGGGCTATGAACTGATAAAACCATACTGGAGAGCAATTTGTAATCATACCCATAGGACCATCAAGTTGTGAATACTATCACTACTAGGTCTATATCCCAAAGAGATCAAAGTAGGTTAAAAGGACTACTTGCACAAAAATATTCATAGTAGTAGCTCTTTTTGTCATGGAAAAGAAATGGAAATTGAAAGGATGTCCATTAATTGGGGAATAACTGAACAAGTTGTTGTATGTGATTGTTTTGGAATACTATTGTGCCATAAGAAATGATAAACAGAGCAAACACAAAAAATTCTGCAAAGACTGTTTATGAAGTGATGTAAAATGAAGAGAGTGGAACCAGAGGAAAGTCATACACAGTCACAGCATTAATGTACAATGATCAACATTGAATGACTTTACTATTATCAACAATGCAAGGATATAGGCCAAAGCACTCATGACAAAAAGGACTATCCATTACCACAGAAGGAACTGGTGAACGCTACATGCAGAATGAAGTATACTATTCTTCACTTTATTTCCCCTGGGAGTTTTTCTCTAATGTAAGTGATATATGTCTTCTTTCACATCATGAAAAACAGGCAAATAGGTACTCCATGAAAACATATGTACAACCTATAACATATTATCTGCTGTCTTGGGGAAGGGGAGAGGAGAGAACATGGATTTCAAAATATCATAAAATGATTATTATAGATTGTACCTATATATAATTGGAAAATATGATTAAAAAGATATAAATATTCTATCATGGAAATGATTTCTATACACACAAATATGTGTATAAGTAATCTGAATAGGTGTGTGCATGTGTGTTTATATGTGTAATTATTAGGAATAATTTCATTTAAGAGAGACACTTGAATTTGAAATCTTAAGCTGCTATAGCAAAAAGGTCACTATGCTAAAATGGAAGAGCCTGGTGATCTAGTACAGGCTATATCACCTATATCAGTGTAAAATTTCTAGAATTCAATTTTTTAAATATTTAAAAATAGAAGCCTTGGTCTAGATATCTGTCTTCTAAAACTATCCATAAAGGATTGACTTTCTTCTAAAACAAAACAAAACAAGGGTCAGGAACTGATTGATATAACTATTTCCTTTGACTTTTTTAATAACCATTATATCCATCAATATAATATAATATCCACTAACAACTTAGAACTACCTGAAAATGTTAGGAATTCTGTAGACACAATATCCCCAAAGAGCAGATCTGCACAGATATTGCACCATGCATCAGTTTGTCTGAAGACAACTTTTCTTTTCCTTTCTTTTCATTGCCTAATATTAGAAATTGTTTTTATTACCCTTGATAAAGAAACAGTATAGTTCATTTAAATTTTCCCAGTGGCATTTAGAAATAAAAAAAAAAGTATCTGAAGTTATTCAAGATGCTTGCTTAATAAGGCTATGTATAAATTCACAAGATAACATTTAAAAGACAGAACATTCCTTATAATGTAATTTACCTCAATTCTCAAGGGTGAAAGATTTAGAATTTAAATTCAGGTAGAAGACACATTCTATATTTGTAAGTTCTTAGATAGACCTTTAAAGCTGTGTTTCTCAAAGACTAGAATTCCATGAAGAAATCCAAAGGGATTCACAAAGTACAATTTTATGATGATATGTAGTCACATACAATAAACTCTTTTACCTGGCTGTCTTTGTTAGTCAGAAGCAACAGGTATACAAGTTGATGAAAAGAAGAATTAGAAACTGGTCAAAATTGATTATAGGAGGGAACTTTTAGCTTCTAATCTAAACCAGCAAGCATTTATTATCAGCAGCTTGGCATAGAGGATAGTGTTGGTCTTGAATACAGGAAGAACTGAGTTAGAATTTGCCTCAGGCAGCAAGGCTTTTTATCTCTGTTCTAAGGGAAGGACAACTTTATCTGATTACTTTTGCTGGAGAGTTCTGAGCTACAATAGCTTGAAACCCATTTATTGTCTACACTAATTCTGGAACCACTATGCTAACACTTCTAAGTAGGGTCACCAGATTGCTCTTGGAAGGATAAAATGGACCAGTGTGAAAATGGAGGGGTGGAGAAGAATAAAAATTTCTATGATGATAAACATTCATTAAGGTCCCAGAAGTGTCTAGCCTGCAGAGACAGGGTCTCCAAAACAATCGACCTCACACAGTAACTCTGCAAAAGTCATATAAAATAATTGCCATCCATTAAGCGAGTTGGTTTGGAATTGTTTTCTCTAAACATGGTGTTTTTGTTCCTAATTATGATAAATATTATAAAACTTTCAAAAATAGAAACTTTAAAAGAATGGGCTATAGATGAAATGAAATTTGATCTATAGGAAAAAAGGAAACCTCTGGAGTGAGTTTGTTTTGGAATCAAAGATAACATGGGAAGACTTGAATTTGTGGAAAATTACTTTATAATCGCCTCATAATAGAAGTGTCAAAAGAAAGGTCCAGGGTGTCCAGGAAAGCCATATATTTTCAAGTATTGCCTAAACCATATTAAAATGTAATTGAGAAATAGTTAACAAAATAATTAAAAATACATATATTATATTACATTTCAAAATTAAGTCAATATGGGGCCTGAAGGAATCCTTACGTAGGGTTTAGTGGTTCCCATTTCTATTTGACAGTTGGTGATATAGGGAATGACAGCAGTGATATAGGGAATGGATTGCAAAGCATTATGCAGGGAGACAAAATAGAGACCATAGAGTCTTAGCATATGATAAGGTCCTCACCTGGAGTGGTACTCCTCTGAGTTCAAAGGAGAAAACAGGTATGAGAGATATAATGGTGGAACCAACAAGATGTGTCAACTGATTGGATTTGTGTGATGAGGGAGAGTGAAAAGTGGCAGAAGATACTAAAGTTTTAATTACTTCTGAGACCAGAAAGATACTCTTATTCTCAATGGTAATAGGAACATTTAGAAGACCATTTGGAAAGATAATGTTGTGACATTTGCGAGGCAAGTAACAATCCATCATATTTGCTTATTTTATATAACTCCCTCTCCCTGAACTTAAATAAAATAGGAGAATTATAGTTTTTTACTGATGGGTACTGACCTCCACATACTTTGGCTTGTGTCTGCTTCAATGAGGCCATTAGGTTATCTCTGGGTGAATGTGGAGATTTCTTAATTTCTGCAGGTGTTTATATCATATTACATTATAACTTCCCTAAATATCCAAAGTCTAGTTCAGAAGCAGGGGAGGTTAGGAGCCTGAAAAAAGGAAATAGTTGAGGAGAGGATTACTTGGTCATAAGGATATGCATGACTGTTGATAGAAATAAGACCAATGATTGGCTTTTCTCCAGGGAGGGAAGGATGTCACCCATCTTACCAGTCTCAGACTGACTCATCACACAATCCTTTAGGGTAAAACCATGGACTCCCAGAAAGCATTAACACCAACTCTGAAGACCTCCGATTCCCAAGCTTGTTATATTAGCAAAAGTTATAGTCTAGTCTCCCAGATTAAAAACTGATGAGCTCCCTTCACTATATCAAATTTTCCCTCTATGTTAAATCATTTTTGAAGTAAAATTATGAATGCCTATAAGAATAAAGTAGCAGGTCTAGGATAATTATACTGATTTTTAAAAGTGAATACGTAATGAAATGAAATTAATTTAGTACATACATATAAACTGGAAAATAATCATACAAAATGAATATAAAAGCATGTTCATACTTTATCAATCATCTGGTCTTTAAAACAAGTCAAGTCAGCAAGCATCTATTATGGGTTTACAATATGTTAGGCATTCTACTAAGAACTGGGGATACAAATAAAGTTAAAATACCTGATCTCAAGAAACTCATAGTCTAATGGGAGAGATAAGATATGAATAACTTTGTGAAAGCATGACATATGTAGGATAAATTGGAGATAAACTCAGAAAGAAGAAATCAAGATTAAGGATTCTTACAGGAACTAGGACTTCAACTGAGACATAAAGGAAGCCTGAAGGGGACCAAAAATATCTCAGGAAGGCAGGAGGATATATTTTCTACATATTACAAAATTTTTGTTAAATGTCTTAAAAAGCAAGCCACAGCATACAATGTTTTTTTCTAATTATTTTTAAATGTTTTATTAATAAAAATCATACCTTTTTTACAAAAGGATAACATTTATTATAATGTTACATTAGGAACATTTATTTGAAAATTATTATTTTGTATTTTTAAATAGCCTTGTGTTTTTTACTACTATTTATAATAAGGATTAACAAGTAATTTAAAATATTTTAATGCAATGGTTCTACAAAATTTAGTTTAAAGTGAAGGGTTCAGATGGGGGGAAAATGTTTAAAAGTCTTTTTTTTTTAATGCATTATCATGACCATAACTGTTCCTAGGTCAGGTAACTGGAGACACTGAGATTTCAAAGGAGAAAAAGATTTATGCTTACACTACTTTGGTTTCAGAGGAAATAATTGAGTTTGGCACCTAGTTAGTCACTATTAATAATATCCAGCTGTGAGGCCCTAGATTAACTAATTTTCTTTCCAGATCAACTGAATTCATCTCAATTCGTTCTTGTTTCATTTTTCTATCATGAATTGTACAATAGATAAAAAGGCATAAATGATCAGAGTGCTTTCTTCAAGAACCAAAATGGATAGTTTTGGTGATTCCATTACCTCACATGAAATCTCCCAAATGATGCCACTTTAATTTTTCTCTTATCCAAATTGTTGTTGCAGCATTATAATTAATGGTATACAATTATTAAATGATTCAGTAATAGTAACAAAAATGACGATGATGCTACTGTTGTTATTCAGTTTTTTTCAGTCATATCTGACTCTCTCCATGACTCCATTTGGGTTTTTTTTTTTTTATTTTCGGTAAAGATACAGGAGTGGTTTGCCATTCCCTTCTCCAGGTTATTTACAAATGAGAAAACTGAGGGAAATGGAGTTAGATGACTTGTCTAGGGTCACATGGTTAGAAAATGTCTAAGGCCTGATTTGAATTCATAAAAATGACTCCTGGATTGGCATTCTATCTGCTGTGCCATCTAATTGTCCCTACAGATGATGGCACAGTAAGAAAAAAAACACACTGACTATTGAATCAACAGAAGTACATATAAAATCTCTGATGTTTACTAACTTCATATCATCAAGTTATTTAAGCTTCCTGTGTTTCAGGTTTCTCATCATTAAATGAGTTTTGAACTGTTAGCCTCTTTGGTCCCCTCTAACTCTTTATTTATGTATTATGTATGTATAGCCCTTTTTTGGCTGAGTAAAATGAGGCTGAGGGATAACAATTATGGAGAGTATCTTTAGCTGAGTGCTCTTTTCATTTCACTACAAATGTAAAAATGTAGCATATAAACTGTCACTTAATTATTGTATAATCATAAAATCACAGAATCACAAATTTGTAATGGAAACAAAAGTGATATGTGTCAACTGATACTTAACAAGAACTTTTATTATAATACCCCAAATAAGTGATTATTCAATCTCTTTTAAAAGACCTTCAGAAATCAATTAATAAATTAAATCTATATTAAGCCAATTCATTACAATTTTATATAGTTCTAATTATTAGAAAGTTTTCCCTTACATTAAGCCAAGATCTACCTCTTTTTATCTTTGACTCGCTAATTCAAGTTCTGTCCTTTGGGGTCAAGTGAAATAAATTCATCTCTTTTCCACCAGTAAACTCTCCAAATAGTTAGACTCCTATCATGTCTCCTGTAACTCTTCTCAATTCTAGGCTAAACATATGCAGTTTCCTCTTTTTCTCTAAGGAATCTAATCTTTTTTTAATGTTTAAAATTTTAAAATTTTAATTAAAAATATTTTCCCACATTTACATATTTCATTTTCCTTCCCTCTGCTCTATTCTCCCCTCTCCTGGATCCAATAAGCATGTCCACTGGGTTATACAAATGTTACTCTTATTATTCATTTTTGCACTAGAGCAATCTTTTAAAACCAAAATCCCAAATCATATATCCATACAAACAAATGACAAATCATTAGTTTTTTTCCTCTGTGCTTCTACTCCAATAGTTCTTTCTCTCAATGTGGACAGCATTCTTTCTCATAAGTCCCTTGGGATTGCCTTGTTTTAGCAAAGTTCATTACATTGTATTGTTCTGCAATGTTTCACTTTCTGTGTATAATGTTCTCTTGATGCTGCTCATTTCACTCTGCATCAGTTCCTGGAGGTTCTTCCAGTTCATATAGAAATCCTCCAGTTCATTTCTTACAGCACATTAGTATTCCAACACCATCATATACCACAAATTTGTTCATACATTCCCCAATCGAGGGACACCCTCTTTTTTCCAATTTTTTTATCACCACAATGAGGATTATAAATATATTTGTACACACAGTTTTCATTATTTTCTTATTAGGATACAAAGCTAGTAGTGGCATTGCTGGATCAAAGGTTATACATTCTTTTAAAGCCCTTTGAGCATAATTTGAAATTTCCTTCAAGAGTGGTTGGATCAATTCACAACTCCACCAGCAATGCATTATTGTCTTGATTTTGCCACAACCTCTTAAGTAATCTAATATTGTAGGGAAGCAGTTAGGAAATTACCTGGGAATTTTAATGTAACAAGCAAACATAAAAATTTAAATATAAAAAGAGAGGATTAATTAAAAATACCCAGCTAAAAACTAAATTAGAAATCCTAAGAGTTAAAGGAGAAATTAATAAAATTGAATTGAATTAATAAATAAGACTAGAAGCTAGTACTTTGAAAAAAACAAATAAAATAGATGAAGTACTGATTAATCTAATAAAAAAGAAAAGAAAACCAAATTGACAGTATCAAAGATGAAAAGGGAGACCTCACCTCTAATGAAGAGGAAATTAAGGCAATCATTAAAAACTATTTTGCCCAATTATATGGCAATAACTATGGCAATCTAAATGATATAGGTGAATATCTACAAACATATAAATTGCCTAAATTAACAGCAGAAGATTAAATAATCCAATATCAGAAAAAATATTGAACAAGCCATCACATAAATCCCTAAGAAAAAATCCCCAGGACCAGATGGATTCACAAGTGAATTCTATGAAACATTTAAAGAACAACTAATCTCAATACTACAAAAATTGACAAAATAAGCAAAGAAGGAGTTCTACCAAATTCCTTTTATGACATAAATATGGTACTGATTCCAAAGCCAGGTAGATCAAAAACAGAGAAAAGAAATCTATAGACCAATCTCCCTAATGAACATAGATGCAAAAATCTTAAATAGGATACTAGCAAAAAGACTCCAGCAAGTGATCACAAGGGTTATTCATTATGATCAAGTGGGATTCATACCAGGAATACAAGTATGGTTCAATATTAGGAAAACCATCCATATAATTGACCATATTAACAAGCAAACCGGGCAGCTGGGTAGCTCAGTGGATTGAGAGCCAGGCCTAGAGATGGGAGGTCCTAGGTTCAAATCTGGCCTCAGACACTTCCTAGCTGTGTGACCTTGGGCAAATCACTTGACCCCCATTGCCTACCCTTACCACTCTTCCACCAAGGAACTGATACACAGAAATTAAGGGTTTAAAATATATATAAACAAACAAGCAAACCAACAAAAATCACATGATTATCTCAATAATTGCAGGAAACGCCTTTGACAAAATACAACACTCATTCCTATTGAAAACACTAGAAAGTAGAGGAACAGAAGTACCTTTCCTAAAAATAATAAGCAGTATATATTTAAACCATAAGCAAAGATCATCTGCAATGGGGATAAATTAGAAGCCTTCTCAATAAGATCAGGAGTGAAACAAGGATGCCCATTATCACCTCTGTTACTTAACATGGTACCAGAAACACTAACAGTAGCAATTAGAGAAGAATTTGTGGTAGCAAAAAATTGGAAAATGAGAGGGGATGCCCTTTGGGGAATGGCTAAACAAATTATGGTATCTGTTGGGGATGGAATACTATTGTGCTAAAAGGAATGATGAACTGGAAGAATTCCATGTGAACTGGAATGACCTCCAGGAATTGATGCAGAGTGAAAGAAGCAGAACCAGAAGAACATTGTACACAGAGACTGATACACAGTGGTAAAATCGAATGTAATGGACTTCTCTACTAACGGCAATGCAATGATCCAAGACATTTCTAAGGGACCTATAAGAAAGAACCCTATTCACATCTGGAGAAAGAAATGTGGGAATAGAAACACAGAAGAAAAACAACTGCTTGATCACATGGGTCAATGGGGATATGAATGGGGATGTAGACTGTGAACAATCATCCTAGTGCAAATATCAATAATATGGAAATAGGTCTTGATCAATGACACATGTAAAACCCAGTGGAACTGCGCATAGGCTATGGGAGGGGGAATGGAGGAGGGGAGGGAAAGAACATGAATCATGGAACCATGGAAAGATTTTCTTAATTAATTAAAAAAATTCAAAAAAATAATAAAAAAAGAGAATTTAGTCTCCCAAACAGAAGGAATTGCTTCTTTTTTAATATTTGTAACTGTAGTTCCCCAGAGCAGTTAGGTAGCACACGGTACCCAGAGTAAGGAAGACTATTCTTTGTGAATTTAAATCTGAACTTAGTCTCTTACTAGTTATATGACCCTGGACAAGTCACTTACTCTGTTTGCTTCAGTTTCCTTATCTGTAAAATGACCTGGAGAAGAAAATGGTAAACCACTCCAGTATCTTTGCCAAGTAAAGCCCTAAGAGCGTCACAGATAATTGGACACAACTGAAAAAATAACAGTAACTGGTACATGGAGTGCTAAATAAATGCTTTTCAATTGATTTAAGTCATTCTCACCAGTCAAGAGTCTGAATTCTTTTCATCTCTTGGTCAACCATATTTTTATGCATTCCAGTTTTTCCTTTATCCTTTTTTTTTAAAACCCTTAACTTCTGTGTATTGGCTCCTTGGTGGAAGAGTGTTAAGGGTTGGCAATGGGGGTAAAGTGACTTGCCCAGGGTCACACAGCTTGGAAGTGTCTGAGGCCAGATTTGAACCTAGGACCTCACATCTCTAGGCCTGACTCTCAATCTACTGAGCTACCCAGCTGCCCCCATCATCTGTTTCTTGAAGGATTATTTTGTGTGAAATCTGTGGCTCCACAGGATTTCCTCGTATATCTGGAACACAGAGCCCTGTATATAAGTACCTTATGGGGAATAGTTGGGAATCCACAGCTTTCTTCCTAAGTTGTAAGAACAGATTGGTTGCACTCACTAAGAGAACTTCCTGGTATGCCAGGTTTAGTTCTATGCTACATATATATGCATGTATCTTTTTTCTAGATGAGAATGGAAAAAAAATACTATGTTTAACAGGAAGATAATCTTTCTATTAAAAATGTGGCTCAAAAGAAAGTATTTGATATAGAGCTGATTTCAACTCCTACCTTTTTAAGAAAGTAGGGTTGGAGAATGATATATGTTAAATTATTTTGAAAATATACTCACTGTAAAGGATTGCATATATAAAAGAGATTTTTAAAATTTCAGTTTAATCACTCTGGATCCAGTAATAAATCTTATAATTTGTTTCTTTGACAATATGATGTCAAAATATTAGTCAATCCTTATTAATGTAATACTCTAGTCAAATTATGTTCCAGTTAATTGAGATTCCACTGAACTGTGATAAAACCAAAGTACAAAGAAGTGAAATGGTTTACCCTGGCTCATACAAGAGATTATTAATGAAATCAGAAATTTCACCTAGAAACCTACTCAACTAATAAATTGACATTAACTCTTAAATGCCTGTGCATATCACTGGACAAAATCATTCTTTTCATTTTGAAAAAAAATGATGCCACAAAAGCAGAGAAATAAAAATAAACGATAAGCCAATTTCCCTGAAGAATATCAAAGAGAAAAATTTAAATATAATATTAACAAAGTGACTACAACAAAATATTACAAACATTGTACACTATGACCAGATGAGATTCATACCAGAAATGCAGGGCTTTTTCAACATTAGGAAAAGTGTAAGCACAGCTGAACACAGCAATGACAAAAACCAGGAATTCACACAATTATAACAATATATAAAGCTTTTGAAAAATATAATATTCCTTCCTATTAAAACATTAGAATTTAAATTAATGAATGGAACTTTTCTTTAAATGATAAGTAGTACCTATCTAAAACCAAGAGCAAGCATTATCTCTAGAAGAGTTAAACTAGACGACTTCCAAATAAGGTCAAAGATGAAGAATGACCATTATTGCCATTATCATCCGGTATTGTATTAAATATGCTAGCCATAGCAATAAGAAAAGAAATTGAAGGAATAAAAATATACAATGAAGAAATAAAATCATTATTCTTCTCATAAGATATGATAGTATACTTAGAGAACCTAGAGAATCAATTAAAAATTAGATGACACAAGAGCTTTGTCAAAGTTGCAGGCTATAAAATAAACACACATAAATCATCAGCATTTCTATATATTACCAATAAAATATAGCAGGAAGAGATAGAAAAAGAAATTTGTTTTAAAATCGTTGCAGATGAGGGCAGCTGGATAGCTCAGTGGATTGAGAGTCAGGCCTAGAGATGGGAGGTCCTAGGTTCAAATCCAGCCTCAGACACTTCCCTGCTGTGTGACCCTGGGCAAGTCACTTGACCCCCACTGCCTACCCTTACCACTCTTCTGCCTTGGAGCCAATACACAGTATTGACTCCAAGACGGAAGGTAAGGGTTTTTTAAATAAATAAGAAAAATAAAATAAAATAAAATTATTGCAGAAAATACATATAGTTGGAAGTCTATCTGCTAAGAAAAATGCAAGATTTATATGAACATAATTATAAAATCCTTTTCACAGAATTAAAGACAGAGCTAACCAAATGATTGCTTATGGATAGGCTAAGCTGATACAATAAAAATGATAATTTAAGTTAATTAACTTATACAATGTCATACTAATAAAATTACCAAAGAATTATTTCATAGAGCTAGAAAAAATAATAATGAAATTCATCTGGAAGAACAAAGGTCAAGAGGTCAAAGCCAAGAATTATCAAAGGAATCAATTTTAAAAATGAAGGAGGGTGGCTAAGTGATACCAGACCATATTACAAAATACAAGTCATTAAAATAATCTGGTGATGTCTAGGAAATAGAACGGTAGATAAGTGAAATAGTTTAGGTATGCAACACAACAATAAATAGTAGTATAGGATTTGATAAAGATGAAGATCCAAGCTTTTGTGGTAAGAACTATTTGACAAAAATTGCTGGGAAAACTGGCAAGTAGTTTGGCAGAAACTAGGCATGAACCAATATCTTTAACTGTTTACCAAAATAAAGTCAGTGGGTAAATTATCTAGACATAAAGAGTGATATGATCATCATCAATCTCTATTAGGTGAATTCAGTGAAAATTCCTTCATGTTAAGCCTAAAGGAATAAATGCAGATCTCAATCACTTCATTAATTTTTATAAAAATGTCAAGGAAATTTGTAGCATGTTCTCAATAAACTCACATTTTCCAGAGAAATATATTAAACCTAAGCAAAGATACTCAGAGGAGCCTTTAACAAACTTATTTTCTTTCCATTTTAGTTCTTAATATGGTCTCTAAAGTAGTTTCAGAGATTTATCCTACTTGCAGTGATATGTATAAAGTATATAAGTATAAACATTATACATCCTTTGGCAAATGCTTCTCCTGGTTGCTCTATGATAAGTATTATGGCTTACCTTAAAGACAAGATATTCTGAACATATTACTTAAGCTTTATTCTCAGCTAATTAGTGAGAGTTTTCCAAATTGGAATTGTCTTAGACTACGAGAGAGAGCCCCAAGACCATTTGCTGACATATTTCTGACAATGTCTCTTTCCCTCCCCCCAACACCTCAGGCTGTGACCCCATTTCCCCTCCCTTCCAATACACATACCTTTCCTGAACCCCTAATAGTTTTTAGTTTAAATTGAGAAGACATCATTTTTGTGATGGTGTAGCGGAAATATGAAAAAAATGGAGGAAAATGCAAAAAAAATGTATTCTTTTTCCTCTTCTCTCTTAAATAAAAACCCTGCAAAATATGGCCCCATTTCTTTTTTATTCATCTGATGGTCTGATGATTAGGAGACCATTAGGGCGACGACCAAAATCATACTCTTTGGAGGTTTTGTTCTGCTGGTCCAGATTTGTTCTTAATGAAAAAGAATGTTCTCTTCACTAAGTCAGTTTCTCCTGGCAAAAAATTTCATTGGTTGAAAACCACACAAAATTCTTCTGATTCAGAGTAGTTATCAAAGCCAACACCAACTATAATACACATACATTGATTAAAAAGACCAGCCTTTTTAAATACTGGCTTTTATCTCATTTCCCCCCATTTGTTTTTCTAAACCTTAACATGATAAAATTTATAACATATAATAACTGAATTTGGCTATTTTTCTTAGCTGCTGTGAGCATTCTTAGAGCAATGTGCTAAAAAGAATGCTTGTTAGATGAATGACTAACCGTGATGCCAAGACCTTTTACTAACAGGAATACTGACAGGCATAAATCATAAACAATACAAATCCATAAAAAATGACTGAACATAAGGGAAGCCGGAATAGCATGTGGTAACACTATCAAATTTTAATTGAAACAAAAGTTTCCCATATTTGGAACACATCTTTTTGTCTCTTACCTGACAAGAGCTTTTATTTATTCGCTCATTAATCTGAAAGTATCTGAGTATTTCACATGGGTCCATATGATATACACAAACTTAAAATATGCATTTTTATCTTTCTCAGACACATTTAGATATATTTCTGAAAATTGACTGGTGGGATGTCTCTCAATTTTATCAAATGATTATCATGAAAAAAACTTTGAATCATAATACTGAAATGAAAACTACTCCTCTGGGAAACACCAACTAATACCAGCTATCTATACATAGAGGGGAAATGTAACACAATTCACTAGAAATTAGTATTATATTATTGTATGTATTCAGTGTTCAAACAGTCTCAAACATGAAAGCAATACTTACAGCTGGAGAATATCAGTGGGCACGAATGTTCATCCATTGGAAAATTATGGAGCTGCAGCTGGCATTCCGCATTGATGGTGAGCCTATGGATAAGCCAAGCATCACTCTCATGGCCAGGTACATTAAGACACAGCTGAGTTCATGGGCAAAGTCTTCTTGGAACTATTTATGTTAGGTAATACAACACAACAATTTAGGATCTGACTAGGCAGCTGTTGCAAATTAAGAGTAGTTAATTTAGCAACACCAGTCTTCAGGCCCTTATTTAATTTTTGTTTAACTACCAGCAAAGGCTATAGTTAGCAGAATCACAGACTATAGTTGAAAAAATATTCATTTTCCTTTAGAAGGAAAAATGATGACAACAACAAAATGTAATAACTTTCAAATTCAATCAAAATATTTTTTGTTAACTATATTCAAAATATCAATTTAATTTTAACTGCTCTTTTATGTTTTTGTTCTGGTTTAGGTGTATAGATAAGAATAGCATCCAGTTAAATCATTTGCAGGAGCACTTACATATTCATTCTATAAGGGAATAATGACTAGAGAGACAGCATAGCATAGGAGAGGGAGGGTTTTCCTTAGATGCAGAATGCCAAACATTCAACTTCTCTCTCTGGCACTTTTGAGCTAGATGACAAGAGCCAACCAACTTGACCTCTTAGCCCTTTGGGGACTAACATTTTGAATAACAGAGGACTTGTACATTTGTGTCAGAAATTACCATACCAGGAATTCCCTAAATTGATGAAATCACACATAAATAAACCCTCCTTACATTCCTCTCACAACAGTAACAAAAGGTCAAGATACTGGAGGATTGAACATGTTCAACTAAATTCAAAAGGAAGCTCCAATACAAAAAGTCTGAACCAAACAGACAACATTGCCTCTAAGAGTTTTTTTTTTTTTTAAAGAGAAACTATAACTCATCCTCCATAGGTTGATGACTGAGAAACCTGTTAGTTTCAACATTGGTTTACTCAATTTCCTTAGGGGAAAGAATTAATTAATTAATCAATCAATTAATTATTGATTTAATTAAATAAGCAAATTATTTTATCATATTTATATTATTTTATAATATATAAGTATATTAAATTTATAATATTAATTTAATAAAATAAGCAATTAAATAAGCAAAGTTATGATATTTAGTACCAATATATATCCTGTACAGTTAAAAGACATCTCATCAGAAAAAATATTTGGGATTTTTTTGTCTCTTTGTATCAGGACAGATACCATGTTTTCTATTCATTCTGACACTATTCACAAAAAAGTATTTTCTGGATGCTTGCAATTGTTGACTGTTATATAAGGGCTACAGATTTTCCTTCTTGATGGTATAATTAAATAAGACTTTAGAGATTATCTAGTCCAACTGTCTCATTCAGCAGATGAGGAAACTGAGTCTTAAAATGCAAATTAATTTGTGAATGTTCACGTTGGTGGAAACTGGTCTGGTGCTAGGGAGTCAGTCCCAGGTCTTCTTTCTCCAAATGTGGAATTCTTTCCTCTATAGCAGTGATTCCCAAAGTGGGTACCACCACTCCCTGGTGGGTGCTGCAGCGATCCAGGGGAGCGGTGATGGCCATACATTTTTTGTATTACATTCTATTCTGAGTTCAATAGTTTCATAATTTACAGGGGGTGCTAAGTAATATTTTTTTCTGGAAAGGGGGCGGTGGGTCAAAAATGTTTGGGAACCACTGCTCTATAGCATGCTGCCTTCCATGATCAGAAATAATTTTGAAAACATTTGTCATGGTCATTCAGTTTCAGGGAAATATTATTTGCAAAGCACCAACATGAGTTTCCCTTTAATCAGGCTTCAGAAGCCTGAAAAATTTGACAGCAATATGCATTTGGGTGAGTTCAATCTCTTTAGTTTTACCCATCTTGGCACTATGGATCATTTCCTTGTATGTTTTAGTTAGGTATCAAATAAAATATGTGGACTCAAATCCTTAAGCACAATGATGCAACCATACCAGAGAAGGCATGAATAAACATTTGCCAACTTGGCATAACTGGCTGTCAGAATTTTCACTGATTCATATTTGCACTTACCAATATTACATCTATAAGTTACAGAAACACAACCAGAACCTGTGGCCAAAAAAACATTAGTGCCATAAATAAAATGTCTCCATGGCAACCTAATCAAAAAGGAGAGGTAAAATTGACTACTATTTGTTTAAGGTCCACCCAATGATCATTTAAGTGTTGGGCATATTTATCAATCTATTTATCTGACTTTCCCACAATAATTGCAGTGGTTGTTGTCCTGTAGTCAGTCAAGGACCTATCCACATTTTGATCCCTGGTTATACACTTTGAGATGGGAAAGCTAATCATTTATGCCTTCAAGGACATCTATGGAAGGGAGGGAAAAAGAGGAGGAGAGAAAGAGAAGGGGGGAGACAAAAGGGAAAGAAGGAAAAGAATGGCAGAGAGTAGGGGGAAAAGAGAGAGTGAGAGAGATAAAGAGAAAAATACATGTGGAGAGAGAGAGAGAGAGAGAGAGAGAGAGAGAAAGAGAGAGAGAGAGAGAGAGAATTAGTTCAATGTACCCCTCAGGTCTCTGAGCTTAGTTGAGATTCTTATTGTATGTTATAGACTAGAGACATGATATCACTGTAGCCAGTGTCAAGCAGAGAAAAATTATCAGGAAGGGACAGCTTGCTGTGATGAAGATTTCATTTTGCTGAAATTGAAATACCTCCCATGAATTAAGTAAAAGTTTTTGCTTAAATGGGTTATTTATGTATTATTTTATGGATCTTTGTTTCTATTTTCAAATAAAAAATCTGAATAGCTCTATACTATTAGACTTTGAAAAATGAAAGTTAGACCTTATAAAATGATATCACTTCCATTTTAGGTCTGATTTGTTGTGTTTGTGTTCATTCTGATAGCATTTTTATGTTTTTGCATGAAATTGGATTTGAAGAATTGAAAACGTAGCATATATACATATTCTATAATACTTAAAGAGAGTATTTTTAGATGCTTAAAACAGTTACAATCTAGGGGTTTTTTTGGCCCACCTTTATTTTAATGAGCTGATTTCCTCTTAGTATGTGCAATGACCTGGTCTGATCTGCCAAACATCCTTCTAGTTAGATTCTAGGTTCCTTTTATTCATTCACGTGTAAAATAAAGGGTTAGAGCTAGATAATCTCTACATTACCTTAATTTGATAACACTCTGGACCTCTTTGCTTACCTATATTAAAGGGATACAACTAGAAATCCTTAGTTTCCATTTTATTTTTCTTAGTTTCATCAATTTCATTTAGATAACCAGTACCACTAGAAAGAAAAATGACAAGAGAATGGCAGGAATAAGATTCTCACTCTTTCCATGGTTTCAAGTCATCATCCCTTTCACCTATGCCTTACAGAACACTGCATCATGATTTATGATTAGAATATAATCATGGGACAATAGCACGTCTCAGTGGATAAAGGACCAGGCCTGGAGAGCAGAGGTCTTGTTTTCAAATCTAGCCTCAGATACTTCCTACCTGGATGACCCTGGACAAGTCACAACCCTAGTCCTTACCACTCTCCTCCCTTGGAACTGATAGTCAATATCAATTCCAAGACAAAAGTAAAAAAAAAAATTTTAAAGAATGTAATTTCATTATCTATTTTTAAAAAGTCTGTTCTATGTTTTTATACCCTTAGCAGCATGTGAGGAACATAACAAGGTTGAATATCTTTTATTGATATTTTATCTTTTATGTAACATACTTTGCATGGAGGCCACTTAGAATATTAGCATGCAGATTCATGTAAAACTTGAAAAATTTTTGTAACTTTAAGGTAGGAGCATTGCTGTATTCTAATTTAGGGAATCCAAAATAAAATTAGTGGTAATCCAAGAAACTAATTATGCCAATGCTACCAACTGAACAGATATAACCTTACCTTAAAGTATACAAGATTTTCCCATCATTCCATATCCTAAGGAGTTGGTTGGGTGTGGTAATCCAGTGAGCTTCTGCTGTTTTTGAGTTCCGGAAGATGGTATCTGGAATCCAGATTAACCCAACCATATTGCTGTTCAGAGTTAGTATTTTCATCGTGCTATTAAATCGAAGGCGACTGTCTGTCCATGTCTGAGCAAAAAATATGTCAATTTGGTATTCCTGGCAAGGAAACACAAAGAAAAGAGGTAATTTATTAATATATTTTCTTAGTATTTCCCATCTTTTTTTAAAGCTGTTCCTTTCTCTGCACTTTTGCTTTTCCTTATTCTTTTATTTCTTTTTTAAATTTTAGAAATCTACCCATTCTCTTCTTGGCCCACCTTTTGTGGCCTGAACTTTCTACTCAGAGAAGTCAGAATCTAACTTTATGCCTTCAATATCTTAATTCCATCACCTTGGAAGCAGTGTTTTCCTGTGATTATTGTATAAGTCAGGTATTTAAGATTTAAAAATTCAAGTAGCATTAAAGATGGTCACAGGTAAAGTAAATGAAATAATGACAAGCAAATGGAGTTAAATAAAGCAGCAATTACTAACCCAGAAGATTAATTGTTTCATTTTCACCCTGTCACTTAGATATTCTTTTCCATGTTTACCCCTAAGCAGAAAGATTATCCTAGTACATTGTCATTATTATAGATGTAAATTCATTATTATTCTTCGTAGTTAAAAAGTCAGGATCTCCCCTACCTCTCCCCCTCCCTTCTATAGCAAGCACTAAAACCTCAAAGGAACTTAAAATCTTCAAGTTACAGTGCTTTGGTGTTATTATTTATGAATGGAGATTCATTCCCTTCCTTTCCTATATAGCTGATGTTAAACAATTATAAATCATATGTCTGGAGTAGTACATTTTAATTTTTTTAAATTTTAACTTGATTTTTATGTAACTGATTTTTGTAGAGTCGTATGACCAAATAAAAAAGGAGTCAAGATGAGAGGGCCTAGGACTTCATACATCAGACCGGCAAAATGAACAACAATAAAACAGGAAATCATTCTATTCTCAATTGAACCAACTGTATCCTGAATGAATTTCACTTCCTCTACTCTAAGTAAACCTGCTTTTAATAAAATTTTAATTTTATTTTAATAATTTTAATTTTTTAATTAATTAAAATTTAATTTAATAATTAAAAGAAAACAAACAGTTTTGATTGACTATGATTGTCTAATTTTATTCTAATGCTGATTCCAAGGTAGTTTTTAGTACCTTTCATTGAAGATTCCATATATGGAAGGAGGGAATCAGGCATCAAGGTTGGAAAAGGTTTAGTGTCCCTTCTCTGAAGATAGATTTTTCATATTATCATAAATACAGATATGTTGCACCATAGATACTGTAGCATAAAGTTAAACAATTTTCAAAAACTTGCATGGAAAGTCAGTGGTTATTCTGTAAAGTATTTTTGACTTTGATATTAGCATAAATCCTGAAGTTTCAAGTGTAACCTTTAAAAACTTACAATTAAACATTCTCCTCTTACTCTGCTAATTAGAAATGAATGGGTTGACAGTAGAAATGCCCATTATGTACTAATCTTTAGGCAACATCCTTTCTCCTTGCTGACAAGTTATTGAAGAAATACTGAGAGCACTATCTGTGTTCTGCTAGTTAAATTTTCTCATTCAGCCTCAGTTTCCTCATTTGTAAGATGTGGTAGGAAGTGGACAAAAAAATCTCAAAAGTCCTAGCTCTGACATTCTTTCTATGAATGTTCCTTCCAAACATAAAACTCATTTTAGCACAGAATTATTCATTTTACTTGGTTCATTTTGTCATATGGATGTGGGTTGCTAAAGTGATTCCAAGAAATCTCATTTTTTTTTACTTTTAGCATGATGATATGGCAGGATAATTTTTCTATATATGTGCCATTGCCCTCTGTTATAGGAATGATGCAATATTAGATGGTAATAAGTAACTATAATAAAATCATCAGGAATGACATCCTTCAATTGACCAAGTAAAACCAAGCAAAAGTGGAGCAAAACATTAGTAGCATTCCCAAAATTCTGCTTCCAATAAAGAGAAGATTAAGACCAATAAGATAATATAATTTCCTCAATATATCTTTTACTATGGATCATGTCAGCAACTTCATCTTGATAACACAGTGTATCATGCTTCCTTTGACCATTAAATTGTTTCCAGATTTAACGGAATATTTGAGAAAAAAAACACAACAAAAATATATTTTTGGTTTTATTGTACAAGCAACTTATATTTTAGTGGCATTACCCATTTTTTTTCCTTGGGCAAAAAATAAAATCTCCAAATGGCTTTTTGAAATATATACATACTCCTGTCAGTTTCATAAATATCTATAAAATTAACATATCTGATGTACAAATAATTTATTTGAAAAGTAAAATACTGAATTTAAAAGTGACAGGGAAAATGAATATGTACTAAATTCATCATTGCAAATGTTAGTGTTTTGGGATTCCTAAATAATTTGTTTTAATCATTCAAGTGTCTAATTAGCCCTAAATAAACCACAAGTTTCTTTGGTGTGTGGAAGATGCCAGCATGACAGGAGAAAAATCATAATTGTGAATATAACATTCTTTATCTTCAACTTCGACAGAACTACAGAAAGGTTTCCTTATCCAAGTAACCCTGCCATTTCTGGAAGTGGGAAAACAGATTGTAAACTTTTAAGAAAAATGAGAGCATGGAATTATCTATTTCTTTAATTTTTATGGTCAATGTCACAATAGCACATCAAATTGCATCCTTATTAAATATCTCACATAACATTTCCCACACTAGCACTGAATCCCAATAAAATGATAATGTATTTTAAACAATTGTACCAAAATGTTATGAACCCCTACTATATGATAGGTTTTCCATTTTTTAATAATGTATGAATCTCATAGTTACTAATAATCTTGCCTCATATCAAGTCCAAAAGGCACTGACTCCCTCAAGCATCAGACTATGGTTTAACAGTGCTAGATTGCTATCTGTGACTAACTTTATTCTCATGGAAATAATTGCATCCTATAGCATGATCTCCCCAAATATGTTTTTGTAGATTTTAACTAGTGATAATTTTTAAAACAGTTAGAGGGAGTAGTTAGATCAGGATAATAAAGATAAGGAGTACAATCTTCTTTCATCTCTTCATTTATATAGATGAAATCATGGGGATACCAAAATCTCTCAGTTGTAATATGATTTATTGGAAAGTTAATACCAATCTTTTCTTTCTATGACAAATTTCTTTTTTAAAAAGTGGTCTACATTTAGTAAAGCAAGTCAAGGCAAGACAAAGCAACATTTATTAAGCACTTATTAAGATTATTAAGTATTTGATAGTGTTACAACCATGCTGAGTACTGGGGGTACAAATAGTAATAAAAAGACAGTGTCTGCTCTTAAGTAATATGCATTTTAATGGGGGAAGACAACATATAAAAGAGAACTGAGATGACTGTGTGAAACTTTATGGAGAGGAGCTATTCATTCTGGCCTGGACTTTGAAGTGTAGAGATGAGAGATCAAGGGTGAGATGTCAGCTGAGGCTTTCGATCAGGACCAGAAAGTCAAAACCAGAGTCAGGAAGGGAAAGAAAGTTATTTAGCCTGAATCTTCTTCAAAAAGTGATCTCCATAAGGACTTTAAGAATGGGAGAAAGGGGCTGGCATTTTGGAAGGATGTTCTATGATGAGAAGGTCACAGGATCAGATAAATACTCCAGGGTGAGGGAGTACCAGGAATTTTGGGAAATGAAGCTTTAGTGGCAGCTGAGAAATGGTATCAAAATAAGGAATTTTGGATCCAAATAGTCTCTTTCTTTCCTGTAACTTGATTTTGACTCATTACACTATTAATACTATGTAACATGAAAACTGCACTATCAAAGGATACTGGTGACTTCCACCTTATGAAATTCACATACTTTTATTTATTCCTACCTTTCTGGAAATCTATGTTACATTTGGTATTGATTATAATTTCCTCTTCTCCAGGTGACTTTTCTTTCTTGCATCTTTTGTTCCTCTCTTTATACTCCTATGCTCCTGTTTCTCCATTTTGAAGTAAACCTCTCTCCCCACTGTACCTGATAAGCACCAAATTACTTGTTCTCTTCACCATTAAAATTCTTGAAAGAGAAGTCTGTGTTCCATTTTCTGTTTTCCTCTGCACACTTTAAGCTCTTTTGACAACAGCACCTCTCCCAATGTTTTAATGATATAATTAGTCTTAATTTCCTGGAAGTTCTTTTTAATAGATCATGTTCTTTATGTGTTTTCTTTATTCTTTTCGATAATGAACTAAAATGATTATTTTAGGAAGTAAGCTCTTCACAAAAAATGAAAAAAGAAATCATTAATGTGGAACAGTAGAAAAAAATCATTGTATTTGGAAGTGAGAACTTGGTTTCAGTTTCAAGCTCTGCCACTTATTATCTGTGTCAGGGGTCGGCAACCTTTTTGGCCGTGAGAACCATAAACGCCACATTTTTAAAAAATGTAATTTCGTGAGAGCCGTACAGTGCTCACAGTGCATGCTGCTGTAACAGTGCCTGAAAAAAAATTGACTTTAGGGCTCCTGCAGAAAGAGCCATATCTGGCCCTCAAAAGAGCCAGATATGGCTCGAGAGCCACACGTTGCTGACCCATGATCTGTGTGATCTTAGAAAAGTCATTTGACCCTTATGGGACTACCATTCTTTTCATGTAAAATTTAAGTATTAATTTAAAGGACCTAAAGGTCCTTTTAAGCTTTAAGTCTCTAATCAACAAATAGTCAACACTGTTAGGAACTATATTATTGCTTAGTTGTATCAGCCATATCTGATTCTTTGTATACTCTGTTTGGAGTTTTCTTGGAAAGGTACTGGAGTGGTTTGCCATTTCCTTCTCTAGCTCATTTTACATGTGAGGAAATTGAGGCAAACAGGGTTAAGCGCCTTGCCTAGGGTAGCACAATTGGTTAATATAGAGGTTGGATTTGTCAGTTCTTTCTGACTACAAGTCCAAAGTTTGATGGACTGCACCATCATCCCTGCTTGTGAGGTATTTTAGGGAGATATAAGTTTAGATAAAAGTAGTCCCTCTCTTCAAGAAAACTATCATACATGTTGCAAACACATATATTATATATTATCATGGAAGTAGATTGGTATGATGGGGAAAAAATTCTCTCGAGTCCAATGTCTAAGCTTCAAATTCAAACTCTGTCTTTTACTTTCTGTGTAACTTTGAATGTTACAATCTCTCTAAGGGGATACACCTAGTGATCTCTGAGCGTGCAGGTGTTATATATAATTTTGTTGACCTCAGTTAGAAGTAGGGAGGGGTCATTATTATAGCTTCAGATGAAGAGAGATCCTTTGTTCTCCATTCTTTCCATACAAAATCTATCAATGCCCTGCCTCCTACAAGGGGGTCAAAGAGGAGACTCTGTAGAGAAACAATTGATAGAATGATCGATTTAGGCTTAGAAAGAATCTCAGAAAACAACTCCCTAATTTTACAGAGGAGAAAACAGGGTGGTAGAAATTTTGATTACTCCAAGGTCATATAAATAGTAATTTGCAGAGATAAGATTTGAACCTATGTCATCTGATTTTAGAATCAACAATTTTTCTTTTGAACCAGTCATCTACATGGTCATTGGATGTGAGGTCTTTGAAAGAGTGAAGAGTAATAGATAACTGCAAGGATATGAACAAAGGGGTCACAGTGGTGTCAGAGACAGAATGAGGAAGTAATTAAGGGGACACAAATTTAAGTGGAAGGATAATAAACTATATCTTCGGAATTTTGAACTTGTTTTCCTGGATTTTCTGAGTCTGGTTCTCTGTCCACTGTACCACCTAACATCTCCACTATTTACAGGGTGAGATGGAAAATAATGAGTTCCAATTGGAGATATATAAGCAGCATCCATGCAGACCATTCCTGTACTTTGTACAGTATACCTCGCCTGCCATGAATGCTCTCCTATTTTCACTCTCCCTGTCCATTTATTTTATTCTAAAACATCCTTTAAAATTTAACTCCAAAGCTTATACTCTATGAAACATTTTTTTGATCCCTCTCAATTAATAATGCTTTCTTCTGCCTTAGAATTTTCACCTTTTACTTACAATTCTGAAAATCATCCAGGAGGAAATGTCTTATAGTTAAAGATTTTGGTTTGTGGAGAAGAAGGGAGAACATGATTGTTAAAACAGATTTGAAATTTATCTTTTGAAAATCAGAAGTGAGAATTATCAAAACTGAATGAGACTGTCAACAATTAAACTGTCAGTGATTAAAAAACAATAAAAATCCACAAAATGATATAATATTTTTTCTCAATCTAATCCAAACTAATAAGTATTTGTTAAGTGCCTTCTATGTTCCAGATATTATACTGGATACTGGAGATCCAAAGATAAAATTAAATGAAGTAGAGTTTTGTCTTTCCAGGTACATTAGTGCAAATTGGCTATTTTCTGGTTCATAGTTAAAATTTTCAGTAGAATAACATCTTCATTTAAAATCAGTCTTATAAAATAATTGTGCTATTCAAATAAGGGTGAATTTGAGCTATAAAAATTCTATGCTGATTATCTACTATTTTGCTTGAGGAAATGTCAATATACATAAAGATCCATTTTAAGCTTTTCCCAATATAGAAATCAGCCAGAGGCTAATAAATGCTCCAATAGGGAAAGCAAAATACATAGACTTGATAAAGATCCTTACTCTTCAGATGCCAAGTCAGGTAAATGGCATAAAAATATTTCATCAGCAGAAATACTTTTGTCCTTTTTGGAAGAATTTTCTGAAGATAGAGAACTCGGCAACCAATCTATAATTCCCCAGGATCCTGCGACTCTACTAAGTAGTTCACTTAAGTAGCAGGTGAAATATCTCTGTTCTGGGCTAGCTACAGGAAGTAATAATATATTTTATAATGCCAGAGGAATTCATTGTCAGTTTTTAAAAATCTTTTTCTTCTGTATTAGTATCAATTCCAAGACAGAAGAACAGTAAAGGCTAGCCAGTGATTGGCAAACTATTCCCCACAGGCCAGATCCAGGCCATAGTTTTCCCATCACTGTAGTGATTAGGGAATTGCTTAAGGCAGCGATGATAAAACTACAGCCTGGATCCTGCCTGAGGGAAATAGTTTGCCTACACTGGACTAGGCAATTGAGGTTGTGACTTGCTCAGGGTCAAGGAAGTGTTAAAGGTCATATCTAAACCCAGGTCCTCCCAACTATAGGCATGGAACTCTATCTACTGTGCTATTTAGCTGCCTCTCATTTTCAGTTTTTAGACCGGTGATGGCAAACCTATGACGCACATGCCAGCACTGACACACGTAGCTATTTTCAATGACACGTGACCGCATACAGAGAAGTATGGGGCCGCATGCCGAGGATGAAACATTTGCTGTAGGGTAGTGTAGATACTCTGTGAACTGTAGATGACAATTCTACCTATATTAATTTACCTATTTTGGTTTATTAAAGTTATATATTACAATTATACATTTTTGTTAAACTATACATATCGTGAAATTATGGATTTTTTCTCGAAGTGACACGCCACCCGAGTTATGCTCGTTTTTTGCTAATTTTGACACACCAAGCTCAAATGTTTTTCCTTCACTGTTTTATACAGAAACCATAAGTTTTTGAACCTGAAAAGGACTTTAAATATTATCAAAGTAATAGGATCCTTGATTCAGAAGCCCATCTAGATGCATACTCTCATTTTACTACTGAAGAAACTATGGCCAATATAGGTTACAATTTGCCCCAAAATATTATAGGCAATAAATTATAGAGCCAAAAGTAATGGGTAAATTCTAAGGGAGAAGGTCTTATTAGCTGGGATGGATAAAGAAAGCTTCATAAAAAATACAGCATTTCGTTAAAACTTAAATGATATGTAGGAATTTAGTAAGTGGAAAGGGAGATTGAGAAGGGGAGAGCATTCAAGACATGAAATATACACTGTGCAAAGACAGAGAGGTATAAGGATGCTTTTCCTGGATGTTTCTTAGGTACCTTAACTAGAACTCATCATTTTCCACATAAACCTATAGCTATTGGGGAAATTCATATGACACAGGGGAATAGAGGACCAGACTTGGTATCAGGAAGACCTGTGTTCCCATTGTGCCTCAGCTTCTTACTAGTTGCATGATTCAAAACAAATCATTTTACATCTTCCAACCTCAGATTCCACATGTGTAAAATGAGGATTAAAAATAGCACCCATCCCATAAGAACTTATATAACATATGCTGTTATCTCAATAGAGAAAGTATTTTGCAAAATGCTATTTAAGTATTATATAAATATTGGTTATTATATCTTCTCCAAACTTTCCTATTCACATAGAGAGTGGGCATTCAGTTACCTATGTTCACAGTTTTGAAGTCATCCTCAACACTTTTCATCAATATACATATCTAATCAGTTGTCAGACTCTGTAACTTCACATCTTTGGCATTCAATATCTCTTTTCCACTCCCCTTAACCACCACCAGAGTGTTTTTATCTCTTGCCTAGGCTTTTGATCTCTCGGCTTCTAGTCATCCTCCTCTCCAAACTATCCTTCATGTACCTGCTAAAACCATCTTCCTATAACATTAAAATCCCCAATTTAAAAATCTTTAGTGGCTGTCTCCAGCTTCTATGATAAAATGTAGTTTCTTTTTGTCTTCTGACGCTCCTTTATTGCAGCTGCATGGTGCAGGGGAAAAAGTACAGTTCTGAAGTCAGGAAGAATTGAGTTCAAATTCAGTCTTAGACACTTACTAAGCTATGTAGCCCAGGTGAGTCCCTTTGCCCTATTTGCCTCAGTTTCCTCACCCTAAAATGAGTTAGAAAAGGAAATAAAAATCACTCCAGTTTCTTTGCTAAGAAAAACAGAAATGGCATCATGGAGAGTTGTACAGAACTGAAAAATGTCTTAAAGCTCCTTAACAGCCTACTTCCAGAATATTTTCATAATACTACCCTTCATACACTCTGTTATTCAACTAAGATGAGTTCTTTAATGTTCCTAGAATACAACATTATACTTCTTGTCTCTGTATCTTTGCACAGGTATATACCTGGAATTCTCTCTATCCCCAATTCCATTAAATTTCTTGTAATCCATAACTGTATTTAAGACTCAACTCAAAGTTATCAAGAATATCAGCAGATCAAGTAAACATTATATACAACAATATTGTTCAAATAATGACTTAGTTATGTCTATTTCCAGGGAAAGAATTGATGAATAGAAACATGTAATACATAGCTTTATATATTACATATATTTTATTTTTTATGAAATGATGTCTTCTCTAATGGGAGGAGAGAAGGGAGTTAACTGAGTATTTTTTTCTTTTTTTTTCTTCCTTTTTTGTTTTTTGTTTATTTTTTAATTTTTAATTTTTTTATTTTAAACATTTATGAATATTTATATTTTAGAAAAGTTAACATGGTTACATGATATATGCTCTTACTCTCCCCTTCACCCCCCCGACCTCCTCCCTCCCCTGGCCGATATGCATTTCCACTGGTTTTAACATGTGTCATTAATCAAGACCTATTTCCAAATTGTTGATAGTTGCATTGGTGTGGTACTTTCGATCCCCAGTCATGTCCTCATCAACCCATGTATTCAAGTAGTTGATTTTCTTCTGTGTTTCCTCTCCTGTTGTTCCTCTGAATGTGGGTAGCGATCTTTTCCATAAATCCCTCAGAATTGTCCTGGGTCATTGCATTGATGCTAGTACAGAAGTCCATTACATTCTATTTTACCACAGTATATCAGTCTCTGTGTACAGTGTTCTTCTGGCTCTGCTCCTTTCACTCTGCATCAATTCCTGGAGGTCTTTCCAATTCACATGGAATTCCTCCAGTTTATTATTCCTTTTAGCACAATAGTATTCCATCACCAGCATATACCACAATTTGTTCAGCCATTCCCCAATTGAAGAGCATGCCCTCATTTTCCAGTTTTTTGCCACCACAAAAAGCGCTTAACCGAGTATTTTAATGTGACAAAAAATTAATTAAAAAAAGAATTTTAAAACAACTATTTAAACAAGGTCTTAGAATACATAGAATGCAATGGGATAAAAGACACATACAGATTATTTAACTTTACCTAGAGACAAAGAGGATGAAATAATGGGTGATGATACTGGGGTACTGTGATAAGTGAAGAAAATAGAATAATGTAATTGCAGTAAAATTATTATTCAGTTAATTAATCAGCAAGTATTTGTTGTTTAGTTATTTTTCTATAGTGTCCTACACTCTCTCACTCTCTCTCTCTCTCTCTCTCTCTCTCTCTCTCTCTCTCTCTCTCTCTCTCTCTCTCTCTCCCCCCACCCCAATATTCTTCCCACTATACTACATTGCCTCAAGAGTGGTTGAAGGATTATGAAAAGGATGTTGATAGAATTGAGAATATTGAATAATTATTTGATCATGTTAGTGGAGAGGATATTCACTTGGAAAATTAAATTCAAGTAGGATAGTGTTGAATAATGGATTGGACAGAAATAGAGAAATACAGTGATCCTCATGCAATTTGTTCATTTAAGAAGTTAGAACGCAAACAGTAACATGGATGACAGTAATATGGTTGAGGAGCTTGGAACACAAAGTGAGTATGTAGACTTTGAAAGGGGAAAATTAACTGAGGAATGAGGAGCTGCCAACTTATAGTATTAAAGAGCAAACTGTAGTTTTAGGGTAAGTAAAAAAAAAGAATGTCCACCAAAGGACTTCAAGATACTCAGATAAAATCCAGCTTTCATTTAAAGTGAGAAGAGAAAAAGGAGTATTATGGGAAAATCAGATCATAAAAGTTTTAATTTGAATATAGAATTTTGGTGTTTTATAGCACACCAGCCATTAATTCATTTGCTTGCTTAGGCTAATGGCAGATGATGAAAGTGCCTAACCCATGGCTGTTCTTCAAAGATTGATCATCCCAAAGTGTTAGTTTTTTATTTTTTTAATTAATAAAAAGAATTTTTAAATTGCATATCTCTAATAATGTATTTATATTTTTCAGTTGTATACCCAGAGGCTCCCTGATTTTAGTGCACTTCCAGGATAATAATTTTTTCCATTAGGCATTGTTTTAAAAATATAGTAGCTTATGAGAATATTAGTGGTTTAGTAATGGGAGGAAGTAGAACAGGGAAGTTCTATCATCACCTAACATCAGTTAGTTTTTGTAGCATGTCAATAATATCTTAGATCATCCCTACCTCCAATCTGATGAACTAGGAAGAAGAGGGAAATAAAAAATTCTCCAAAACCTGGTTTCATTGAAAGATGTGATAAAGCGATTACAGGAAAAGATGAATGTCTTAGACCCCAGCTCTGGGAAGACTTCTAGTCTCTTCCCCTGTCCCTCATTCACTAATGTCATCACTAAATAGCATATGTCAAATGTGAAGAAGGTATTCTTTTGCTACTTTAAACTTTATTATTGATAGACAGTTCATATATCATCAGAGACTTACATTTTTAGGGACCCCAAGTGCCATCAAGTTCAACCACCTCATTTACAAATGAGGAAACTGAGACACAATGAAATTTTTAAATGGCTTTCTCATGGTCACACAGAGAGTTAAGTGGCTGACACTAGATTCTAAACTTGAATTTTTTGACTCCTAAGTGCTTAATAAATGCTTGTTGACTGGACCCCATTAAAAAAAAAAAAAAGAAGGGTTGTAAATGTGATGGAGAGAGCAGAACACGCCAAAATGTGTGCAGAACAGTTAAGAATGAATGGTACACAAAATAAATTGTCCATCAGTTAGGAGGCTTCTGCTGTCTCTAATAGTAACAGTTTCAGTCTGCAATCTTAGCCCTGCTCTTTCTGATCAGTTGCTCTGCAGTATCAAGATGACATGGAAAAGTGTGGCACATTGAAAAGAGAGTTGAGAAGAGGGACTAGAGATCTTTATTTGAATACTGACTCTAGTCCTTGATAGTTCTATGACTGATCAATTCAGATCACCTCTAGGAGACTCAGTTTCCTCTTCTATAAAACAAACAAACAAAAAAACTAGAGTTGGTCTTGCACTATCTACTTTGCAGTGTTGTTGGGGAGGAAAGACCTTTGCAAACATATAACCCAAACAGGAATTATTATATAGGTTTTATGAAAAAAAGTTGCTTTTTAAAAATAAACTTTAAAGCCCTATATCAATGTAAATTAATGTTCTCAAACTATTTATTCTGGAATACTACTTTCTACCACACCAAAGTTTTTCAAATTACTTTTATGCCCCAGTCAAATGCCTGTTTTTCATACGATTTGCTGCTCAAAACTTCCATATATGTTTTCTCCTCCAATAGAATTTGAGTATTTTGAGAACAGAGGCTGTCTTACTACTTGTATCCTTAATTTAGCACAGTGCTTTATACATAGTAAGTACTTCATTCATTCAAAATAGAATTCTTCCTTCAACAGATCCTGGCTTAGTTAAGATTTATATTCTTATAAATGGATTTGTGAACCAGTAAACACCCCAACTTTAGAAGGGTGTGTGTATATGTGTATGTGTGTATGTGTATGTGTGGTAGTAACAGCAAGAGTAGACCTTGTAGTGCCCTTGCATTGTGGCTATCCTCTTACTTATTCTACAAAAGCCTGTCCTGGAGACATCAGTTAATCAGACTTTCTCACTCTGTTTCCAGCTATTTACCAATTAAGTCATGGTGGTATAAGCTGTAAATTATTTTCCATACTAGAATATCCTCCCCTTCAACAACCTCCATACATTCATCTATGTGATAGCCAAGAGACTCTAAAACCCTAGGGAGACTTTTAGAGTTCCCAGACTATATTTGAAGCAGAACCTCTCCCACTAAATCTTCTAGGGTGGATTATTTCTCATAGTATTTAAGAGATGAAGAATTCTTCCCACCTTCCCCCTACACTTCCTATCCTATCTTGATTCCTTTTGTTTCTCAATTTTCAAAGTCCACTCAAAGCACTGCTTCAGTATTCCCCTTTATCTCCTAGAATCATTGCTGCTCAATTTTTAAATCCCTCACTGAGTCCCCCATGCATTCCAAATTTAATTCTGCCCACATCACTGCTTTTATTTCCTCTCACACTCTATCTTCCTTCCACCCATCTGGTATGGCCTATAAAGTCAAGGCAAGAGAGAGGAGGTTAAGTGACTTTCTCAAGATTATCTAGTTTATCAGGAGTGAAATTGGAAATAGGCAGCGGGGCTTGAGCCTCTAAAGACTTGTTCCATCATGAGGTCACCAAGTGACCTCCAAAATCCCCATGACATTTCTATTTAATGGCACTAGTGTGTCTTTTATTGTAAGTTTTTAGCTCAGGGATGATGCTTTCTGACAAAACACCTTACATTGATTAATAATTAATATCAACCAGAGGACAATAGTACAATCTGTCCACATCAGGAAATCGGTTGCTGTGGCAATAGTATTACTTTGATTCCCTCCTCTTTTGTTTCCCTTTGGCTAAGAAGCACCTCTTATTCACTGTTGATTTAGAAATCGCCTCCCACCTAGTAGCTATAGTAACAGATTGCAATAAGTTCCTGCTCACACTAAAGCCTCTCTCACAGCTCAAAACTGTAGGGCACAGGCTTCTTTTCTGCTGTAAGAGACTCTGATTTAGGAAACAATTAGGACCAAGCAGCTTATATTGGTCTTTCAATTCAAAAATGTTTATCTGAAAACTAAAGAGGCCATTTAATTGGGTGCAATATTAAGGCTCAACTATTCAAATATATCTTACCCAACACACAAACACACATGGATGTGTTTTTGCCAAAATAAGAAAGAGTAAAATATTAGTTAGCAAAATAGAGCAATGGCTAGAGCTTTGGACTTGGAGTCAGGAAGACATGAATTAATACCTGTCTCTAGATACTTCACTAGCTATGTGAATAACTTCACTTCTGCTTCACTTGTCTTATGGGGAAAGCAGGGAGAGTTAATTTAAATATTTATCTGGGTTCAGAAGGGTGAGTAGGAGACAAGAATGGACAACAGTCTGGGACCAAATAAGTTAGGGAAACTGGGTTTATCTCTTTGGAAATGGCAGTTGACAGGAGTGACAGTTGGGCCTTAACTGTCACACTGTTCCACCTAGACAGGGAGTCTGTGAAACCAGCAAGTAAATGACAAGAGGGTTTATAAACAAAAGTTTAATTTAAGAAAACTATAGTCTAAAGGATGGGAATAGGGGTTTCTATACTTTCAGTCTATGGGCAAGCCTCAGGGACAAGGAATGGACTCATCTACACTAAGCTAAAACTATAGCAGGGTAGGGCACAAAGCAGACCAGGAATGAAAGTGGGATCCTAACTGCTAAGTCCTGTCACAATCAAGCAATTGTACAGCTTTCCCAGGTCCACAGTCAGTACTCCTTCACGTGGGTAGATATGGGAGCTAAGCCAGCCCAAGTTAAGCAGCAACTCAGATTGGATTTTATAGTCTCTATCAAAAATCTCCCATAAGCAGATGACAGTCTTCCTTCTGGATCCCAGGAAATCAGGGTACAAACTTCACTTCCTCTGAGGTCTCCTAGGGGTCAGTTACAACTTATCCCCAAACACCATGGAGTCCATCTCAGAGAGAGAAGCCACACTTCCTGCTTCCCCATTCCATTTAGAATCCTTCAGCCCTTCCTGCTAAGTCTCCTAAATACTCATTTATTAATCTTCCTCACAACACTTGTCTCATCTGTAAAATGTGCTCATATTTTCACAGGACTGGTGAGAGTATAAAATAAGGTATCTATAACTACATTGCAAATCTTAAAGATTCACATGATAATTACTGATTAATTAACATTTCTATAATTTATTTATATAATTATAGACAGGGAAAGAATGTTATTAAATGGCATTGCTGATATATATATATATATATTTATATATACACACACATACATATATATCATTCTCAAAGAAATTGGTATTACTTTCTTTGTGCCTAATAATAACCCTTTGGGATATGGATAAGGGATTAACTCTTTAAGAGATAAATGTGATAGATATTCTTAACCTCAATTCCAAGATGAGGAGGCTGAGGCTGGGGAAGGGAGGGTAAGTAACTTTACCATCTGAGTGTCCAGGATAAGATTTGCACCTAAATTTACTGAAAAAAGGTAAAGAACTGGAGTGCAATAGCTTGAGGGGATGGGAAGTTCTAATGTAGGTATTTTTAAAAAATAATGTTGGGAGAGAAAGAACTGTGGGAGTAGAAACAGAAGAAAAGCAACTGCTTGATCACATGGGTCAATGTGGATATGATTGGAGATATAGACTATAAGTGATCGCCTTAATGCAATTAATAATATGGAAATAGGTGTTGATCAATGGCACATGTAAAAACCAGTGGAATTGCTCCTTGGCTACAGGAGGGAGGTGGGAGGACGGGAGGGAAAGAACATGAATAATGTAGCCATGGAAAAATATTCTAAATTAATTAATTAAATAAAGATTTTCAAATTAAAAAATGGTGGAGTTGGGGGTAAAGCATGTTTAAAGGCAATAAGGAATGTACCACTTGATAGAGAAATTCTGAAGTTTTGAGGAGAGCACAATTTAAGGATAATTCAATCTGCTATAAGACAATAGGGTAAGGTAAGAAATGCAAAAAAAAAAGAGAGGTTTGCATTCATGAGGATGAAGGCCACTAATTTGAAAGAGAACAGGAAAAAGATGAGTAGGAGTTGAAGCTAAAATATTTTGAGATGAAAGGAATAGAAGAGGGAGCTCAAATCTAAAGTTCTCATTTTTTTCCATGAAAAAAAAGAGACAAACTCCTTAACTGAGGGAGAGGAGAAAATTAGGTGTAGAGGGTTTTAAAAGGCAATAAGTTTGGAATGACATCTGTGTGATATAAGATAGGGAATGAATCAGGAAGGAATGAAAAATTTGCCTTGCTTCAGTTAGGGATTATTTTGTTTGAATTATATGAATTTGTAATGCAACCAGTCAGCATAAGTTGTAGGACTTCCTCTAGTTTCATTCAACGGTTTAAGAGTAGAAAGCAATAAAAAAACTACTGAAGATGTTTAAATGCTAGCCTTACATGTGTTTTAGGAAGATATTTTGATTGTCATTGAGACTATGGTTTGGAAAAGGAAGAGCCTGGATTTAGACAGACCAATTAACAAGTTACTGCAAAAATTCAGGTAAGAAGTAATGAGGTATAATGAACAACTGTGAATTATTTAACTATTATCAGTGACACAAAGGTCCAGGACAACTCCAACTCATGATGAAAAAGGCTGTTGATGTATGCAGATTGAAGCATAGCATTCTTCACTTTATTTCCTCTCCATGAATTTTTTTCTGTAGTGTAAATGTTATGTGTTTTCTTTCACAACATGATGAACATGGAAATATGTATTGTATAATAATAAATATGTACATTTACTAACTATGTTTTAAAATCTGCCATTTTGGAAAAGGGGAGGGGTGGGAGTGAGGGAGAGAACATGGATCACAAAATGTAAGAAAATAATTACTGAAAAGTATATTGACATGTAATCTGGAAAAAAAATGAAAGGAAAATAGGACCTGAACTAATGTAGGAGTTACATTACTTTAAAGAAGAGGACAGATTTAAACCAAGTTGTGGAAGTAGAATTCACATGATCAATGAACAAGTATTAGGAGTTTGTGAAGTGCCATGTGCTAGGCAAATAGATGAAAATAAGAATCTGTATTCTAAAGGATATCATGAACAAACATAGATGTTTAAGGTTTCAAATCTGGATGGGGGGGGGCAGCTGGGTAGCTCAGTGGAGTGAGAGTCAGGCCTAGAGACAGGAGGTCCTAGGTTCAAGTCCGGCCTCAGCCACTTCCCAGCTGTGTGACCCTGGGCAAGTCACTTGACCCCCATTGCCCACCCTTACCAATCTTCCATCTATAAGACAATACACCGAAGTATAAGGGTTTAAAAAAAAAAAACAAATCTGGATGAGAAGGAGAGCAGTGTCTCCAAAAGAAATAAAAAAAAATTTAGTGAAGTGCTTTCAAGGGAGATAGATATAATGAGTTCTGTATTAGATATGTTGAGATTGAAATCCTTATGTGTACATTTTTAGCAGACCGTTGATGATAGAGGACTAGAGTTCACTAGGGACATTTGGACTGGAAATATAGATTTGGGATTCTTGTCTACATCGAAATATATAATTTTTTTGAAGTTGATGAGATCACCAAGAAAGAAAATATAAAAAGTAAGAACATATGAGAAAGAGGGGCCAGAATAATATCTAAGACTTAGAGGATCATTCATAGATAGGATATAGAATGCTGATGCTTAATCAGCAAAGTATTGATTGATGGTTGGTTACAAAAGGAGAATGCAGAGAAATGGTGTTACCAGTGCTTGTAGAAGGAGAAAGTATTCAGGATAAGGGGCTGAACCATATCATAGGGATACAGTCTGTGAAAACTAGGAATATTTAGCTTAGTAAAAACTTCAGAAGTATATGAATCTGTCTTTGAGTGTTTATTGTTCCATCGCATGGAAAAGGAAATAAGAATGAATTTATTTGGCTCCAGAAGATATAAGCAAGTCCTTCTGAAGAAAACTTACTATAATAGAAACCTAGTCATAGGTAAAATGAGCTGTCTAGTAAGTTAATTTCCCATTGCCAGAAATTTTTTAATTGAGAATCAGGTTAGGAAGTTCTTGAATTGAGTAGAAATTAGATAGCTACCAAGTTTGTGATTCTAAGTTGCCATGAAGGAAGCAAGTATGGAAATTGGATGTTGGTGACTTTAAAAGCCAAAAAAAGAAAATAACACCATTTCTCTTTTGGGCAGTCATTCACACATTTTGTCTTGCTCTAGTCAGAGCTAATAATCCTGTGGTTTTGATTAGATTTAAATGAAATAATGATTCTCTGAACATAGTCAGAAATGTATCCCTAATTCCAAATGTGCCATTATGTTTTACATGAAGTACAAAATTGTCTCTCTTGGTCTATGCCACCCCACTTTTTTTCTTTTTGTTTAAACACCAGATTTATTTTTGTCTGTGCTTATATGCCATATCTGGTCAATAAGAAGCAATTCACATGGCAAATGGAACTTAAAAAAGGCATCATATAACTCATACCTAACTGAATAATATTCTGTCATGAATTGTATAAATGTAGAATTGAATAGTATAAGGACGATATTAGAAATTAAGTCTTGTTATATTAGTTTAGAGATAAGAAATAGAGAAGCTGGATTGAGAAAGAATTGGAGTTTTAAAAGATCTAAAACAGAGCCTCAGTTTCAAATGTTGACAGTTTAATGAGTTTTCTGAGTTTTCTGAGTTTAATGAGTTTTCTGTGGCAGTTACTCTCTCTGGGTGTGACAGTTACTCTGAGGGAGTTAATAGTCTCTCTCTCTCATTGTTAGGAAAAGGTGGCTTCTTTTCTCTCTCTTGCCTGAGTTATAAGGAAAGAGGGAAAAACCTGAAGGAGATAAGTGATTTCCTTTTCCAACTTGGGAAACACTAGTGACTGTCTACTGCTGGTTCACAGATTGTTTTTATATCTGAGAAAACCAAAGAAAGACATGGTTTTTGGTTTTGACTCTGAGTCCACGAAGGCTTGGTTCTTGCTGAGGCTCAGCCAACTGGTCTTTGTTATTTTAATAACTTTTTATAAGGATAATAGTGTTAGTTTATTGAAAAATAGTGAAAATTTGGGTTAGTCAGATCAGGAAGGATCAGTGTAGCCTGTGGAAACAAGAAGTGGTTCCTTGAAGAACCAGGGAGTTTTATTTAGGTAGAGTTAGAGTCCCTTAGAGTTAGAAATGCTTTTTTTTTCATCCTTATATTCTCAATAAATAGTTTATTTTTATATAACAAGAGTCTCCTTAGCGTCCTTGTGCCTGGCTCTGAAAAGAAGTTCACTTATGAGCTTCACTTCAATTATATAAACTGAAGATACTTTGTAAGCACAATAAGCAGAGTATCAAATAAGTTTATAAATCAATAATCAATTCATTTACATTTATTTTTATAATAGCTACACTATCATTCATTAAATGTTAAGTCTTTTAATTCTTATCAGGAATAGGTCATTGTGCAATATTTAATTCCCCACTGAGGTAAGTTTTAGTATTATTAACTGGCAAAAGATGTGATTCATGTTAAATCTTGTTTTTCATACCTATAAAAGCCTGTACAAGCAATACTGTGTTTAGATCACCTCGGCTTGGACAATCGGTTCTCAATGGTGCCCAGCACTTTAAAGGAGATGAATGTTCAAATATCTCTGCTAGTGTATATACATGCCCAATTTTGGGAATGCTAGGACTAAGGGCATTCTATGGTTTTATATATATATACCCAGCTTGTATTCTTCACTTAGAAAATATCCAGAATTGACGTATTTTAGGAAATATCTGTAAGGGGGGAAAAGGGGTTTAGGGGTTCAATATTTTAAAAGGTGACCACCAGGGGGAAAATCCTCAATTAAGGAATAACCTCAAGTCAAAATAGACTTTGACGGAAGTTTATCTACAATTGAGAAGAGAGAGAGGAAATAAGGGAATACGAATCTAATACAGTATGTAAATTACTACGATCCTCTAATTAATCCAGGTAGAGCTAATTAACCCTTAGCCGAGAGTCAGAGAGCCAGAGGCCCCGAGGTGAATGAAGCAAGCTTCATTCAAAGAGTCTATTAAAGAGAAGTTCCTTAAGAGAAGTTCAGGAAGATTCAGTCTTTAAACTCAACAGGTGGACTTCTAAAGAAGATATTGAAAGCAATCTTACCAAGGTCTCAGCATTCCAGCCAGCACTCCTCCATGGACCAGGAAAGCTCCTCACCAGCAGCTCTCTTCACCAGAAGACTCTCAGCTGACTGAGGACCTTCTTCTTTTATAGGGGTCACTTATGCGTCCCTCCCTGTGCCTCCCTCCTAATTTGTGTGTCCAATCACAATAGACGCATCTCATAGGGGGAAGTCAGTTGATTCTGATTCATCACCCACTCTAGCACACGTGGGTTATAGACCTCCCAAAATTGGAGTGCTCTCACCTTTGGTGATTAAATCTAAAGATTGGCAGTGTAGACTTAATCTAATTGTCACATGTCACAGTTTCAATCATTTACTGGTCACATTGATATCAGCACCTTTTTTTTTCTAACTGCTTCTCCCATCTTCCCCATGACCCAATTTCCAGACATGTTTGCTGAACTGTTATTGTAATGCCTTGCTTTATTAGAAAAATAAAGAAAGGTGAGTAAATAGAAGTCATTTTGTATGGCCCTTGTTGAATTCCATTCACTCAATATATTGAAAACATACTATATACAAAGCACTGTACAATGTACTATGGGAGAAATAATGTAATCCTCCCAACAACCCTTTGAAGTAGATGCTATATTATTAATATTTACAATAAAAGGAACTGAGGCAAACAGAAGTTAAATGACTTGCCTAGGGTCACAAAACTAGCAAGTATCTGAGGCCAGATATGAACTCACTTCTTCCTGATTTCAGGTTCCAGACTTTACCCTGTGAGCCACCAGCTACCAGCATCTGGCAGTATTTTAAAGAAGAGTGATATGTGGAAAAGAAAATTTGGTACTTATTTTATCGAAGTGGCTTATAATTATCTAGCTATATGATTCTTATATAGCTTGCTTCTCCCCTCAGTATTTCACTTTTCTTGCCTGAGAAATGAATACAATGAATAAGTTTATCACTAAGTTCTCTTCCAATCCCATTATTTAGTTAAAGCCTAGTAAGATAATTCTCACTTAAGGTAAAATGAAAAAGTACCATAAGGGCTTCACAGATATATACAATATTTTTACAGTGTATGTATGTGTATATATATATACACATACATATATATGTGTGTATACACTGTATAAATATTATATATATATATATCCACATACATGCATATGAATTTAAAAATTCATTATACTTGTAAGTATATGTGTATAATATATACATTCACAGATACACAGATATGTGTGTAAATATATGAATATATATGGAGAGAGAAAGAGAAAGAGGAAGAGAGAGGGGGTGGGGCAGGGACAACTCTTCAAAAATAGCATGAAATCCTCTGTAGAGAAATAAAAAATATTACGTCCTACAGAAATTCCAGGTTTTTTTGGAAAAAAAAACCCATGTGTCATTGTGTACACAAGCCCTACAATAATTAGTCTGTACTTAAATGTGCCATAAATAACTATAGTAAGCTCTCTTCCTAAGCCTTTGTAGAGAATAAAGGACTTGAATTGACAGCCATTACAGTTGCCTTGGGTACCAAGTCTATATCTGTGAAAGATACCAGAAATAATGACAATGATGACTCACATGATGGGTCTATCTAGGCCACCGAACAGTTTAAGTTTCTGTCAGAGAAAGTATTTTTGTTGAAAACAATGTATAGTGCACTGAATGACAAGCTCCAAATTACTATTCTCTTGTCATATGCTTGCTAATATATACATACTATATAGGGTCAGAAGGCAAAATATAAATTCAATAATTAAAGATAAGGCATTTTCCTTTGTTTTCCCATGATATAAGTTTTTTAAAAAATCAATGGAAGGGTAATAATTAGAGATTCAAACATATCTAAGAAATATGGTAGACTGTGTTTGTTTTTGTTGCGTTTACCCTAAACATGGGGGGGGGGCGGTTAAATGTAATTATTAGGTAGGCAATCATAACTTTGGGAAAATATGGGATCAATAAGCCCCAAGTTTATTGTTCCTACATAAATTTCTCAAATATCTCAAAAATAAATGCAATTCTGAATAGAATTACATTTTGAAAAGTAAAACCTTTATTCTATGGGGTCCTAAGAAGTATGGGGCTAAAATGGAACCAAATTTCTTATCATATAGTCAAACTAAATCATATCCCTGCCTCTAATATCTCGTCTCCACTTCATGCTTCAACACAGTTGTCAAAGTAATTTTCTTAATGCACTGATCATTTCATTAACATATAAGAAGACTTTAGTGGTTACCTCTTGCCTGTTGGATATAAAAATAAACTAATTCTATCTTGTAATGCTGTACACAATCTATCCTGACAACTTTCAAGCCTGACCTCATATTTTTTTTTCCTTTCATATAGTAAGTTTAAACAAATTTAACTACTAGTAGTATACTAACATCTTTTTCCCTTCTTTCCTTCTTTCTATCAAAATAAAAGGGATTCATAGAGCTGAGAAGGGCCTCAGATATCATCTAGTAAAACCCTCTTAATTTATAGATGGGAAGCCAGAGCACCCAAATGGCTAAGGGATTTGCTCAGGTAGTAAATGGTAAAGTTAGGATTTGAACATAGTTTTCATGATTCTAAATTCATGTGCTATTTCTAACAGATGGTAATATCTTCTGTGTTTTCACCCACTGTCCTTTGTGCCTGGAAAATGCTTCTCTTTACATTTCTTATTCCTTCAATCATTTTCCTCCTCCATGTCCAGCTCAGATGACACCTCAATGAGGCCTTCTCCCATCTATTCTCTCTTTGACTCATCACCCAATTAAAACATATGCTTACTTATAGATGCATTCCATATTAGGAATGGAAGACAAAATATAAATTGTATATATTATAGATATAGATATATAGATATAGATATATTATATGTGTGTGTTCTGAAATACTTAAGGTTGGGGGGAATTAATTTTTAAAAATAAGCATTTCAAAATATGGTCATATTTACTTATGCGATTGAATCACTTATCCCACATAATGTACGCACTGTCTGGAAAGGACAATGAGTTCCAGAATTCATTGTAGATATCCTGGGTGCTACAAATCAAAATATCAAGCAGGATAAATTCTAGTTGTTGAATGTAATTGCTTGCTATAGTTTAATCTACTGGGAACCAAAAACGGGATGTGATGAAATAAAAGAAAACCTCACAAAAGAGGCTATCAATTAAATTTGGGTAGGGGTTAGTCAGGGAAGAAGAATGGGAATAGGGAGGAAAATAAACATGCTATACAGATGGAAAGACGACTACCACACGCTACTCAGAAGTTGAGATTATTTTTGAAAAGATATGTAAAAATAGATATGGAGTGTTGTTTTTTAGAAAGAAATTTACAAAAAGGAGGGTTGTATAAAAGCAACAAAGCTGATTAAAATACTACTTAACTAAGTAGTCCAGAAATGACAGTTATCAGGATAAATAGCAAAAATAAAGTCAGCCATCAAAGCACAGTACCTGCACTCACAAATGACATTCATCCTAGAAGTGTATTAAACATTCCAGAACAACAATTCCACTCCTGCCAGGCACATGAATGTCAAAGTCACTAATGACAAAACAAGCTTTACCACCGGCCAGCATTTTGCTGACATGTGCATCCAGATGCTTACCATTTATCTCAGACTTGAGGATGAATGGCCTGAAGAGAACAGCTAGAACCTAGTGGAAAGTCAGTGTCTAGTGTTATTCTCCCTGCCCCCACCAGACTTCCCAATGTGAAAAATCTATGTTGTAAACAAAGTTCAGCAAAGCAATAGACTCACATTGACCTTAAGTCAACATTTTGGAAATTGTTTAAATGTCATGAACACCTGTCTAACGTCTTTCTTTTCTAAAAATTTGTCACAGTAGGATGGAGACCATTTGAAATGTGATTGATTTACTGTACCATGAACACAGCATGCTCTTCCTTGCCTGTGTGCCCTCCTGTATGTGCTATCCCTCACTTGAAATGCCAGCCTTTTACAGCAATGCACATCAAAATCCTACACAGTCTTCAAAGCTCAGGTTTCAGATAAACCAAACTATTTAGAGTAATACTTCTTTCAGGAGGCAAGAACTAGAAATGATAGAAATCATCTTTGACTATATAATGGCTAAGCAAGTGATATACAAGAATGGAAAATGGCCAAACTGCTAGAAATTTGATGAATTTGATGAATAAAAAGCTGCATCAGAAGACATTCAACCTAAATAAATAAATTTTAACAAAACAAAAAACAAAATATACACAAAACAACATAAAAAATATGTATATATTGACTACATATATAAGTGATATATATATATATGTATGTATATACATATATATATATATATAAGTGGTAAGTACAATAATAATTAAATAATTGGAAGTGAATATTTTGGAATTATTATAACTAAGCCTGACTTGCAAAAGAAGGTATGAAAAAATACTATTTCCTTTTTTCTCCAGGAAAGACAAGTATAGTCATGGAATAGAAACTGAATATAATGTCAAACTTGATTGATGTGTTGGCTAGTTTTGTTGAACTACTTTTAAAAAATATTTTTCATTCATCATTACACCAAATGGATTTGGGAAAGGAACAGTGTTGGAAAATAAAAGTGATGGAAAAAACAAATTATCTATCTACATATATTTTAAGTTTCACCTCCTTACTATTCCATGACATATTGATGACAGAATCATATCTTCATAGAATTGTATAGAATCCCAGAAGCTACCTAGTCAAATCTCATACTTGAAAAAGAACACTATCTTTAATATGAGTTCTTAAGTTTTTCTACTTGTCTTTGTACTCCTTTGTGTATCTGGTGAAATCTGTGGGTCCCTCCTCANTTCTACTTGCCTTTGTACTCCTTTGTGTATCTGGTGAAATCTGTGGGTCCCTCCTCAGAATGATCTTTTTAATGCATAACATAAAATATATAAAATTAAAAAGGAAACTAGTATAAAATTTTTTTCCATCCAATTTCACAGACTGCCTGACATCTTTCTGTGGGACCTTTTGGGGCCCATAGAATTAAGGATAAAACATTGGTTTTAAACATTCTTGATGTGTAATCCTATAGGCTCTATTTGGAAAGAAACAACTCCATTGATAGGGAATTCACTATCTGCCAAGGCAGTCATTTATACTTTTGGAGTACTCTAAATTTTGACAAGTTTTTCATACATGGAGCTAAAATTTATTCTTTTGTAACTTTCACTCACTGTTCTTAGCTCTATGTTTCGACAGTAAGCAGGACAAATCTACCTCCTCTCCTCTTCTTTATTCCAGACCTTCTAATTCTAATGGCTTCAAAATATCTCCCACGAGTTGTCTCTTTTGTATTTATACATTCCCAGCTCCTTTAACCAATTTGTGAATGATATATTTTCTAGTCCTTTATTAAGCTGTTTGCCCTTCTCTGGATTTACTTCAGTTTATCAATATCTTTTTTGAAATGTGCCCCCAGAGTCAAACACAAGAATCCAAATGCCATGCTCCTGAACCAGAATTCAATAGAACTAACCCCTCTTTTTTGCATTGTTTGTATAGTGTGCTATTATTAATGAAACTCACAACTATCACACTGTTACCACATACTGAGTTTGCAGTTCACAAAACCCCTTGGATCTTTTACATATAAAATGGTCAATTACTATCATATTATTACAATTATATGATTATGATCATATATCATATATATGTTTTACATATTATAGATCATATAGTTAAGACTTGATCTATGCCTTCATGCAGCTTAATAATGTAGTTCTACCTCCTGGTCAACCTCAAAATAATAGTGACTGAACAAAGAACTATAGACAAGAACATGAATCTCTCCTGTTAGTTATTTTCTGATATTTAGTATGTGTACATTGAAGAATTTAAATGGCTTCAATTTGCTGAGGTGACATATGTAAAATCATTTTATGGTGTTCTGGAGTTATAAAAATCATTATAGATGTGTATGAGCATTCAAAGGGCTGCCATATTGAGAAAGGATTAAGTTTATTCTATTTGGCACCAGTGGGCAATATCAGTAGAAATGGGTATTCCCAGTATGACTGTGTTTGTTCTGAATTGGTTCTGTGCTGTTCCAGTTCCAGAATGTGATCTAGAGTTAGAAATAGCTAGATAGTGTAGTTAGAGTACTAGGCATCCAATCAAGAAGACCCAAGATAAAATTCTACTTTAAAAACTCACTAGCTCTGAGACTTGACCATAGGCAAGTCATATAACCTTTCTCAGGCAAATATTTCCCAGCTATAATATGAGGGAGCTAGGTTACATGCTCTTTAAGAAAGAAAGGAAATATGGGGTTATGGAGTTAGAATATATTTATTGATAACAATGCAATCTCATTTCCTTTCTTGAAAGGATTGCTTTATTGACATATTAGAAGAATATTGTGGACACAGTTTACTTTTTTTTTTTTTAATAACCCTTACCTTCCATCTTGGAGTCAATACTGTATATTGGCTCCAAGGCAGAAGAGTGGTAAGGGTAGGCAATGGGGTTCAAGTGACTTGCCCAGGGTCACACAGCTGGGAAGTGTCTGAGGCCAGGTTTGAACCTAGGACCTCCCGTCTCTAGGCCTAGCTCTCAATCCACTGAGCTACCCAGCTGCCCCCTACACAGTTTACTTTTAATAATATTAAAATATTTCAATGAGTTTTTTTTAAAGTAGAAATGAGTGGGAGTTAAAAAAAACAAACAGTTTTGATGCTCGGGAGAAAAATAAGAATTTAAACTGTACAAAATTGGAAACTACTTCCTTCATCAAAAGGTGGAGCATTTGCCTTCTTCGGAAATCATTAGAAACTGGATGACTTCACAGGCTATTTCAGAATCTTTGTGCCCACCTCCCCACACACCCACTGAGAATCCAGGACAGTATTAGAAGGGTCAAGAGAATCTCAGACGTCTTCAGTGGTTGATAGGAAGTCACTATCACATTTCTTTCACACCACAATTAACCAGTTTCAGTTGCAGATAAAGTATATAAAACAATATGATATTTCTAAAAGAAACATTTCTAGAAGAAAAATAATCATTTGATACACAATCAATTAATAGCCATTCTAAGCTGAAAGGACTCGTTTAAGGATTCTGAAAGAAATGCATTTAGAAAGATAGATTCAACATTTTTTTCACCCAAACCTCTGATACCATTAATAGATTCATGATAAAGAAGTCACTTTACTTATTCAGATCTGCAAATGTTTTGTGATTTATTATCTGATGGTGTTGTCTAGAAGGTGAGAAACTTGACCATGGTCACACAAAATTTGTATCAGAGGTGGGAGTTGAATTCAAGTTTATCATTACTTTAAGGACAGTCATTTAGTCACTATATAACAACTGTCTCTCATATTAATATTGTTATTTAATGATAACCAAGAAAACTATTTTATTATGTGAGTTACCAGGTGTAAGAATGCAATGCAAAGCCAGGTATTTTGCATTGCATTCTTACATAGGTGAGTGTTCTTGGCTTAATTTTATTAAGAGAAATATTCATTGCATGAAATTTTGTAACTGAAAATATAAAACATTTCTTACATAATTATGCTTATAAAGATAAAAGTAACAGTAACAGCTTTAATTATATTTTTATCATCTTTCATATTATTCTTATCTTTTTTCATGGACCAAGGTTGTGTTTCTAAAACTTTATGTGTCAGAGAAAATGTAGCATTGGTCAAGGGAATCTCACCTGAGAATTCCATATATTAATGAAATTCTGGATTCATCCCTACTGATATAGTTAGCTAAGGGTTTATAAAATCCTCAGAAAAGACAGTAAAGGTTAAAGTTAGCCTATGAAGGAAAAAGTCATTAAGTCATGGCATCCTAGTTAAGGTGAATCTCTGTTCTTCATAATCCTATGAAATTAATGTGTCCCTGGATTGTTAATATCAGCATGAATGAATTCTAGAAGAATGTAAATAAGAACATAGGTTGACAAGACTGATGATCAAATTAAGTTGATTAAAATAATGGGATGTTTTAAAAAATGTCAAGAAATTTGACAAATGCCCTGAAGCATGAAATTGAACATAAGGTTTTTATTTTGATGTTCCTGTTTGTGTTAAACTCTTATAAATGATGGCCTTCAGAAAGTGAAAGTGTTTGATTATGTACTTCTACTTATAATACTGCTCTAGTCCAGGGATAAAAAAAAAAGCATATCGATATTTTTTAACCCTTCTCTTCTCTCAGAATCAATATCGGGGAGGTGGGGGGGGCAGCTGGGTAGCTCAGTGGATGGAGAGCCAGGCCTAGAGATGGGAGGTCCTAGGTTCAAATCTGGCCTCAATCACTTCCTAACTGTGTGACCCTGGGCAAGTCACTTGCCCCATTGCCTACCCTTACCACTCTTCTGCCTTAGAGTCAAGTACAAGACAGAAGGTAAGGGTTTTAAAAATAATAATAATAATAATTTAAAAAAAGAATCAATATCAGGTATTGATTCCAAGGCTGAGGAGCATTAAAGGCTAGGCAATGGCTTGGACCCAGTCACACAGCTAGGAATCATCTGAAGTCAGAGTTGAACCCCAAACCTTCTGTCTCTAGCCCTGGCTCTCAATCCACTAAGTCAGCTAGCTTCCACCGCATTTCATCTTATGTGATAATACTTTGGCACTGAAACAAGTGTGCTATTTTTAATATCTTCTTCTTTTGGATTATCACACTTTATTCAACACATATAATACTTAATCTAACCTCATAACTATTTAGAATCATTGGATCATAAATCTTGAGCTGGTAGTAAAATCAGAGGTCACCTAGTCTCTCAGATGTCTCCTTGTAAATATTAAAGAACTGGCTCTTTTAAAAAAAGAATAAAGTATGTTCAACATTGATCTTTATTATTAGCATTTTCTTCATCACTTTAAGTCTAGGAAATCAACAAAAAATAATCAAGCTTTAGTTTATAACATTTACAGATTTCCAAGGTATATGCTTATATGAAGAATTTAATACCTGGCTTTCAGTAGCTCTAACTGCTTCCAGTTAGACAACCTAGTCCAGTCCCCCTTATTTTACAAATGAGAAAATTTGGTCCTGTGAAAGTGAAATAATTGTTTAAGTTCACTGATGTATTCTGAGAAATGCCATTCTCACTCAGATTCTCTGAATCTAGAGGTGGTAATCATTCTACTGTATGAAATAAGTACTTTATCCATTTATATTTTAATTTTACATTTAAAAAAATCACTTCTCAAATCTTTCTCTCCTTCCAGCTCCTCCCTTGCCCTTTTAGAAGGTAAACAATGCAATACCCATTATATAGGTGAAGTTATGAAAAATAAAGTTCTACATTAGCATTGTTGCATAAAAAAAAGCGAGGTATACAAAAAACAAACAAAAACATGCTTCAAACTGAAATCAGAATTCCTCAGTTCTCTCTCTGGAGGTAGATAGAATTTTTCAACATGAGTCCTCTGGAATTGTGGTGAATCCTTGTACTAATTAGAGTGGTTAAGTCTCTCACAGTTGATCATCATTTACAATATTTCTGTTATAGGGTGTAATATTTTTTTGTTTCTTTTCACTTCAGTTTGAATCAGTTTACATGTGTTCCAAGTTTGGTTTGGCTTTGAGAATCCTCTCCCTTGTTATTTCTTAAAGCACAACAGTATTCCAACATATTCTGCAAAGCAAAGGCATAAACTCACTTATGTTCTCTCAAATTTCCACCCCAAAATATTCAAAAATAATGCCTCTAGTAGAATACTAGATTGGCAGAACCAACAAAAGATCACGTAAAACAATATTCCAACCGAGACAATTTAGGAGCAAATTCAGGCATTCCCAACTCACATGTGGTGAGGGTATCAGACATCTGGTCAGAAGGAGACTGCAGGGAACCCTTTGCTGGTACTGAGTACAGGACTGTTGCTTTACCCATACAGAGTTCTAAGTCATAGTCCCAGAGCTAAGAGAAACACTAGCTCACTGTCACTTGTAGTAGCAAGAGAGCAAAGTCCCTGGTCATTGTTGCAGGATAGATAAGAATGTTTGCTCATAAATCTGTATGAACACACCTCTCCTTCCAACACACCACGTTGGAAGAATCAAAAACCTACAGATGCCCAGAAAGCCCAACTTTAACATAAATTATAAATCAAGAAGAAGGCTAAGAAAATAACTAAACAACAAAAGAAGAATATGACCATATAAAGTTACTGAGGTGAGAGGGAAAATTAAGACACAAACAAAGAAGGTAGCAAAGTCAAAAAGCTATAGTCAAAGCTTCAAAGAAAAAATGTGAATTGGTCAACACCCAAAAATAATTCTAGAAAAGGTTTAAAAAAAGGTCATAAAATTAATGGTCAAAAAAAGAGGTGGATGAAAAATTAGGAAATTAAATGAGAGTGATGCAAGAAAATCATGAAAAGAGAGTCAATAGATTGGTAAAGGAGGCACAAAAAAAATCACACATCATAATTTATTCAACCATTATCCAACTGATGGGAATCTCCTCAATTTACAATTCTTTGCCCACCTCCAAAAAAGCTGCTATAAATGTTTTTGCACATATGTAATCTTTTCTTTTTTCCTTTGATCTCTTTGTAATACAGATGTAGTAGTATAAAGCTGGTTCAAAGTATATGCAGTTTTAAAGCCCTTTAGATATAATTCCAGATTGTTCTCCAGAATGTTTGGACCATTTTGTAACTCCATCAATGGAAGCAACTTATTCTTGACACCTCTCATTTAAATTTTTATTCATGGAGTGAAATTTACTATAGATATTAGTAAAATAATATTAACCCATTACTTTTGCTTATTTTAGTTTGAATCTGTGAAGGTAATTCCTGATATTAAACCTACTAAACAGATTAGTAATTTAATTCCCAAAGGACTTGCAAAGACCACTAACAACTTAAATTAATTGTCTGAAGTCACATAATTTTTGTATGTCAAAGGTATGATGTGATCTAAGGTTGTCTATATGCTAGAAGTCAACTCTCTCTTCATTACGCCACACTGTTATTTCTCAGTAATTAATTAGCATACATGAAATAGTGGGCCAGTAAGGCCTAAACACCTGCTTGCTGTAACTCCTATAATTAGCTTCTTTCTATCTTCTTTCCAAAGGATGCATTCATCCATTCTGGCACCTAGTCCCTGAGGTGACCAAAGACATGAATTTGAAAGATGAAAAAGAAAGATTAGACCCAGCATCTGTAGAAATGGGAAAGAGAGATGAGATCCTAGAAATAAATTAATGTTAATGTCAATTCAATATATATTTGTTTGAGAAGAAAAGGTAACATGGATACTACTGAACAAGACTTGGAGTTAGGGATAGCTGGATTCAAGTCTTGACTCACATACTAATAGCATAACAATGTTTAAGTGACTTTAATTGTCAATGACTGAGGGAATTCTCTAAGGATTGAGTGTTACAAATTGAGGAGGTAGTCTGCATAGGTGCGGACTTCAGGAAATAGTTTTTTAGAGGGGTTGCAAAGGGAAAGGTTTTAAACCCTCAGGTATACTGGCCACTCTAATGAAATAAAAAATACAGTCACCAATAAGACATCCCAATCTTCACCTGTCTCCTTCTGTCCTCCAAAAGAAACACATTTTATTAAGTATCTACTCTGAACAAGATGTATACTTTGTGCCATGGAGGAATCCAGAAATAAACAACTTCGTCAAAATTTGTATTAGGCTCACACCAGCAAGGTTTCCATCAGCCAGGACAAATGGACTCTCTCACATTCCTACTTAAGGAGTCCAGGGATTTTTTGTTAGGGGATACAAAAATAAAAAGTCTCCAACCTAAGTGATCTCTTCATTATATATTATTCATTTTCCTACTCCAACCAGTATTCTGGTAAATTATTTATAGAATATCTCATCTATGGAGTTGTTTATGGAAGGTAGTTTTCTAACTTAATCCCCTGATGAGAACATTTTTTTGCTTCCATATTTTTAACTTAAAAAAAAAAAGCATTCTGAAGTGATCCTGACAAATATTGTAACTGACTGAGTTGAATATCTTTTCCCAGATCTTCCTTGATTTGACTTCTGCTGTATGTACTAACAAGTAAAGAAATAGGCAAAAGTTTGGACAGGAGTGACAAAATGCCTGAACCATCCATCCTTGAACTGAATCATTACTAAGAACTTGGGCACTGGGATAACCATGGCACCTGACAGTGTAACAGTGCCCTTGGTTGGTGACGAAGGGAAGAAGATATCACTACCCTCTGGAGCAAAACCCAGGATTATCAGTATGAGGCTGTACCCAGGGAAGGAAGCAAAACAGTAACCCAGCATGCAATCTTAAATATTCTAGCTAGCTAGATGTTAAATTCCATTCAGTATTACTGAAAAACTTCAGGTGTTGTCAGCAACTTTAAAATTTAATGCCAGTGGTCTTTCCCCACCAAAAAATTGTTTTTGGCTTTTATTTAATTTAAAAATAAAGACTTTTGATTTTCATGGAACTGCCAAAATGCTGAATGAAGATGAACCCCATCTCTCATTATAACATTTATAGACATGTGAAGAATTCAGAGATTTGCCTCAAGTGCCTCCCTTGTACAGATTGTAGGTCCACGAAAATGTAAAATGAAAAACAAGTTTGCTTATTTTGAGGACTTTAGCTTATTTTTTTTGGCAAAGATATGGGATATAGAAGAATAGAGCAGACAAAACATTTGCTTTCAAAATACATGTTTAGGTTCAAAATCTGTGCTTGTAAATTTGGAGAAATATCATTACAGTGTCCCAAAAGTCTTAGTACAATTCAGCTACACAGACTCTCGGGACACTGTATGTGTGCACACATATATGTAAAGATATACAAAATAGTTATACAAATCTATATATACAGTGATCTCTCACCTATCGTAAGATTTATGGTCCAGAGACCACCACGATTGGTGAAAATCCATGAAGTAGCAGCGTTATATTTATTTCATTATTTATATATATTTTAAGACTTTGTGAACCCTTCCTATTCCTAGAAACCTTTTCCAGACTCTTATTAACCTTTCTCACACTCTTGTAAACACTGATCCAATCAGCACCCAGGATACAGAACACAGTACTGTGGTTGGTTGCCTTTCCTTCCATGAGCCAATAGCTTATTATGTACAATCTCATGGTGGCAAACTTGGGCAAGAGGTAGTGGCATACTGCATTTCCACTGGGAAAGTATGGTATTCATCTGCAAAGTCCTGTGATATAGTAAATACTCTGTGATACAGAATTTTATATATATATTTTTTTTTTCAAACCCACAATACAGTGAAGCCATGAAGCCATGATAAGCGAACCTTGATATAAAGAGGGATGACTGTATATATATATATATGTATGTATATATATATATATATATTAACATATATTAAAGNTTAGCATCATCAAGGTGCCACATATGGCTGCACACATACAGATGTATGCATCTGTACCTCTATCTTTAACCTTTTTTACCTCTATGTCTATCTAGTCTCTGTCTCTAACTTCTCTCTCTGCAATAAATAATGAACGCAGCAAGAACTGGCATTCTATACAAAGTTTGGTTAAAAGTGTGACTATAAAGATATAATCTGATGTAGAAAATTATTTTTGAAAGCTTGACTGCTCCTTTTCTCTGTTTTTGAATCAAGAATGCCAAAGAATCTGTTTAGATCATTCACAAAGCAAGAGAGACAGATATAAACAGAAAGACTGGTAGAGAGAGATAGACAGAGACATTACAAAAATTAACACTGTCACCTTTTAAGTATCTTGAAAACTGATCTCCCAATGCTTTCAAAATTTTATCATCTGTGGAATAGATATCTTCTTTGTTTACTTGATCTGTCTGATTCAACCAGGAAAAACAAAAGAATGAAAAAGTCCTATTGTGCAGAGATAATGTACACTTGAATGGGCAGTCCAACAGAGTTAACCCATTTGCAATTATAGTTTGGAAAGACAAATCAAAAAGATTTGGATAGGAAAAAAAAAGAGTACTGCCTGGATTACATTTGAGAAATTGTACAATGCTTCCACCAATCATGAGCCTTTTGACACAAAACCCCTTATTTTAAACAACAGTATTTGAGTGATAGATACTATATTGACTGTGAATCATGAAGTGCCACAATTTCCAGTGTCAAAAAAAAGAAAAGAAGACATACATACCTGGAAACAGGATTGGCCCTGATGATTTGTGCAAGACAAATGACAGAAAGAAATATTTTGGAAAAAGAAGAGTTTTGGTCATTGGGCATGAAGGGAAAACAAAGGCTGTTAAATAGATTCACCAAAGTACTGACCCATCTAATGTCAGAAGTACCTTAGTATATACCCTCTTTGGAAAATTGATGGAAGGATATGGAGAAGAATTTTACAAGATGAGGAGATATGAGTGAATTACATATCCAAAGCTCCTTCATCACCCCCACCCATCTTATCCTAATAAAATCATAGAAAGAAAGAAGATATCATTGCTCTTCTAACCTTAATTAAAAGGATATTTTTTGGCAATCTTAAAAACTATCTCCATCCAGAATCTGTGGAACAACTTCCTTACACATTATTTAATATTGTCAGACAAATGGATTCCTGAATCCTTTAGATATGAACAGAACATTGAAAAGAACTGAGGAACAGATGGGTTCATTCTTTCAGCCTGGAAATATATTGAGTCTACTATGTATAGGTATCTTAAGAAGTCCTTAGGGGGATATGAAAAAGAAACTGATTGGTCCCTCTCTCTAAAGAGGCAATAGTCAATCTAAAAAAAGAAAAAATACATTGGAGTGACTTCCTTGAGATTTTATATTGTAGGGATTGTTAATCAATAGTAGCATGAGCATATTGAAATCTTCAAATAGTATACAGCCAACTATTCTTTTGTCCAGATTAATATAAAAAACTTTGAGAAGAGAAACAACTGCTTAGATAGAAATTAAAAATGAATGGATGCAATAAATTTTAAATATGAAATTTCAGCTCCACACTACTGTTACTGTCAGTTCAGTACCAGCATGATTACTAACCTTAGGGAACCTGGAATTTGGATCATTGCACTTAATCAATCATCAACAAAAAAAGTAACAAAAATCACACAATTCTATCAATAGATGAGAAAAAAAGTATTTACAAAATGCAAACTCATTCCTATTAAAAACACTTGAAAGCACAAGTAGAAATGTATTTTTCCTTAGAAAAATTAAGAAATATTTACTTAAAACTATCAGCAAACATGATCTCCAATGGGTATCAGTATAATATAGCAATAATAAGAAAAAGAAATTAAAAGAATCAGAACAGGTAAAGAATTAACAAAGCCTTTCTTTTCACAGGTGATATGATGAGATATGCTAGGATATAGTGTGTATATATGTTCCTAGGGATTCATTTAACAATAATTGAAACTATCAATAATTTTAGCATAACAGAATATAAAAGAAATCTACATATTAGCATTTCTACATATCACCAACAATGTTCTGCAAAATGATAACCTGTTTAATCATAGTGAAAATAAAATACCTAAGATTATATGTCCCAAATTCCAGAAGTTATATGAATATAATTATAAAATACTTTTATACAAATAAATGCAGATTTAAATAATTAGAGAAATATTAATTGTTCATAGGTGGGCAGAACTACTAAAATTAAAATGACTATCCTACTTAAACTACTCTACTTGTTCAATAATATTCCAATTAGGTTATCAAAAATTATATTACTGAACTATAAAAAATAATTACAAAGTTAATTTGAAAAAACAAAAGGTAAAGAATACCAAGGGGATTAATGAAAAAAAAAATGTAAAGGAAGATGTTCTAGCAGTACTAGAAAGCAGTGCTGATCAGATGTATCTGGTATTAGCTAAAAAATAGTAATGGAATGAAATAGACATACCAGAAACAGTTGTAAAAAGATTATTATAACCTTTCATTTGACAAAAGAAAAGATACAAGTTTTGGGAATAAGAATTCATTATTTAGAAAAAATTGGACAAATAAAAGTAATGTAGCCAAAAATTAAAAGGAAAGCAATAAGTGGAGGGAAAAAAATACGTATACACAGTTTCTCAGAGAGGTGTGTTATCTAAAATACATAGAGAACTTAGTCAAATTCCCCAATTAATAGTCAAAAAGATAGAAAAAGACTGTTTTAGCATGAAGAAATCAAAGCCATATATACCTTTATGAAAAAAAAATACTCTAAATCCTGACTTAGTAGAGGAATGCAAATCAAAACAACACTCAGATATTTCACACCTACTAGATTAATTAAAACTATTAAAGGGGAAAATGACCAATGTTGGAGGGAATGTGGAAAAACAGAGATACTAATATACTGTTGATGGAATTGTGAGCTGATTGAGCCATTTTGGAGAGTAATCTGGAATTATGCTCAGAGTGTTGTAAAATTTTGAATACACTGACCACAAAATACAACTATTACGTTTATTTCCTAAGATGATCAAGGAAAATGGAAAAGAAACTATATGTTCTAAAATACTTATGATAGATATCTTTGTTGTGGCAAAGAATTGGAAATTAAAAGGATGCTCTCAACTGGGGAATGGCTAAACAAGCTGTGGCATATGATTGTGATGGGAAAAATGGCAAGCAGGATAATTTTATATAAACATGGAAAGACCTACATGTAATTATGAAAGAAATGAATAGAACCAAGAGAACATTATATACAGCAACAGAAATATTATTTGAAAAATGACTTGTGTATGTCCACTTCCAGAAAAAAACTGATAAATAGAAGTAGGCAAGACATAATTTATGTATATATATAAATTATATATATATAATATATAATATATAAATATATATAGATATATATAAAATGTCAAATGATGCCTTCTCTAATGGGAGGAAGGGAGTGAGAAAAGTTTTTCCATTAAAAGTATTCAGTAACTACTATGTTTCAGGCATGATGCTAGGATTTTAGAGACACAAAGACAAAAATTAAATTAGTCTTAATCCAAAAGAATTTAAGTTCTGATGAGGAAGATAACATGTACACTTAAAGCATAAATGAAATAAATGCAAGATAAATACAAAACAGGCTAGAGGCCACTAGAAGTTGAAGAAATCAAGAAAAATTTTCTTGAGGAAACTGATGATTGAGCAGTTTTGAAGGAATTTAGGAAAACTATGAATTGGAAATTAAGAAAGAATATATTCCAGGCATGGGGATATTAATTTCAAAGACATAGCTATAATAATTGTAATGTCATGAGGAACAGCAAGAAAGCCAGTGTGACTAGACAGTAAGGCACAGGAAAAAGAATGTTGGATAATGGGGTTAGACAGTCAAGAATAAGCTAGGTTGGGAAGTGGTCTAAAATCCAATGAGAGAATTATATATATTATCCTAAATGTCATTAGAATTTATTAAGTCAAAATATGATATGGCCAGATCTGCACTTTAGGAAAATCACTTTGGAACCTGAAATATGTATATGCGTATATACAAGGAATATGAAACTCCATCTAAATTTTGTCATTTTTACTTACTTCCAAGAATCACAAATCTGTAATTTCAGTTACATCCTACTCATAACTAAATAAATGAAAGACATCTACATAGCTCAGTGGATAGAAATCCTGGCCTAGTGGTCCTAGGATTCGAATCCTGACTTGGACTCTTCCTATCTGTGTGATGCTGGGAAACCCATTTAACCCCCATCGCTAGTCCTTACCACTCTTCTGCCATGGAACCAATACAGAGTTGATTCTAAGATGGAAGATAAAGTTTTCTTTTAAAATAAATAATTACAAATTAGCTAAATAGATGTTGCATGAGAATTGCTATTTCTGGTAAATACTCAAACATATAAGTAACCTGGTAATGAGACCCTCTGATATGATCTAGATTTATTCGTGGACAACACACACATAACAGATTTTGTATTTAAACTATTTGTATTTAAATTTAAATGTGATGGATAGAGTGCTGGGCCTGGGGTCAGGAAGACTCATCTTCCTGAGTTCAAGTCTGGCCTCTGATACTAGCTGTGTAACCCTGCCCAACCCTATTGGCCTGAGTTTATTCATTTGTAAAATAAGCTGGAGAAGAAAGTGGCAAACTACTCTAGTGTCTTTGCCAAGAAATCCCAAATACAGTCACTGAGAGTTGGAAACATGACTGAAAAGACTGAACAACAATTTTTATATTTAAGCCGTTTGAACTTCAAATACCGGCAAATACCTTTATTGGTAAAAACTTTTCATCATCACCACATTGTCCACATCAGGATAAGGTATCAGTGTGCGTCTTCAAGATAAAATTTTAATCTTTTCTAACATCTAATAAATAACAAATTATTATTTATATTATATATTTTGATTATAATTATTATATGATAAAATATTATATTATACATAAATGTTATAAAATATATTATTAATTAAATATATAATTATAAAAGATTAATAAAATGGTCTCATTTATTGGACATACGCAGGCCAAACTATCTCCATTTCTGGAATAAACAGTGGGGTTCAGAAAGATAGGATTTCCTTTTATCCCAGTCAGCTAGCCAAAGGCAGGAACACGACCTTCATCAAAGCAAAAAACCTACTGAGTCTAGGAAAGGAGGAAAGACAACTTAGCCCTAAAGGTCAGAAAACTCACATGAAGATCCCCAAAACATATCTACCCTCTACAAGTCTCCATCTGAAACCCAAAGAGCTGGGCAGAACACTTTGACATGATCTGCTTTGCATTTAGCAGGGAAAGTGTCTCCCAGGCAACCAGACCTTACCTCAAATTGTACTTGTAGGGAAAGAAGTCATCAGCACAGACCACAAGGCAGAGAGGTAATGATTTGTATGCACCTCAAATACTAATAGTCTATTCAAAAAGAAAGTAACCTGTGCTGCATACAGGTAGGATAGGCACTTTAATACAGGAGAAATATAAGCACAATGCTTATTTTTGCTTCAGAAATTATGCTTTTACAGAGCTCTTTCCTTATTCAATGATAACTCAGGTGTCACTTCCCTGCAAGAAGGAAAACAGAAGCTGCTTACTAGTGAAATTTCTGGAACTTAGGAAAAGCATGGATCCAAAAGGGCAAAGAAACTACAACTACTTAGGTCAAGAACAATTTCCACCCACTCCATGCCAAAGTTCAAGAAATGGAGGGTAGAAAGTGAAGGGCCAAGATGCAGAACATCAAATTGGCCCTGTCTACCCAGGAAGTGAGAAAATGTCTATTTGGCCTGTAACAATGTGGCTTCCCCAATTTTAGTCCTTCAAGATTTTCTTCCTTCCTTGTACCCTACTCTAATGCATTAGTTTGGTCATGTTCCAGGTTCTTGATTTCCCGAATCATATGTTTCCAGGACATTGTGGTTTTAGATCAAGAATAGCAATGCAATATTATGTTGCTTTATTATGGTTGAAGCTGGGAGAAAAAAATCAAAACTTCTGACACAATTAAAACAAGTTTTGGCATGGGGATCCACAAGAATTAATAGTCCCTTAGCTTCCACTTGATTCTGTAACTCTAAGGACACTGTTTCCCTTGTTCTGATATTAATATTCTTGCCCTAAAATCATGGTACATGCTCTAATTATTCCATATCTTTGCAATATCCAAATGTCTAGTTCAAAATTATTTATGAAACATTAAGGGCTAAAATCTTAATGTGATGCTATCTACCTTCCCTAAAATTTGTCATTTTAAAGTAGAGTTGGTGTTTCTTCTCTTGTTCTGTTCTATTCTGTTTGTCATGGCATGGTAAGTCAACAAGGATCTCTACACAGATATTGCAAAGTAGATTTCACCAAAATTTAAGAAAAAAAAAGTAACAGTTAAAGCTATCAGGAATGAATAGACACTTATACACATATTTGCAATTTAATAAATATTAGTTATACTTGATTGAAATACTTTAAAAGGTAGCAGATTCCCCTCGACTGGATGGTGCGAAGCGTGACAATTTTGGGGAATATTGTAGAGGGGGTTTTTGTTTAGGGAAATGTTAAATTAGATGAAATTGGAGGTCAGTTAAAAAATTTAAGTTGTATGACTCTGATGTCCTATGACATGTCTTAAAAATTCTGTGGCTCACTCCAATACTTCCTTGTGACTTCAAAAATGTCCAATTAATTATTTGGGAAATTCATCAATGAATCAGACCAAAACAGTGTCATAAGAGTGGACGTACTCTGAAAATTTCTATGGCCAAAGAAAAAAGTCATCATCATCCTTCAGCCAACCTGGTAATAAATATCTGTGTGTTTAGGTAAGCTGAACAAAAGACATATTGGCAAACCTCCCTGTAACTCCTGTGGTTTTCCAGTCAGACACCTTAATAATGATCCCTGCTTTAAACTATAGCATTAATACTCTACCATAGCTATTGCTGCCTCTGAAACTTAATGTCCAATAGTGTGGCCTTTACAACTTGTTTGGAAATCTCTGAAGCTTTGCAGTTTTTTAAGAATGTAGGACAGTGGTTCCCAAACTTTTTTGAACTACCACCCTCTTTCCAGAAAAAATATTAGCCCCCTGGAAATTAATTTTTTTTTTAAATTTTAATAGCAATTAATAGGAAAGATAAATGCACCTGTGGCCATCACCACTCTCCTGGATTACTGCAGCACCCACCAGGGGGCAGTAATGCCCACTTTGGGAATCACTGATCTAGGATATAAAGTCCATGCCTAGATGAAGCATAAGATGCAATGTTAGGTAGAGCTTTTTTTCTATCCTTTTTTTCCTTAGTCATTTTAAGTTTCAATAGATGTCTAAATGTCTAAACACATAATCAACATTTTTAAGAACAAGTCAAATTATAGGGGTTAATCACAAACTTTGATGCCATGGGGGGGGGGGGGGCGGGGAAGATGGAGGAAAAGGTTTTGAAAATGGAGAAGGATATTCACTGGGAATGATCAGTCCTCTTTCCTTTAACATTTTTTTGGATATCCATGCCCTTACTGAAATGTAACTCCTCTTCATGCTGTCTGACCCTGGTAGGCTGCATGGCACATATCTCTTATTCTGTATAATATGAATTTGTTCATTAGGCTTCCTGGAATCTGGAAATCCAGTTCACCTCAGGGGCTCTGCATGTATTGTAAAATGTGACTAGAGATTGATGGTCAAGGTTTTATTGCTGACTCTTCTGGAATTTTGTTCTCTGTGAATTACTAATGCCCTCACTTGCTTCTGATCTTCTGTTTTAACTGCTACTGTCAGTATTATGTTATTCAGAACATATATGAAGGCAGTTACTTCCTTCTCCTGCTTTTTTCACTTGTAAAGTCTCTTGATCACAAGACTCCAGTGAAGTATGTTCTTATTTATTCCTATTAGGTACATGGTTAGTTGATATTTGAGAGTCCAGTATTCCATGGTTGGAAAATATTGCTAAGAAATCCACATGCCATTCTTAAAAACTACTTAAACAGCTACTCAGAAAATAGCATTTACACAGACATATATACATATGTATGTATATATACATAAATATACACTCACTTAAAAAATAAACATGCACACATGCATATATATGTGTATACACACCCACACACACACATATATATATATAAGCAAAAGTTTAAGGGTCTCAAGGGAAACTGTATAAAAAAGTAGGATTAAAGAGAGTTTAGTGCAAACAGTTTTCAAAATTGTTTGGTACTCAGGATAGATTAAGCAATCCAGATCCCTGCGCAATTGACTTTCAAACAATGTAGCATGTATTTATCTTAAAAGCAATATTAATAAATCAAATGCTAATTCAAATAAAAGTTTCAAACGAAACCCAAGAGTTAGCATTATTTTCAATGAAATAACATTAGAAGTCTTTGCAATAATATCAAGGGTAAAGCAAGAATGTTTATAGCCATGATTGTAATTTTCTATAGCAAAAACCAAATAAAAGAAAAAAGCATAATCAGAAAGTACATAAAAGTATCTTTGCAAATATATTTCTTTCTAGACTCTCAAGGATTCCATATAAACACAATGAATAACTATAATCATATAGGATAGAGAATGGTAGGTAGGAGGAAATGCAAAATAAACTTTTTACATAATTAGACTTCCTCCATATTCATAATAAATAGCTAGTGAGAAGATAAAAAATCTGTTCAAAAGGGATTATCTTAGAGAAAAGTGTTTCTATGTATATAAACATGTGTTTGTATATCTATATACATATACATACATATATTAAACACATAAATATATATATTTATATCTATGCATGTATGCTTAATTATTTATATTAAACTATATGCATGTATTATGTAAGAGGGTATATATGAAGAAAAGGTCGAAAGAGAAACAGTATAAAAATGTAGGGTTGAAGGACATCTAGTATAAATAATTTTCAAGACTATATGGTAGTTAGAATAGGCAAAGTAATCTAGGCTCACATGCAAAATTAATTATACTATCCCAACGTTCAATAAAAGGAAGGCTGCTAAGGACTGGCATAGGTCTCTCAAATATTTAAAAACTGATGGCACATCTGGAAAACGGTATGACAGAATTAATTTTTAGACCAACTGAATATAACACTATACGCTCCAAAGGAATACAAGACACAAACCTTCAGGTGTTGCATTTCAGGTGTTAGTTAGGCTAATATTTCCTCAAATATAAAAAAGGAAAAATAATAGAAACTACATCACAGAATTAGATCATATATGTGGAGTACTTTGTAAGCTTTAAAGATTTATATAAATTCTAGATGTTATCACTATGATTGTCATTGTTGCTACTGTTAGAAATATACAGTGCTTTCATGCTTTAAAATCTATCATAGTAAAGATTACCAACTTGGTACTCCCTACTGACATGACCTTCAAGAAGCTGAGATCACTGTGCTGACATGATGAAGCCTCAGAATAGGGATTTATCTGTTTAATAGTAATAAATAAATCATGAATTTTTACTACTCATACTCTTTATATATAGTCAATTAATACACTACTTATACATAGTCAAGATATCAAGTTTTTAGAACAGAGATAACTTTTACTAAACTTTTACTACTTAAAGTGTTTAAAAAGAGAAAGGAAAACATCAAGGTTTTAAGTTTGATTTCTTAATATCATTTTATATAAATAAATAATTTAATGAAATAATTATAATCCATACTTCTATACACTATAATACATATTGTATTATACATTACACACATAATAACATGTATACACAATACCAATGTATTTGCAATATATAATTCATGTAAATTTGTGTAATATATGTAGACAAATCCTATGATGTTGTGTGAGGAAATTATAAAACGGCTTTTACCACTATAGATCAGCAACTACTCTGCAATTTCAAGGATCATAACCACACAAAGCTTTTAGATATGTGAATCTCAGGTTTCCTTTTTGAGGGTATTTTGTTTTCCTGTGTGTTCTTACCAAATCCTTTCTAAGGCCATTGAAATACTACACACACAAGGAAAAACAAATAGCCCTCAAGTGATCTATTCTTTGGAAGAAAAAATAAAACTTAGTCTTACCTAGCTTGGCAAAAATTTTCTAGGATACAGTAAAGTCTTTTTGAAGTTCTGACACTATTGACACACCATTTGACATTATCTAAGACCTGAAAAAAACACATTTCTAACTATTACCTCTAATACTGGCCAGTCATTATCTCATTTTCCTTGACACACTGAACTCCAAAATGAAGTCAGCATGCTACTTCACATGATTGCCACTATCATTATCAGGCTCTTGTTCTTTCATCTCCATTCTATGAAATGACCTTTCCTTTTATGAAGGTAATATTATCCAATTATGTCATTGTGCTTAGGTCTTTGCTGCTATGACCCAATCTACATCATCCTACCTTGCTCAGTGCCTATAGATTCAAGGCAAAAGTTATTCAGTCATTTTTAGTTGTGTCCAACTCTTTGTGACCCCATTTGGGGTTTTCTTGGGAAAAGTACTTGCATGGTTTGCTATTTCTTTCTCCATTTCATTTTACGAATGAGGAAATTGAGGCGAACAGAGTTAAGTGACTTATTCAGAATCACCAATCTAGAGAATAAGACGAGATTTTAATTCAGGAAGATGAGTCTGACTTTAGGTCCAGCATCTATTGCACCACTTAGGTACTTTAATGGTTAAATGACGAGCTTAGTATTTTATTGATCATTTAAATATCCTACAGTCCATTCCACTTCTCTTGAGCATAGAAACAGATATTTCATTATATATGTTGAGTGTTGTTGAATGAATTACCTCATGCTATACTTGATTACTTAAGAATTCAAAATGGTGATACTTCTATCATATTGTTCTCAGTTCATAAAACAGTTCGTATTTATCTATTATTTTAAAGTTTTCAAAGTACTTGTCTCCTAACTCTTCCATGCATATATGAGGAAACTGAAGCTGAGGGATATTTAAGTGACTTGCTTATAGTCACAGAGCTAGCAAGTGTTGGATCTAGAGTTTAAATTAAGTCTTCTATTTCCTATTAAAAACTTTTTCATATACCAAACTGAGAAGCCATTTCCTCACTGCCCATGCTCTTTCTTTTTATGTCAACTAACCCTAGAGGTCATGAAACCTTATATTTCATCATTGCAGAAAACTGCTCTACCTCATCTCAGAAAAAAATCTGGGATTTGAATTTCCTTTTTTTAATCACAATTTCATAATCTTCTATCTTGCTCCATTTGAACATGCTCTTCATCTGCATCATGACCTCTTTTCTCTTCATTTCCAACTATTCTCCCACTTACCACTTATTTTGGCTTTATTTCACTCCCTTTATTATAAGGTACTATAATCCTTTCTCTGCATGAGCATCCAATTTAACTCCTCTCAGCAGACAACCTTGCCTTCTACTTTATTAAGATATTTGATACCATTGATCAAGAACTCTCATATCTTGCTCTTTTGACATCTCAAAACCTCTTTCTATATTCAACTATTCAATTATTTCCCCTCTAATTTAAAAGGACAATGTGGCTCTCCTAATGGAATCATTTAATCATAGATTTAGAGACTGAAAACCTTTAGAGGTCTTTGGGCTTCACCACAGAATTTTACAAATGAAATGAAATTTCATTTAAATTAAATTAAATTAAGGCCATAGAAAAAGTGAAGGGTCTGGTCCAAAGTCAAATAAGTAATGAAGGAGAGAGGACTGAAGGATTAGTTCCAGTAAGGTAACATATTGATATTACTTTGCAAACTGAAAGCATTATATAAATATTACTATTATTATTATTAGAACCCAGGCACCCTAACTGAAATAAAATCCTTTTTCTATTGGAATTCTTTGCTTCTTTCCATTTTCTATTTCCTCATATTTTTCCCCTTAGTATCATAGAACTTTTCATAAAACATTACCTCCAGTAATAATAATGCATATAACTTCATTTTTCCTTCCTGCTCTGTCTCTGTTTCTGTCTCGGTCTGTCCATCTATCCATTTATCTATTTGTCTGCCTGTTTTTCTTATCTTAATTCCAAATATGTTTCATATATTCAACTACTGTCTGTCCCACCCTCATTTCCACCTAGATTGCCCACCAATACCTCAATCTCAACATGCCTCCAGATAAATTTATTACAACTCAGTCAATCAATCCTTAAACATCTCTTAAGTTCCTTCTATGTTCTAGACACATTTATTAATTGCCTACTCTCTACCTCTCTCAAACAGATTCCTCTTTTTCTCCCAATAGTATTATTATCCTCCCAGGTACCAAGACAAGGACTTCTATGTCATCTTTGACTCCTCTTCATCCTTAACCACCTTGGTTTTATCAATCAACTAATCAAGAGGTCGATGCAAACAATATTCATTTTATCCATCCATCCTGTTTCATGCTCCCTGACACCAAGGATCATCTTATTTTTCTATTCATATCCCCATCGTTTAGTGCAATGCTTTGTACATAGTGCTTAATAAATGTTTTCTTCACCCATACACCTAACCTGCTTCAAATCTGGACCACTACAATAGTATCCTCAATGATCTACATGCCTATAGTCTCTTTCCTTTACTGTTAATTCTGCACACAAGTACTGTTTCAACCCATGGAATGCAAGTAAGTAGAAGACAGAATAATAATGACCTCGTCACACAGAAATCTTGCTCAGCACATCAGCATCGTGGAAATTGGGCCTGTCCATTTTGTGGAAGTTTTCCTACCTTTGTGATATCATCATTTCTTCTTGGTCTCTCTCCACAAAGTGCCTTTTAGTTATTGTTTATTTAGGATCATTGATATGCAGAACTACCACAAAAATCTGAGATTATATCTATTTTCCTATATGGTATATTTACAAATAAAAATCTACATTTTAAGGCAATTAAGGATGAAACAGCAAGGATAAGACCCTATATTTAAGTTTTCATAAGAACAGAGGGATTTAGAAAGAACTAAGGAATTCTGAACACATAAATATAAAGCAATAGTCCAAGGTTGTTTGGCAAGCGACCTGAGAACCCCCCAAATGCATAAAACACACATTATCTCAGGTCACTCATTGAAACACAAGGGATTGAGTTGTCACGCTCACTGTGGAATAATTATGTTTGACAGCAATTATAGGTTAGGAGTCACAAAAGAATGGAAAACATCTTGCTTGTGAAAAATAGTGCAAAAGTGTTTTGGAGATTTCAAGCTTAGCAATTAGAGTGATTTTAACTTTGCCCTATCTACAGTTATTCATTGTTAAATTTAAACATTTGCTATGTGTCGATGGCTCATAAGTTTTCTCCAAATACATATGGAACTATTACTAAGTGTATAATATTTAAATTAAAAATGCAATGTCCTGAAATAAGTAGAACCAGGAGAACATTGTACCCAGTAGTACCCAGAAGTGATGTACAATGATGAGCTGTGAATGACTTAACTCTTAATAGCAATGCAAAATTCCAAGACAAGTCCAAGAGACTCATATTGAAAAAGGCAATGTATCACCATAAAAGGAATTGATGGAGGTGGCAGCTGGGTGGCTCAGTGGATTGAGAACCAGGCCCAGAGACGGGAGGTACTAGGATCAAATCTGGACTCAGCTGTGTGACCCTGGGCAAGTCACTTGACCCCCATTGCCTACCCTTACCACTCTTCTGCCTTGGAACCAATATTACCAAGACAGAAGGGAAGGGTTTAAAAAAAAAAAAGGATTCCAACACATTAGAGCAGCAAGAGGAAGAAAGAGAAACACCATTTAAAATCACCCTAGACAATATAAAATACTTGGGAATCAATCTAACAAAACAAACACAGCTATTATACGAAAACAACTACAAAACACTTTCCAAACAAATAAAACTGGACCTCAACAATTGGAAAGTCATTAATTGTTCATGGGTAGGATGAGCTAACATAATAAAAATGAACATCCTACCCAAATTAATTTACCTATTTAGCGCCATACCTATCAAATTACCAAAAAACTTCATTACTGAATTAGGAAAAACTATAACAAATTTCATTTGGAATAACAAAAGATCAAGAATATCGAGGGAAATAATGAAAAAAAATGTGAAGGAAGGGGGCCTAGCAGTACCAGATATTAAACTATACTATAAAGCAGCAGTCATTAAAACAATATGGTACTGGCTAAGAGATAGAAGGATCAGTGGAATAGACTCGGGGGTTAATGATGTCAGCAAGACAGTGTATGATAATCCCAAAGAGCCCAACTTTTGGGAAATGAATCCACTATTTGACAAAAACTGCTGGGAAATTTGGAAAACAATATGGGAGAGATTAGGTTTAGATCAACATCTCACACCCCACACCAAGATAAACTCAGAATGGGTGAATGACTTGAATATAAAGAGGGAAACTATAAATAAGTTAAGTGAAAACAAAATAGTATACCTGTCAGATCTGTGGGAAAGGAAAGATTTTAAAACCAACAAGAGTTAGAGAAAATTACAAAATGTAAATTAAATGGTTTTGATTATATTAAGCTAAAAAGCTTTTGTACAAACAAAAACAATGTAGTCAAAATCAGAAGGGAAACAACAAATTGGGAAAAAAATCTTTATAACAAAAAACTCTGACAGGGGTCTAATCACTCAAATATACAAGGAGTTAAATCAATTGTATAAAAAATCAAGCCATTCCCCAATTGATAAATAGGCAAGAGACATGAATAGGCAATTTTCAGGTAAAGAAATCAAAAGTATCAATAAGCACATGAGAAAGTGTTCTAAATCTCTAATAATTAGAGAAATGCAAATTAAAACAACTCTGAGGTATCACCTCACACCTAGCAGATTGGCTAAAATGAAAGAAGGGGAGAGTAATGAATGTTGGAGGGGATGTGGCAAAATCGGGACATTAATGCATTGCTGGTGGAGTTGTGAACTGATCCAACCATTCTGGCTGGCAATTTGGAACTATGCTCAAAGGGCTATAAAAGAATGCCTGCCCTTTGATCCAGCTATAGCATTGCTGGGTTTGTACCCCAAAGAGATCATAGATAAACAGACTTGTACGAAAATATTTATAGCCGCGCTTTTTGTAGTGGCAAAAAACTGGAAAATGAGGGTATGCCCCTCAATTGAGGAATGGCTGAACAAATTGTGGTATATGCGGGTGATGGAATACTATTGTGCTAAAAGGAATAATAAACTGGAGGAATTCCAAGCAAATTGGAGAGACCTCCAGGAAGTGATGCAGAGCGAAAGGAGCAGAGCGAGGAGAACATTGTACACAGAGACTGATATACTGTGGTAAAATAGAATGTAATGGACCTCTGTACCAGCAGCAATACAATGACACAGGACAGCTCTGAGGGATTTATGGTAAAGAACACTACCCACATTCAGAGGAAGGACTGCAGGAGAAGAAACATATAAGATAAACAATTGCTTGAATGCATGGGCTGAGGCGGACATGATTGGGGATGTGGACTCGAAACTACCACACCAATGCAACTAACAACAATTTGGAAATAGACCCTGAACAAGAAGACATGTTACAACCAGTGGAAATGTGCGTTGGCCATGGGTGGGGGGAGGGCGGGGGGTGAAGGGGAAAGTAGGGGCATAAAGTATGTAAACAGGTTAAAAATGAATATTAATAAATGTTTAATAATTTGAAAAAAAAAGGAAATGATGGAGTCCAAATACAGATTGAAGCATGCCTTTCTTCATTTTATTTCCTTTATGAATTTTTCTCCAATATAAGTGATATGTGTCTTCTTTCACACCATGATGAACATGGCAATATGTGTTTCATTATATCACGCGTAAAACCTACATCATATTAGCTGTCATATCAGAGGGGGAAGAGGAAGAGAATTTGGATCATAAAATGTCAGGGAATTATTCTTTAAATTATATCTGCATGTAACCAAAAAACAAACAAACAGTGTCCTAAGTACACCTTGCAGGTTAACATATTATGTATGAAATATTACTAATAGCTATGCTGAACTCACAAGGACCCCTGGCAAGATCAGAAAATATATGTGTCCATCACAATGTTTACAAGGCACTTTAGCTTTCATTATCTCATTTACATAAAAACTAGATGATACAATTAGGGAGGGATTATTTTTCTAGTAATACAGAAGAAGAAAATAAGATTCAGAAGGGGGTAAATGATTTGCCCAAGGTCACAAAGTTAATGTCATAGTACTGGGACTCTTACTCCTTCACTCTTTCTACTACCATGCCATTTGAAGAGCAAATACAAAAGATGAAAAATTATTGTTTTTTCAGTAGTTTTAGTCATATCCAACTCTTTGTAACCTCATTTGAGGGTTTCATGGCATAGACTCTGAAGTGGATTGTCATATCCTTTTGGATCTCATTTTACATATGAGGAAACTGAGGTAAACAGGTATAAGTGACTTGCACAGTCATAGTCTAGATTTAAACTTGTCTTCTTGACTCCAGGTATAGTGTTCTACCTATTGTACTACCTAGCTGCTCAAAAATACTGTTTAAACACTAAACGATAACTCTAGTCCAACTATCAATAATATGGAATTAGGTCTTAATCAAGGATACATGTAAAACCCAGAAAAATGTTGTGTCGGCTAAGGGGGTAGGGTTTGGGGAAGAGGGAAAGAACATGAAATGTAACTATGGGAAAATATTCAAAATAAAAAGGAAAAAAGGAAAAAATACTGTTCAAAAATAATGAATAAACTATAAGAATATAAATAAGGAAAGATAAAATTATCTCCTCATTGGAAATGTGTTGGTACCTGAAATAAATATTAGAATAGTAATGAACTCGACTAGAAGCTCAAAACACCCTCTCACATCAAAATCATAAATAGAGATATTTTATATGCAATGGTAGATGGATCTCCAAGTAGGATGTATTTTCATCAATTTAATAATTTAGAGTGTATGAATTAAGAGATGGATTTTTAATTCATTTTTAAATTTTTATTTCTCCAGATCTTATAACTCACCTTTAGGTATCTCCACTAAGAACTGACATGTTTATTGCTTTATTAATATATGAGAAAATATTTAGTTCTGAATGAATTTATCAGTAGACAAGAAATCCGGGGAAATACCATACCACTATTCATATTACACTGAATCAAGTTTAATTTCGCAAAATGTAACTAGTTACTTCATTTACAAACTTGCAGTATATAAACCAAGCAGCAGGAGCTAGCAAAGCAAAGGGCTTAGAGCCAGCTAGCCTGCTGCCTTCGAGGTTCATCTGTGGGATATACTGGCTGTGTAACCTCTGGACAAGTTGCTTAATGTCTCATTGCCAGAAGAAATTTTTAAGATTAATGAGTGTATTATAGAACTTCATTTGTAGAAAGGGTTGTTTTTGTCTGTATTTTTATGTATATGTAAGTAACCATATATTTGTGCATGTTTATTTATATATATTAAACATATATACACAAATATGAAAATGAGCATATCTATAAATATGTACTATATATGCACATATATAACGATATATGTGCACATATTCATATAGGCATATGCATAAATATATTTGTGTGCACATCGATATAGATGTTGATAGAAAGAGGCATAAATACCCTCTCAGCATATTACCTCTACCAATGAAATAATATGTTCAGACGCCAATAAAATAAAACACTAAAAGGAAAAAAAAGTCAATTCTTCAAATGATGTATGATATTTCTGATGTAGGTATTCCTCGAAGTTGTAAAATTTAAAATGTAAAATTTCATAGATCAGTTTATGTACATCTCATGACTTATCTTCCTTTTAAAAAAATTCTGGCCTTTATCCTTCCATAAATCCTTCCTAAATGACCTATTCAACATGTTGCAGTCTTGACTCTAGGTCTTATAAAAGTTATTGATTGTGCCTCTGTATCACTTCGGTTTTTCCTTTGTTTTTTATCTATTGTTATCACGTACTAACTTTTGTATGACATCTTTTTTACTATCTTTTCCCCAAATCAATCTCTACTAAAGTTAGCTGTTGTCATTTAGGTCACTTGTCATTTTTTTCTTCATATATTGGGGTAATCTAGTGTGAGTAAATATATGGTATCACTGGAAGGAAACAAATGTTAAAAAAAAAAAGATTGATATTTGTGTCAGAGAGCTACTTAGAATTAATGAAAGCATTTTAAAATTTCCCCCAAATGTTTCAACCTGATCTCTATTATTCAAAACTGGTCACAGATCATCCATCTGCTGTGCCTGTTTAAGATCTATGGGCAGCTAGGTTGAATAGCTTTGGGACTGAAGACAGGAAAACCCAAGTTCAAGTGTGGCCACAGACATTTACTAGCTATACAATCCTGGATGAGTAACTTAACCTATATGACTCAGTTTCCTCAACTGTAAAATGAGGATAATAATAAGGCATTAACCTCACGGGCTTGTTGTAAGGATACAATGAGATAAATTGTGAAGTACTTTGGTGTAGAGCTTAGAAAAGTTTGTATTTAATAAAGACTTCTTCCTATCAAAGATTGCATGCCATAATTATTGACAAACTTTCCCTCCTCCCTCCATTCTTAAATTGATTTCCTTTCTATAACTATAACTTTGGTTGAATGAACCTGACATCATTCTGAAACGTGATAATATCAAATAAAATTTCCTTTAGATTAGGGAACTCCCCAGGTAAGGCAATCCCAAGACAGTGGAGAAAAATTTTGGTAAACATATGTCTTTATTTTGTGGTTAACGTGATATTTATAATCAGATTATGATTCTTTGATAAAAAAGTATCTCTGATGTTAAAGTGTAAGGGAAAAATAAGATATTAATACATGCATCAAAAGCACCTCTGAGGAGGATAAGCTGTTTTTATTTTATTTTTTATGTTTTTATTTATCACATTGCAGAATCATAGAATTTTAGGACTGGAGATTTTATTATCATATTTTTTTATTTATCACATTGCAGATTAGAATCTGCACATTCATAACAAATTCAAAACAAACATATCAAAACAGATTGATATTGAAGTCCCTCCAGCTGGAGAGACTTCAATATCAATCTGTTTTATCCTACATAGGAAAGGTATTGAATTATAAAAAATAAAAGAGGTCATAAAGTTACACTTGACGACTTCAAAGATATAAGAATCCACAAACACTTCTAGGCAGACCATTCCACTTTTAGACAGTTTTTCTTGTTGAGAATTTTTCTTTTATTCAGAAATTGAGTATAAAAAGTTATCTTTCAAATTTTCACCCATTGTTCCTGGCTTTGTCCTTTTGTGGGACATTGAACAAATCTTATCTTTCTACTACAATATAAGAACTAGTATGTTCTTCCTGAATCTTCCCTTATGGACAGACACGATCAGTTTCTATAGTTCTCATTTCACAGACTCAAAACTCTCCATCATTTTCGTTGGCCTTCTCTAGACATTTTTGTAAGTCATCCATGTCTTTCTTAAAGAGGCACCAAGAACTAAATCCAATATTTGAAATTAAGTCATTCAAAGAAAGGATACAGTAGGACTTTCCCTTTCTTGTCCTTAGAAGCAATGTCTTTCTCTTTTTTTTTTTTTTGTTTGTTTGTTTGTTTTAACCCTTAATTCCTGTGTGGAAGTCATAGGTGGAAGAGTGGTAAGGGTGGGCAATGGGGGTCAAGTGACTTGCCCAGGGTCACACAGCTGGGAAGTGTCTGAGGCCAGATTTGAATCTAGGACCTCCTGTCTCTAGGCCTGACACTCAATCCACTGAGCTACCCAGCTGCCCCCCAGCAATGTCTCTCTTAATGTAGTCCCAGATCAGATTAGCTTATCATGCCACATTACATTGTTAAAGTGTTTTGAGCCTATATTCTATTAAAGTCATAAACCTCTCTCAGAACAATTGTCCTCTAACCATACTCCATTTTGTATTAATGAAAGTATTTTTTTGTGGCAAAGTATAATTCTCCATTTATCTTTTGTTCAGTTTCATCTTATTAGATTCACCCTAAAGGTCTGGTGGTTTTCAAACTTTTTCATATTAGGACCCCTTTATATGCTTAGAATTATTGAGGAATTCTCATGCAAAAAATGTTTATGGTCTGTATTATTTGATTTTTGCCAAATTAGAAATGAAAACCTCTTAGTATCATGAAAATAGTTCTGACCTTATATTCACTCTGAAAGGATTTTAGGGAGTCCAGTGACTAAATGTGCCACATTTTAAGAATGTCTATTCTAGCCCATCAAAATTTTTTTGAATTCTATATCTATCATTCAGCGTGTTGTCTCTCCCAGATTTGTTTATTATGAAAACTTGATAAACTTAAAGGTTTTTTTTTTAACCCTTACCTTCCATCTTAGAATCAATACTGTGTATTGGTTCCAAGCAGAAGAGTGGTAAGGGCTAGGCAATGGGTGTCAAGTGACTTGCCCACGGAAACACAGCTGGGAAGTGTCTGAGGTCAAATTTGAACCTAGAACCTCCAGTCTCTAGGCCTGGCTCTCAATCCACTGAGCTACCCAACTGTTCCCAAAACCTGAAAATTTTGGTACTCTTCATATCTCTACCCAAGTCATTGACTGAAATAATAAATAGCACAGGACTAAGCATACATATCTGGAATACAACACTAGAAATTTTATATGCCAGATTAATAATCTTAGCCACAAAATAAATTAGGTCTGGCATGACCTCTTCTTGATGAACCAGGGTTAAATCTTTAATCACCAGTTCCCTAGATGTTCACCAATGAGCTTTTTGGTGATTCATTAAATATACTTCCATATATTGAAATCAAATTAATTGGGCTATAGTTTGCAGACTCTTTTCCTCACCTCTTTTGAAAATCAAGTTAATACTGCCCTTTTACAATTTGTATCATTGCTTAGATTTTTCCATGAACTTTTAAATACCATTGACAGTGGTTCTGTGGTTCAGCAGTCACATCTACCAGTTCTGTTAGGACCTAAAGATGTAGTTCGTCTGGGTCAAGTGCCTAAATTCATCAAGGGTAACTGGGTTCTCTTTTTTATCTTCCAACTAATCTGAGGTATCAAATTGGGAGAGTTATTTTCATTCTATTATTTCTGGGGAAAAGATCTTTCTCTATGGCAGAGAAAACAAAAGTAAAAAAAATAAAAGATGAGCAGCAGTCTTCCTTCTATGCGATACAACTTGAGTAAGGGCTCTATTTCTGCTTTGATCTTTTTTCTCAATATAGCTAAAACAAATACATTTGTAAAAAATGAAATTAAAAAACAATTGAATGTGCAGGGTTTTTCTGTAGGAAACAAATAATAAACACAGTAGGATGCTATACATGATACACTTTTCATTCAATTCTATGACTGTGAAGATGGTGTCTATTACAGAAAATTTCTTGTGGAATCCTAAATTCCTTTCTCATTTTCATCATGGTTAGACTTGATGCATGAAGAAATAATTTTTATAAACATTTTAGGTTCAAAAAGTAGATCCAGTTAATATTGCTAGGGTAATAGCATATTCCAATTTTATAGAAGAGGAACCTAAAGCACAAAGAAGTTATATTATTCACGTAGGTCATAAATATGATAAATAGTAGAGTTATGAAACATATCCCTATGCCTTTAAAAAATTATATTTACATATTTTTTCTTTATGTCACCTATGTCTTCCCTATATTCTTCCCCATCACCCCTCAAATAGCTATATCATATAAAAAAAAAGAAAAATCAGTAAAATCAATCAAAGCATTAAAAAACCCTTATAGTATATGTAAACTCCATAACAATTGACTACCCTCTCTCTTCTCTGTATGGGAATAAGTGGGAATCTCTTCTCATAGCTCATCTTTAGGGATAACTTTGTATACTATACTCTTTCTACAAAATGATGTTAACCCATTACAATTGAGTATTGACATATAAAATACTTTGGAATGTCAAAAAAAAAGTTATCCAAATATATGCACTAGTACAAATGTAATTTTATAGTTACCAGCGACCTCTCATCTTTTCAAATCCTTGCAGAATTTCTCCTTTTTGAGGTAGATTAATAATCAGTTTTCAAATTTTTCAATTTTTTTTTTTGCTTCCATCAGGGCTTTCTTCTGTGTGTACGTGTTTTGGTCTAGTCAGTGATTCCCAAAGTGGGTGCTACCACCCCCTGGTGGGTGCTGCACCGATCCAGGGGGGCAGTGATAGCCACAGGCGCATTTATCTTTCCTATTAATTGCTATTAAAATTAAAAAAATTAATTTCCAGGGGGCTAAGTAATATTTTTTCTGGAAAGGGGGCGGTAGGCCAAAAAAGTTTGGGAACCACTAGATGATCTTCTGAATTTGATCTAAAATATCAGCTCCATTTCTTCATCCCTCTCTGAGGTGAGAGTATAGATGTGGTTGTTCCATGGTCATTCAAATTGAGAACATATGACTATAGAAATATTTGTGAAATAATTTCCATTTTCTGTCTTTTCTATAATTTGTCCCTGTACTTAAATGATCTTGGCATGATTTGGCTTGGCTGGATCTGTTGCTAAGTTTTCTGCCAACTTGCTTTCACCATTCACTTTTTTTGAAGTGATTATGTTTTATGCCTCCCACAATCTTCCATATTCCTACTTATTATTGTTTGAAAATGGGTGGCTGCCATATATTTCTATTTTTAAAAGATATCAAATATTAGTATTATGAAGTGTTCCAAATCATTTTGGTCTACAAATTGAAACATTTCTTTACTATTAACATAAGAAACAGTGAGAGGGCAGCTAGGTGTCTCAGTAGATACAAAAACAAATGGGAGATCCTTGGTTCAAATCTGACCTGAGACACACACTAGCACAAATCACTTAACCCCAACTGCCTAACCTTTAACACTTTCCTGCTTTGGAACCAATACTTAGTATCAATTCTGAGGGGAGGGTAAGGTTTAAAAAAATAAAAAAAAAAAACAATAAGGCACAATGTTGAAATTTTCATAATGGAAAGCAATTTGGAACCATGTCCAAAAGTAACTAAAGCCTGCTTTCCAGGTTCTGAAAAATTCTTTTTACCAAAGATTGAATTTTTATCCACAAAACTTGGATCTTTACTTTTGTCAAACTAAAGTTTACTATAATCTTCAACAACAGTTTATTGTATATCTGTTCTCTACCATATATTTGCTTTTCTATTTCTAAGACAGTACTCAATAGTTTTGATAATTACAGCTTTATAATACAGTTCAAAATTCAGTACTGCTAAACTTCCTTTCTTTACATTTTTTCATCAATTCCTTTAATATTCTTGAACTTTTGTTTTTACAAATGAATTCTGTAATTATTTTTTTAAATTCAAGTCAATATTTTTTGGTAACTTAATTGAGATGATATTGAATAAGTAAATTATCTTAGTTAGGATTGTCATTTTAGTTATATTGGCTCTGACCACACAAAAACAATGAATATTTCTCCAATTATTTAGTCTAACTTTATTCATATAAAAAGTGTTTTATAATTATGTTCATGAAGTTTCTGAGTATGTTTGGGCAGATAGATATACTTCTAGGTAATTTTTTCTCTATATAGTTATTTTAGATAGATTGGCTCTTCCTATTTCTTCTTGTAGGACATAGTTGATGACATACAGAAATGATGATGATATATGGATTTATTTTGTATATGACACCTTTGCTAAAATTGTCGATAGTTTTAACTATTTTAGTTAAATCTCTAAAATTTTCTATATACCATCATTTTGTCTATGAAAAGAAGTATTTTAATAACTTTTTGCTCATTCTGATACTTTCAATTTCTTTTTCTTCCCTTATTGTTAGCTATTTTTAGCATTTTTATAATATTAAATGATATTGGTAGTAATTGGCACCTTGGTAGTTGGCAATTAGTGGTAGTTGGTAGTCTAAGAATGTGATCTTGAAAACCTTCACCAATGCTTGGTTAGGCAATGGGAGATTAATTGATTTGCCCAGGGTCAAGAATTAGGAAGTATCTGAAGGCAGATTTGAACTCAGGAGCTATAATATCTAGGTATAGCTCTCAATAAACTGAGCCACCTACCAGCCTCTTTAAGTGTTTTTAATAAAAATGAGTGTTATATTTTATCAAAAGTTTTTACGCATCTATTGATATTATCATATGATTTTTATTACTTTTTATTGATATTGGTTATATTAATTTTTCTTTCATTTGTCAACTTGGAAAAACACAGAACCACTAAAGTGGTGTAATGCAAGGTGGCTAACAGAAACTTTTTGCTTCTGTAATTTCTAATGGTCACAAAAAGTCACTTAAACATCTTAGAATCTTCAGAAAGTCGGTTAGCTATAAATAGAGGTGAATTTCCAACTGACTGGGCTTTTGCCTTCTGGCTTTCGCTGTGGCTGGAGGCTTTTGCTTTGGCCTAACTGCTTCGGCCTTGGCCTGTGCTTATTTTGTCTTGGGGAAATTTGGACCTCTCTCATTTCTCTGGACCTCTCCCTGATCTCTCATCTCCATCCCTCAGCTTCCCTGAAATTCCTTTGGGTCCTGGTGGAAGGGAGAGCTTGGTGATTAGACATTGTGGGTTTAGTTTCTATAGGCTAGTAGAGTATCCTCAAATAAGTTACCCCTAGTTTTAATGATTTGATA
>NC_058132.1:483671980-483965417 GCF_016433145.1 Gracilinanus agilis
AAAGGAAAGGAAAGGAAAGGAAAGGAAAGGAAAGGAAAGGAAAGGAAAGGAAAGGAAAGGAAAGGAAAGGAAAGGAAAAGAAAGGAAAGGAAATAAAAAGGAGAAAGGAGAAAGGAGAAAGGAGAAAGGAGAAAGGAAAGGAAAAAGACATAGTATTGAGTTGAGGTATTTATATATTACCCTAATCTAAGAAGTTCTTTCTATAAACCCCTTCCCAAACTATCTCACAAGAGATTTCTTCTCCCTTGGTAAACCAAGGCTGACCTCTCTTCTGTTCTTATCTATTAAAATAAATCTACTTTACTAATCTATTCTAAAATATATCTTAAATAATATAGTTTCCTTATATTATCAACTTCTCCAGCAATCTTTCCTCTATTTGTAAAGTGAAAGGTTTTTTCTTCTCTCAAAGTGAAGGGTCTGCTCAGCAGGGTCCAAGGCAGGAGCTGTCTGAACTTGAAGCTCCCTGTCCAGGGAGATCAGCTCCAATTGCCTTCTGCTTCTCTCTCTACCAGCAACTCTCTCACAAACAAACTTTCTTCTCTCCAAGCTGTTAACTTTCCAGATCTAACTTCCAAATTTTTCTCAGAGGGATCACAGGGAAAATAGCACTCCTCCTCTCTGAACATCCACCTCCCAGAGTGGACAGAGAGGCGGAGAGCAACTGGTACGATCCCAATGGCTCTTTCCTTAGAGATTCTCTGGGAATTCCATCCCTCTGACCTCCTAAGAATTCTTCATTCCCTTAAATGCTCTATACCTCTATATGCTGAAACTTTAAACTATTCTTAATTAACTAGATTACTTAATTAGCTCTTAATTAGCTAATTCATATTGCTCAAGAAATATCTGTTGAATAAATTAATATATGAGCTAGAATGCATTTAAGGTGTCGAAGTATATGAAAATAGAAGAGTTTAGAAGGCATATTCTAATTTTAGTTTTATTCTTGACTTACTGTGTGAACTATCCTGAACACAACTGTCTCACATTGTGAAGATAAACATGTTTTAAACATTGTATGGCAACAAGGAATAAAATCTGGAATTATTTTAGCAAGGCAGCATAATTTGTTTTGCATTAGTTTTCTTGGAATTTGTTAGATGGGTGAGTGACCAAAGGGGATGAAATGAATGTTTCCCTGGATCAGGAAACTTGGATTTTAGCTGAGGCATGGCATTTCAGTGCTGAATTTAAATCACCTTATTTATGTAACCTCCTCATATATATTGTTTATCAACTTATTGTTGCTTTTTATGAGAGATAAACTCATCAAATGGGAGGCTAAGACAAAAGATGTTTCTTTGTCAAATAAATCTAGTTTTTAGGCAGTGGAATTTGGGTTTCTAATGGAAGGAATCAAAATAGGTTCAAAGAGACTTTGTTCTCTCCTTCAAATCAAGGAGATTCTTAAATGTTTTCCAGAAATACTTTTTCTTTGAATAGGCCATAAATTTGATGCACTAATGGTCTTACAGCTTTACATGTTAACTTTACTACAGTATAACTCTAAGTGGCCTCCAAGATTTTTTTTTCTTGCTATTTTTGCTCCTCTTGTTTCCTCAATAAGATTATGAGTTCTGTGTACCTTTTCATTCTTTGCATCTCCCACAGTATCAAATATGGTCCCTCAAAGTAAATATTTAGTAACTAATTGCTGAACAGATGAAAGAATGGAAAAGTTTTATTATTACCATAGAGGCAGTATAGGGCAATAGAGATAGCTAGATTACTCAGCCAATGGAGTATTCGTCCAGGAGTCAGAAAGCACCTAAAAGCAAATCCACATTAGTGTCCTAAAAGTCAAGAAAAATACCTGCTAATCGAATTAAGCAGTCCTCCAATCATAAAATGAGAGTTCTCAATTTTATTGAAAAGAAAGGGGAAAAGTAAGATTTCAATAATGTCAATGCTTCTAAGGTGTCAATGTCATCTAATGTCTGTTACCATGGCTTGGGTGTAGTGTTCTTGAAAAGTCTATGGTTCACAGCAGTCCTTAAGCATAAAAATAATTACTTGCTATTTACATACTGCATGGAATCTACTCTGGCCCTGTTTTAATGTAAATTAAATTAATTCCATATTTCATGAGCCCTCAGTTGGCTAATTGATTAATGTTTCTGGTCTTGTCTGGAACTCATATTTTCTTCCTTCTCTTTTTAATGCTGATTTCCCAGTAAAAGATGAAGCCAAATGGATATGATGAAATTTAATACAGATAAATGTGAATTTCTACATTTGGGTTAAAAAATGACTTTCATAATATAAGAAAGAGGAGGGAAATTAAAATTGTTTCCCATCTAAAAAAATAAAATGTCAGTGTTTTGCATGTTCAGTATGATTTAATACTGTGATACTGCAACCAGGATGTAATCTTGACTGCCAAGATCACTTCAGAAAAATACTTTACTTCTCATCGAGTCCAGGACTAGGAAGGTGAGCATCTATAGCTGTCCTGTACTCTCATCATATGCTATCTAAAATACTGTGTTTGGTTCTGGGCACCACATTTGAAGAATGACATTAACTGAGTGGAAAATCTCCAGGGGATGATAAAAAAGGATTATGCTGTATGAGGAGCATTTGAAAAAAAAAAACTGAGGAAAAGAGATGACTCACAAAAGGGATATGAACATGTGAAAGCCTTTAAAGTATTTGACTATAGTTATAATGTTCATTATTATTATTCATTACCATTTAAGATATCCCATTCCACTTAAAATATTTTAATTATTATAATCATAAATTATTATAAAGATTTTTCCTCTCCTATCAAATCTAAATTTTTTTTGCATATTCCACTCATTCTGCCTTCTCCCCAGTGTAAAATTGTCTAGTTGGCCAGTGACTTTCCTCTGGTCAGCTCTATGTGTCTTGGACCAGTTCAATACTGTTGTAGTCTTCCTTCCTCAGTCTTTTTATTCACATTCCTCTTTATAATTTCAAGCTCACTTCCTGGCAATTCTATGACTCAGAGCCTTTTTATGTCCTTTCTTGCTCACCAGCAAGAAATAGCACCAAATTTAGGATCATTTTCATGCAAAATTAAATAATTTTAATACAAAATTTTAGAAATAAAAATATGTATATATTTATTTGTGTATTAAAAACCCTAATGACAACTCTTACTAGTGTCTATTCTCTTTAGTTCTTCAAATAATATAAAAGCCAATATTAATAAATGAATGCAATATTGACCTCGTAACTTTAATAATAATCAAAATAAAATCTATGGCCCTCTCCTTGCTCTTCTCTTCCATACTTTTATTTCTATTCCTTTCTCTTTAACAAACCAAATTTGCCATAATACTGTAATCAGATTTTAATTATTTTAAAATTTACTAAATAGTGTCTTTTATTATTCATTATCTAGTTTAAAGGTAGGTGCAAAGGATGCTTTATTTCTTAATGGAAAAATAAAACCTACTAATTAAATTAAGTTTTTATTCACTTACTCTACAAAAGGTCATGTAGTCCTTAGTAACAACAGTAATAACAACATCAGAAGTAGCAGCAACAATATATACCCTTCTAAACCACTCCTTTCCCTATTTTCAAAAAAATCCCAGATTTTATAGTTAAATTGAAATTGTGATAAAGTGAACAGAACCAGGAAAATGTTGTATATAGTAATAGCAATAATGAATGATGATCAGTTGTGAATGACTTAGCTATGATCAGAAGTACAAGGATCCAAGACAGCTCAAAAGAACTAATGAAGAAAAAAGCCAACTACCACCATAGAAGAAAATGATGGAACTCTATTGCAGGTTGATGCATTTCCTTCATGAATATTTCTCTAGTATATGAGAGATATGTGTCTTCTTTCACAACATGATAATCAAAGACATATATATTGCAGGATAGCACATGTACAACCTATAATCATATTACCTGCCCTGTCAGGGAAGGGGAAGGGGAGAGATGGGAAGCAAGAGAGAACCTGTATCAAGAAATATCAGAAAAAATTATTAAAATTGTATTTAAATGTAATCTGAAAAAATATAAAAGTAAAAATTACACTTGTAGAATCACAATTTAAATGGTTTAATGATAAGGAACACTGTACTTAGGAGGCTACAAACAGTAAATGAAGATAATTATCTTCTTATTAAATTGAAATTATATTTACACTTAACTCAAATAATAAAACAATTTTTATTCTTAACCTAGCTTAAATATTTAAATGCATTTTATATTAAATACTTTTCTAATTCCAAATGCTTAAATCTTGTAGATGCTGACATTAGAATTTAGGTATATGTCCCTGTATGCCAGAAATTCAGAATGAGTCAGAAGCTTCTAATACAACCAATGTATAGACATCCAATATCTGTATAAAACAAATTCATATTCTGTATCCACATCTCCTGGATCACTACTGTCTAATGAAATAATCTATATCAATTGTCTTTTACTCTAAAATATCACCACACTTAATTACATCATCTTATCACTAGAAACTAAGCTCCCTATTTTAAAAATTAAATCTGGGGATAAGCTAGGATAACTATAGTACCAAATATTTTCATATGAAGTAGCAACTGCCTGAAAGTAGCCAGAATTATAACTTTAGCTATAGTTCAAATAAGGTAATCCTAATAATTATGGGTTTTCTGGAGAAGAATTTTCAACGTGCTGTGAAACATCTTGATGTGATCTCATCTCCTATAAGATTCTCATTAGTGAATTACATGTCTTTCATTATGAAAGTAATTTAGTCACGGGGAAATCATGTAAGTCTGGAGAATTAGGAATTTTCTAATTAGATCTATGTTCAAAAGTAGATACATTCAAATGCAAATTACCTTTCAAGTGAGAGATTGAGATTCCCTTGAGTCATGTGTGAGCCATCTTTATGCCAGCCAAAGTCTCTCTTTCTCTCTCTTTCTTACTTTCTCTGTCTCTCTATCTCTATTTCTGTCTCTGTCTCTTTCTCTCTCTTTTTTCTCTTTCTATTTCTCAACACTGCCTTTATTCTAATATGTTTCAGTGTTAAAATACTTATCCTTTCCCCAAAATAACAATAGGATTTACTACCTGTATTGCCTTTAGAATTGACAAAATAACAATTGTACAAAATAAATTATTACTTCCTCACAACAACTAACTGAATTAGACAGCTGTAGTTCTATTACTCTGATTATACAGATAAGCAAAAAGGGAGAAAGTAAAGACCTTTTGGGCTAAGTGGCTTGCCTAAGATTATAGGAGTTCATAAGTACCAGTGGCAGAACTTGAATCCATGCATTTTGACTCTCACTTCTCTATACTTTGGATTATGCCACAACACTTTTATGTGTTGCAATCAGCTATGTATTTTCCTATGAATTTCATTTTGTCTACATTTTCTGCTTTCATTCCTACATAGAAAGCATCTTCCATGCCCATCAATTGACACACAAGACATTATATCTCAGACCCAAGGCTTAGGCAGCAAGGATTTTCTTTGCAGCAAGATTTGGGTATTTTGGTGTGGATACAGTCTAAGATGTTGACAGATCCTGCTCCTAAAACATCTAGTACATTATCCCTATAGGTCTGGTGTCACCTGGAATATTCCTTGGTCCAGTCCTGGGCTATAGATATGATCTATATCTATGAAGATGGAGTTTATTTGGGGGGCTCTTAGTGCTCTGTTTGTGATGCACTCCAAGGAATCAGAATTTATTCTTAGGCTGACTAAGACACTAATGTCCAGTGATAAGTATCAGTCCTTATTTAGATTCCTGTTGAACCAAAAAGGTCTGATTTTCAATTTGTATTTGTTAATAGATGAAGCAACCAAGAAGGTGCAACAGCCACTGTACACAGTGTGTGCTAAGCCAGGCAAGGGAATTGTCTTTAGTGGACAAGTTGGGTAGGAAGCCAAATAAGTAAAACTCCAGCATCCCCATAAGAAACCTCTCACTTAAACCTACTATCTCCTCAAATTATCATTTTACATATCTCATTCACAGGTTCTGCTTCTCAATAGTCATTCCTCAGTCTCTTAAAATCTGGCTTCAGATTTTATCACCCAAATGAAATTATTCTCTACAAAGTTATCCATGACTTTTTATTTTATATTTTACCTTCCATCTTAGAATCAATCCTAAGAACTGGTACTGATACAGAAGAGTAATAAGGGCTAGGCAACTGTCCTTAAGTGACTTGCCAAGGATCACATAGCTAGGAAATGTCTGAGGCCAAATTTGAATCCAGGACTTCCCATTTCAAGGCCTGGTCTTCTATCCACTGAGCCACCCAATTGCACCCCTCAAACCTCATGATCTTTTGATGTACTTTTTTGATCCCAATTCTCTTGTCTTCTATATAACATTTGAATGTATCAACCATTCTTCTTGGATACACTCATATCTTTGTTTTTATGAAACTACTATCTTTTTTATTCTCCAGCCTATCTGATCATTTTCTATTATACTTTCATAGGAATTATCATTTATATTTTCTTTAAGTATGGGTCTCACCCAAGTACCCTCCTTTCCCTCCTTTTTTCTTTTTTTTTGGCTCTCTCTACTCCTATGAATTAATAAGCCTTCAGTTTCTATGGATTCAGTTATAATTTCTACAAAGAAGACTTCCTTCTCATTCCCACTTTAGATTATAAACTTCATTATGGAAAAAACTCTTTAAATATATATGTTAAGTGGTAACAGAAATATTGTAAGATGTACATCTGTGAAGGACTAAACTATTATCAGCAAAGCAAGGATCCAAGATAATCCCAAGGGACTCATGATAAAAAATGCTATCCACAAACATAGAAAGAAAAGTTGGAGTTTGAATACAGATAAAATAATGGCATTTTTCACTTCATTTCCTACAGGAATTTTTTCTTATATGTGCTTTATGTATGTTCTTTCATGGCATGAATAAAATGGAAATATGTTTTGTGTGACAACAAAATGAGGGAGGAATAGAATCTATATTGCAAAATGTTAGTAAATAATTATTAAAAATTGTTTCTACATGTAATAAAAATTAAAGACTTATTAAAAAATAGAAGAATCACATCTAGGTATCCAACCAAAGACTCTTCCAAGATCCAGTTCAGTGCCATAAAATATCTATTAGATGTTTTGATCTAGTTTGGCAATGGCATCGCAAAAACAAGATGCCAAAACAAAATAAAACCTCACATTTAAATCAATAAGCCCTTATTAAGCACCTCCTCTTTGTTAGGCTAAGCTATATTTTATATTGAAATTCTCAATTTTTGTCAAGTGCATTAAAATTTTTCTGGGTAACTAGTTCCACTGCCTTAGTCATCCTTTGTTTTTCATTCTCCCTTATCCAGCATATCCAAATAGTAGCCGATTCTTAAAGATTCTTCTTCCTCAACACCCTTCACATCTGTTTCATTCTCTCCATTCCTATACTTATGAGACCATAGATTTATAGTTGAATGGGATTTCAGAGATTATCCACTCTAAATTCTTGCTTCTCCAATGCATCACCCACACAGCAGCCAGAGTGATTTCCTCACAAATTGGTCTATGTCACTCATCTGCTCAATGAATCCCCAACCACTAAAAAGGTAAATTATGAAGGTATAATGGAAAGAGCACCAGACATGAAACATTAAATATACTTTCAGATTCAGGTGATGCATAAGAAAATCTCATTCTAAATTATAAATATGAGATAACTTGTTGAGAGGGATGGGTTTGGAGATAAATATATTCATAAATAAATATTTGGAAAAAAGATAACAATAAAATTACTCAAGTACTAAAAGTTATTTATGGTCTCATGTTACAAGTTACCTCTGACCATTAAAACAACAACCCATGCATGCCTGCCTAGCCTGTAACACTCTTGCCCATGTCTATTATGAGAGTGGAACACCAGTTTGCTCCCCTCTTCTTGGTACCCTAAGACCAGTCTTGGGATGATTCTCTAGTGAATTAGATTGCCATTCAGCTCCCAGTCTTTGATTGGATTAAAAACAAGGCCTGAGTCTTACAGAGATAAGGGAGCCCCTTGTCTACTATGGGGAGATGCCAGAAGCCTCATTGCTACCTGGGGTCTTAGAAGATCCATGTCACACCTGGCATCTAGAAGACTGGATTCTGACTTAGACTGAGGCCAAGTCTGTGCAGTCATGGAGACTCAGAGAAAGTAAGGGTATGGAAGGAAATAAGTTATGGATCAAGGAATCTGAGTGCTCTCTCTGTTCTAGCCAAGCAGAGGGACTGAACTGGGGACATGCAGTGAGCAACGTGTTTGAGTCAGCAAGGTGGTCGTGTGATTATGTGCCTTTTTTCTCTCCAACCTGTTTTCACTGTTATTAGGATTAAAACAGATTTGGGGTTAAATAATAAGTGTAGTAGTTAATGACAGAGTGAAGATCCTATCTGAGTAATTAACTCCAAATCTATTTTAATCCTAATACTGTTTAACAAATAATTATAAACTAATATACAGACCCCAGAGAATTTTAATCTTAATGCTAAATCAATTTATTTACACAAAAGTATAAAACAAAACAAAAAAAATAACAAGCAGAGTTGGGGAAATTCAAAGGATTAAGTCCCAGCTATGATATCTGCCTGTTGTAGAACCCTTACCAGACCATGACGCCTCAGTTATTGACCAGCAAATTTGCAGATAATAATACATGAAGATTCCTCATAAGATTCAATTAAATTCAATTAATTTCAATTCAATTCAGGCATGTTTTAAGCACTGTGCTAGGTGAAAGGTGACAAAAGTAAAATAGTTGCTGCCCTCAAGGAACTTTCTTTCTGCTAGGAAAAAAATAGGCATAGAAAATCAAATATAAACCATATAGAGAATAATTTCCAGGAGGTGGACACTAGCATCTGGAATGAAGAGCAGCTTCTTGGGGCAGCAAGATGAGTCAGTGGATTGAGTACCAGGCCTGGTGACAGGAGGGCCTGGGTTCAAATCTGCTTCAGACACTCCCTACCTGTGTGATGTTGGACAAGTCATTTAACCCCAATTTCCAAGCTCTTACCTCTTTTTTGCCTTGGAAAGGATACTCAGTATCAATCCTGAGATAGAAGGTAAGGGTTTGAAAAAAGCAAGACTTCCTTTGATGGTGGTACTTACGCTGATCTTTGAAGGAAGCTATGGATTCTAAAAGGCCAAAGTAGGAAAGAATGGAGTATATTTAGGCATGACCAAAAGCAGAAGAGAATTGGGGAAATTTATTTGTTATTTTAAAAATTCTATTCAGGGAATATGAGTTACTCAACCTGAAGTACCAATAACTACGAATACTTTGAATGTAGCCTCTAAGATTTCCCAAGTCATCTCTAATGTGTCATTTAAAAATATTCTAAGCCCTGAGAGACTACAACTCCCAGGGCACCCTGCTACAATTTCCCCCAACACCTCCCACTTCTTTTGTGGGTGGTGTTGGAGAAAGTATAAAAGAGAAAGTTAGGCACCTTTTGGCTCTCTGCTCTCTCTAGCTGGAGGCTGACTGACTCTCTCTGATCCTGGACTCTTTCTGCCTCCCAGAGACCCTTTTCTCTACCTAACCTTCCCCTTTCCTAATCTAAATAAAACCCAGCTATTCTAAACCCTAAACCTGCTACTTGATCTTTTATTTGAGCCCAGAAGGGCTCTGGTCAATTTCCACCTGCCCCAGCTGGGCCTCTACCTCCCTTTCCCTTTCTCTACCTTCCTCTCTTCCTTCCAACCATCCTTCCTCCTACCTTCCTATCTTGCCTTTCTTTCACTCCTGCAATATAATGAAACAAAGTCTCTATGTAAAGTTTACATTGTAAACCTCAAGGTATCTTCCAAGGAAACACTCTAATAATGGGTCAAACCCGTACCATTGCCCACCAAAATTAGTAATTTATAGGACTAAGTTAAAACAAGGTAATGAAGACTCAATTATTTCATCTCATTCCTTTCTTGGAAAAAAAAATCAAAGGGCAAAAAAGCCCCTAGGACTGTTATATCTGAGGCTCTTCTTAGCTCCAAGAGTCTAAATACCTAAGCGGGGAATTGCAAATGTCAGACTTTAGGCAATATTTCTGTACCCAGACTGAGAAATTATAATATGAAGAAATTTAAAATGCAAAGGGCTAAAAGGAAGTATGTTTGCCATAGACATAGGAAGATCATAGCACCCAGGAATAATGTTTCATGAGCTGACAAAGAACAAATGAATAGAAAATATAGCCAATTACATTGAATGCCCAAGGCATGTCAACTAGATCAGAAAATGATGTTGCTCTGTGCTTCCTTGGAGGTGAGTTGCCAAGGCTTAAAATGCACAGTTAGAAACACTGCCCATATTGGCGTTTTAAATACTTATTTCACTTCTCTCAATATCATTCCTTTGGTTTCAGTAAGCAACAGACACAGGATGGACTACTCAGTTCCTTAAAGCATTGACCCAGAGGCATTGTAATGCTATAGAAAGAGGTACTTGGCTTTAAAAAACTTATTTTATAACTGAACTACAGAAAGAAGCAATAAACCCATTGCCAAGAGCACCTACTGGCAAATTTCATTCTGTTCAGATTTCTTGCAAAGTGAGTTTTAAAGCCCATATCAGGATAACAGGAATATTTATACCCCCAATGCTCCTCTAAGGACATCATTCTTAAAAGCAAGAGAAAAAATGAAGCTATGCATTCCAGAGATAGAAGGGAAAATAAGGTTTGAAAGGGGGAAAATAGAAACAAAGTACTACCTATAAAGCACTACATCACAGCACACAGGAAATAGATACTCTGAGTTAACCTTAATAAAAATAAGTTGTCCACAAAAGTACCAAAGCCTCTCAAAAAGAGATATCAAACACCAGATACCCACAATGCACCCTAGTATAATCAGTACTAGATTAAAATGTCATTGAAAAATATTTTTAAAAAATAAATAAGAATTCAATATAATACAGATAATGTTAATATGTGGTTTTCCCAAGTCAATATGCAGCCTGAATGCATCCTTATGTGTAGTTTAGAGGTTCTTTTTCTTTTTAGAGTTTGGCATCACTGCTTGAAAGGATAACATGAATTCTTTATTATATGTGCATTTTAAATAAAAGCTGCCTCACATCCTATATTTAATTAAATGCCTTATTTTAGACATACTCCTTTAATAAGTGACAGCCAATAATCACAAAATTATTTTGCTAAAAATGCAAAGTGTAACATTACCCCCTTGTCAGCAAGAGAACAAGTTTATAGAAAGATTTGAAATTGTCTGTCTTATTTGTATGTAGATGCCAAAAATGTAACATATATAAGGTTATAGCTATATATGCAAAGTTAATTAAGAAATCATTTAATTACCAAATCATCATTTTCAGCAGGAAATACAATTGATGCCAGGTTTTTTGGGGTTTGTTTTTTTCTTTTTGTGCAAAGGATTGATAGGGAAAGGGCTTTGAAGTTTATTTAATCTAACTAACCACCCCATTTTTCCCATGAAGAAATTGAAGTCCAAGTAAAATTACTTTCTCAAGTTAATATACAGGTTTAAAAGGTGTCAGGATTGGAAGTCAGATCTTATGATTTCAATTCCAATATTATTTCTATCACACCACACTACCTCCAATATCCTAGTCTACCTATTATCTTATGTAGATACACACTTGTGTTGCTGTATTTATTTAAGACTTATCTAGTAGAAATTTGATGTTAGCATTTCTGCATAACACTGAAGCTTCATTTCGAAGTAGCTATCACTGGTCCTACACACTGGCAGAAAATACATCCTACCAAATTCCTGTCTCCTCCCACCAAAAAAATAAAAGATAATCAAAACCAACAAAAACTAACCAATAAACAAAAAAATTATCTCTCTCTTTTGGACCAAAAATGTTACCTTAATTTTATTTCAATCAATTATACACTGGTTTAAGTTATTGTTTCTAGATAGTCCAAGTTAAAATGCAAATGCAAAAAAAAGAAGTAAAATGTACTTTTGGATGAATATAAATCACAATTTTGAAAACTCATATGCAATCCAAAATAGGTGTTATTTTTTTACCATATAGTTACATATGTAGATTTTTTTCCTTTTAGGAGTATGATTTATGTCTCATGGAACCCTTATATGAATCAATTCAGTTTTAATTATGTGGATTATTAAGTCATGGTAACATTTATTACCTAACACAAGAGTAAACTACTAGGGTAAATGGTTCATATTATATGCATTTGATGAAACACAAGCGATGAAAATTTGATAAAATTTGGGAAAGATATGGAATGTAAAGTCAGATAGAAAAGGAATTTCTTAGGGTGATGTGCTGAAAAGAACACAAAGTAAGGAAGCATAATACAAGAGTGGGGGTTGTCGTTTCAATATTACTTAGGACCAATCTTAGTTGTGTAGTTCACCAAAGGTATTTCCTTCATAATCAGTGAATTCTGAAAAATCATCTTGTTCTCAGTTGTACTGTAGCTATCAAACTATCTATTGACTTTTAAAGGCCCTAAACTTTTAAATAGATCCTAAATATCTCTTTAACTTTAGTGAACAGTTATCCTTCTAATTGTTTAACTTAGCTAGATGCATGGAATGAATATTCAACTTTCGGGTATCTTTGTTTATGCAGATAAGGAATAACATGATGTTTTAAAAACATTACAGTTAATTTGACAAACATTTATTTGATTCTATACCACCCCCTCCTCTCCAAAAAATGTAAATTTATTTAATTCTGGGACTGTTTGATCTTTAGTTTGATAGTCCCCACATTCAGCACAGTTCCTGGAGGGTAAATACATACTATAACCTCCAGTTCCAAATGTAATATCCTCTGTTCAGCATTCCAAGATTTTCATAAACTATCTTCCTCTTACCTTTCCAGTTTTCTTTCATTTTCTTCAAGCCTAAGTGTTCTGTGACCCTGTGACACTGGCTGTTCCTTGAATTAGACATTCTATCTCCAGATTCTTGGCATTTTCATTTGCCATCCCCAGTGCCTAAAATTCTCCAGTTCTCTGCTTCTTCTCTTCCCTGACTTCTCTCAAATCTCAGCTAAAATCCCACATTCTATAAGAAACTCTTCCCATTGTCCTTAATACTAATGTCATCACTCTGTTGATTATCTCTAATTTATCTTGCTTGCATATTTCTTATACTACATAGCATATATATATGTATATACATATATATATGCTTACTATTTCACCTTTAAGACTGTGAGCTCCCTAATAATGATTTCATTTTGCCTTTTATTACATCCCTAGTCTTAGTATGGTAACTAACACATATATTAGGTGCTTAATTAATGCTTGCTGAATGACTGACTAATACACATTTGCTGAAGAAAATATCCTTTCCAGAAATATTTCTGAAAATTTCCCCTAGGTGTAAGGCTTCTTACTTTTGCATATGTGTGTGTGTGTGTGTGTGTGTGTGTGTATGTGCATGCCTGTTTGCCTACAAGTATATTATTGTTTCCTTTAGAAATCTGACATGGATTCTTTACAAAATAAAATTTTAATTTCGTAAAATAAAATTCATAAGAATACAAAGAAAATCAATTATAATGAAATATGATGCCAAATTAACATGCAAACGGACAAAACTGGTCAAGAACTTTTATGCTCTCTAGGGCACATATATATAGAAATCTAGGAATAGAATTGATATTTCTTTGACATATGAATGTTTAAAGATATTTTTGTTTACTTTTTGGATTTCCTTGATTGAAATTTATTTGTATTTATTAAATGATGCATTTTTATAAATTATTTATTATACAATAAAGTGTATTAATGAATGAATAAGCATTTTATTTGAGTGAATACATATCTATGTTATAGATTGAACTATTCAGCCATTCTAACAAATATCAGATAACCAGCCAATTTAATTACTAAATCATCACTTTTAGCAAGGCAGAAAATTGATACCACGGGGCAGCTGGGTAGCTTAATGGATTGAAAGTCAGGCCTAGAGATGGGAGGTCCTGGGTTCAAATCTGACCTCAGACACTTCCTGGCCGTGTGACCCCGGGCAAGTCACTTGACCCCCATTGCCCACCCTTGCCACTCTTCCACCTAGGAGCCAATGCACAGAAATTAAGGGTTGAAGAAAAAAAGATTGATACCACATTTTTGTTTCCTTTTTCTTTTTCATGTTAAGAATTAAGAAGGGAAAAGGATTTGATGTTCACTTAATCTAAGTATCTCATTTTTTCCAAGAAGAAACTGAAACTCAAGTAAGGTGACTTTCTCAAATTAACATATGGATTATAGAGGTGTTAAGATAAGAAGTCACAAGTCTTCTTACTTCAATTTCAATGTCATTTCTGATACACCATGCTGCCTTCAGCATCCTAGCCTACCTCTTATTTTATGGAGAAAGAGCTTTGTTTTGCCTTATTTATCAAAGGCAATTAGTAGCCATTGATGTTAGACAGCATTTCTATAAAATACTAAAGGTTCATTTTGGAGTAGTTGTAGCTAGTCTCACTTATTGGCACAGCAAACATTTGACCACATCCTCCTAAGTTCCCCTGCCTTCCAAAAAAAGATAATCAAAACAAACAGAGAAACCAACCAATAAACAAGCAGAACATTTTCCTCTTTACCTCCATTACCTAGCTTCCCTGATTTCCTTCAAATCCCGCCTTCCACAACAAAACTTACCAATCCCTCTTAAGGTTAGTGCCTTCCACCTAAGTTATTATCATATACATGCCCTGTTTGGGAATTGTTCTTTAGATCTTGTCTCCTTTATTTTTATTGGACTATAAGCTCTTTAGGGACAGAGATTGTTTTTGCCTTTATTTGTAGTACAATACTTATTACATCTGATACATAGATGGCATTTAATAATGTTTTTGATGATATTTGCTTGCTTTTACATTGTTCCAGTTTTATTCAGACACAGAATATTGGAGAATCTCCTAATGAGGATCAAAATCACTTATACGACTTTGACCTAATAATAATCTGGGGGGGGGAGCATATAGATGAAAAAATGCCTATTTTTCAGACATTAGTATGTAAATTCCTTTGGGATAAGGTCTACTTTTCGAGGAGGGGCTTTTTTTTGGACCCTCAGCACTTTGAACCATGCTAAGGCACTATAAGAAGTGCCTAATAAATACTTGTTGATTTATTGACAATGATGCAATTATGTGGGCAAATAATGGAGCTTATGAATCATAATATGAAGCTGAGACAGATGGTGAAAAGAACTAAATAAGAAATCCAAGAATTAAATAAAAGAACAATGGTTTTGTCTTCAGGAAATTGAAAGATTTTAATTACCCCAAACTTCTTCATGAAAAGGCCAATCTTGTTTTTTAAAGACAATATTATACTGCATTGTTAATACTTATGAAAAATTTTAAATTACTTCTAACTAATTAAAAATGAGTATCATACAAAAGGCAAAAGAAGTTGTTGTGGTTGATGTGGGTGTGTTACAGCATGTAAAAGACTTTGGAAGAAGTAGAGAAAGGGTTGGCTTCACAAAATCAAAGGTATTCTCCTTAAAGAGAAGGGTTATTTCATTTATGTTTTGGTATCTCCATTGCCTAAAATAGACAGAGTGAGCATTTAATTAATTATTCTTGATTTTTTGATCAAAAAAAAGAAAATGGGCTGTTTATGTAACAAGATTTAGAGATAACAGGAGGACAGGCAGAATATTCCACTGATATTCTTGAAATGTCCGGAAAACATTAAGGAGGAAGCCAAAGCATTGAGTAGCACTCCTATGGCTATTGTAGTAAAGGATATGGGCAAGACTGGCACACCATGGATAGAAATAAATCTGGTACATATACTAAGATTAGATGAAGCACTTCTCTAAGGAACACTCAAAACAATGAACACATTTCAGTTTAGTAACTGAGCAGTAAATTTGAGAAAAATCGCATAAGGATAATGGTCTTTGCTCATTAGTTGATGGAGCTAGTAAGAATCCTTGGCCGTACGTAAGCAAAATCACTAATTCCAACAAAAACTTACATATGTATTTGCACTTTGAATTATATCAGATATTTTGGCTAACTTTCCCCAAGAGTGTACTTATTTGTATACTGTTTTGTTTTATAGATATTTGTGAAAAATTGTTACCTCTTTTAGGTCGGTGGAAAGCATAGTTTTATGTTATTCTTTGAATCCCTTGGTGTTTAGGACAAAGTAAACAGTTTATAAATTTCTGAGTCCCTAATGAATGTTGAATATATGAAAAGAGCCTTAGGCCCCATCAGATCTGCTTTACCTTGGATTTCTCCTTGGGTGGGAGTTTGAGCTAAACGACTAAGAGGTAGATAGAACAATCTATCATTCTGCAATATATTTCATCCCCTTCCTTTTACATGAGAAAACTAACATGCAGAGAACTGACATGATGTACCCAACTTCAAATAACTTATTAGCAACAAAGCTGTGGCTGACGTTTCATTTTTTTCTCCCTTTGAGCTATTTCTGAAAAGAGTTTACATACACCATCCTAGGAAAATTACATCAAGTCCATTTGAAAGATTAAGAAAATGATGCTTCCTGAAGTCAAACTGTCTGTCTAGGATGACACAGTATGATGACACACTGTGTATCACTGACAACTGAATAAATGGTCTACTCCTGATTTCTCTAGCCCATTTTGGCAGACCTATGCTCCCCATTAAAATAAAAAACAAACACACAAACAACAAAAATAGACCTCTGATTTCATCAGTGTGAGGAATACTTGATGAAGAAATGCCATTTATCTACACAAACTGGCAACTATTCTACATTCAGAACCTTAGTCAAGTCAACAAACTTTTATTAAGCACTTACTATATAAGAGGCACTGGACTAAGGGCTGGGAAGGGAAATACAAACTAAAAGAAAATCCCTGCTGTCAAGGAACTGACATTCTAGTGGGGGAAGTCAACACATCTAAGGAATTTGAAAAGGCAGAGTGAACCTCCAGGGTGAAAAAATTGCTCTTTTATTACTGAGAAAGCCTGGAGCATTAGAAGTAAAAGATGGGGAGAAAAGAAGATATCCTGTCCTGAATACTTCCTTAAAATGATGGAATAGTTTTATGCTTTGGGATAAATATTTGACATAGATAGAAGATCCATACTGATTATGGAAAATAATATTTGGACAATATAAAAAAAACAACTATTCTCTGGCTTGAGGGATGATTCTTGAAGTTATGCAAATGGATCAAATAGAATGCAGGACAGTGGAAATTCCTAATTCCCTGGTTTTAGAGAGAATTTTTAAAGACTTTCCTGGGGCACTGAGAAGTTAATTCTTGCTCAGGATCACACAAGCAGTTATTTGTCAGTTTGTCATTGAATTTGGCAAAGTGTCTGATACCTATAAGATGCTTAATGAGTATCATTTTTTGCTCATTCATTCATTCATTCTTTTTTTTTTAACACTTACCTTCTGCCTTAGAATCAATGCTCTGTATTGGTCTCAAGACAGAAGAGTGGTAAGGGCTAGGCAATGGAGGATAAGTGACTTGCCCAGAATCACACAGCTGGGAAGTTTCTGAGGCCAGATCTGAACCTAGGACCTCCTGTCTTTAGGCCTGGCTCTCAATTTACTGAGCTACCCATCTTCCCCCTCATACATTCATTCTTACTGAGTGTCAAAATCTTATGTGGGGAATAACAGCTAGGAGGTATACATTTCTTTTTTTTCCTCCATATGACACAAAAAGGTATTGTCTTGACTCTGATCTTTCAAAAAGTGATGTGATAGAATGGGGAAATTTAGACTCTCCTTTTCCATAGCATTCATGAACATATAATACTTTCTTCAGAAATAAGTAGGTAGAAAGGAAGTCTATAATAAGAATGAACATTTATATTAGGCTTTAATGTCTGCATTTTTTCTCTTGATCCTTTCTATGCTCTTTTCAATATGCCAAGAGAATTCAATACCAAAAAGCAATAGGTTTTTGTGGTATACTTATGTCCAAAAAACAAAAAAAAATGTAGCCAAAATCAGAAGGGAAACAACAAATTGGGAAAAAAATCTTTATAACAAAAAACTCTGACAGGGGTCTAATTACTCAAATATACAAGGAGTTAAACCAATTGTATAAAAAATCAAGCCATTCCTTAATTGATAAATGGGCAAGAGACATGAATAGGCAATTTTCAGATAAAGAAATCAAAACTATCAATAAGTTCATGAGAAAGTGTTCTAAATCTCTAATAATTAGAGAAATGTAAATCAAAACAACTCTGAGGTATCACCTAGCAGATTGGCTAAAATGAAAGAAGGGGAGAGTAATGAATGCTGGAGGGGATGTGGCAAAATTGGGACGTTGATGCATTACTGGTGGAGTTGTGAACTGATCCAACCATTCTGGCTGGCAATTTGGAACTATGCTCAAAGGGCTATAAAAGAATGCCTGCCCTTTGATCCAGCCATACCATTGTTGGGTTTGTACCCCAAGGAGATCATAGATAAACAGACTTGTACAAAAATATTTTTAGTCGTGCTATTTGTGGTGGCAAAAAACTGGAAAATGAGGGTATGCCCTTCAATTGGGGAATGGCTGAACAAATTGTGGTATATGCTGGTGATGGAATTCTATGGTGCTCAAAGGAATAATAAACTGGACGAATTCCATGTGAACTGGAAAGACCTCCAGGAACTGATGCAGAGTGAAAGGAGCAGAGCCAGAAGAACATTGTACACAGAGACCAATACACTGTGGTAAAATAGAATGTAATGGACTTCTGTATGAGCAGCAATGCAATGACCCAGGACAATTCTGAGGGATTTATGTAAGAGAATACTACCCACATTCAGAGGAAGAACTACAGGAGTGGAAACAGAAGAAAAACAACTGCTTGAACACATGGGTTGAGGTGGACATGATTGGGGATGTAGACTCGAAACTACCACACCAATGCAACTATCAACAATTTGGAAATAGGTCTTCATCAATGACACATGTTAAAACCAGTGGAAATACACATTAGCCATGGAGGGGGGGGAGCTCGGGGGGTGAAGGGGAAAGTAAGAGCATGAATTATGTACCAACCATCTTAACTTTTCTAAAAATAAATATTAATAAATGTTTAAAAAATAAAAAAGAAAGTTTATTACTATTATATTGATTAATTGTTTTTAATTTTTTTAGAAAAATTTTCCATGGTTACATGATTCATGTTTCCCCCTTCACCCCCCAATGACCCCCCCATAGCTGACATGCATTTCCATTGGTTTTAACATGTCATCTATCTAGCTATGATTAATTGTTAATAAATAATTATTTAAATTTCTTTTAACTAATCTGGTATTAATTTCAAGTTTACTAGTCATGAAAATACAATACAAATGTAATTACAAAAATTTACTGAATACCTTCTTTGTGCCAAGAATTGTGTAAAGTACTTAGGATATGAGCAGAAAAGGGAAACAATTCTTGCCTTCCAAAAGGTTACCTTCAAACAAATGTAGTGATAATAACACATCATGAAGCAGAGAGTTAAGAGAAAGGTTAAGGTTCCTAGCTAAAAGATATACTTTGAATATTTTAAAAGCAGACATAGCAAATCTGTCACTAACTGATTTTTACCCTCTATTCACCTGTAACAAATTAAGAAAATGAAAGGATGAAAAATTTTGTTTTGAATCCAATAATTTTATATTTTTTTCAAATAGAAAGGATGCCAATCAAAATTCTAATTCTTTCTCCTTTGCAACCCATGATATCACATTTTTATTTTTCTTATTCTTCTCTACAAATTTTATGACTTCTTAACTTGCTTACTTAACATATTTCTCTTGTTTTGTAACATGGAGTAAGTCAATCAATAAGGATTTTAAAGCATCTACTATGTGCTAACCACTGTGTTAAGCACTGGGGATGAAAAGAGGGAAGAAAAGAGTGTTCCTCAAAATTTTGCCCACATTTTCCCCTTTATTCTTTTTGTTAGTAATTCTATCAAATGCCATAGTTTCAATTATCTCTTTATTCTCCCCAAATGGAATACCTAAACTCTCTCTTGAGTCTGAGTCTTTTTTTTCCAGTTGCTTGTTGCATAGTTCCACTTTGACTTGCTCTTCATATCTTCAACTCAGCTTTGGGCAGCCAAATGATGTAGTGGATAGAGACCTAGGCATGGAGTCAGGTAGACTTGAGTTCAAATTTGATCTCAGACATTTGCTAGCTATGTGAACTTTGGGCAAGGTGTTTAACTCCTTGACCTCCATTTGCCTCTGTTTCTTCATCTGTAAAATGTACTGGAGAAGGAAATGAGAAATCATTCCAATATCTTTCCCAAGAAAACCCAAATGGGGTCATGAAGAGTTGAATATGACTAAAATGACTGAACAACAATAATCTTGAACTCAATCATTCTATATAAGCCAACCTTTTTCTCCTAATAATCGGTCTTTTATTAATTGCTTTATCGTTGTTGATTGCAACACCATCCTTCAAACATTTGAGGCCTAAACACTTGAAATAATCTTTTACCTTTTTTTGCTGTCACTTTAGTCTTTATAATTAATAAGTTTCCGTGGCCTTTGGATTCAAACTCATATTTGTATTTTCCTAGCCATTTTCACTACATTTGGAGACTTTGCTCTGAGATGTCTATTATCTAGGTAGGGTATTCTAAAGAAGAGGTGCTAAAGTTGACTGCCATCTCAATATCTTTTTGACATACCTCAGTCTATAGTACAGCTTCCACCTTAGAACTATCTCTCTCCCTTTCCTTTCTCCATGATGCCTCTCTTACGGCCTAAAGATAGCTAGGTGGTGTTGTATAGACTTCTGGACATGGAGTCAAGAAGAACTGGGTTCAGATACAGCCTCTAAAACTCACTACTTCTGTGACCATGAGCAAGTCAGTTAATATCCTTGCCTCAGTTTTCACATCTCTAAAATGGGTATAATAACAGTATACAACTTCTAGTGTTATTGTGAGGATAAAATGAAATACTGTGTGTGAAGCACTTTGGAAAATTTAAAGTGATATTTAAATGTAAGCTATTGTTAACTATTTTTATTATTTCTCTGAAGCCTAGGTGGTCACAGTTGAGTTGGAACTACTTTTATGGTACCTTCAGTTCACTCCTTTATACTTAAGTTCTTGAAGACAGCTATCATTCTGGCTCTGTTTTTGAGTATCTACATAACTCAAGTCAAGTAAAGAAATCCCTTCTTTAAAGCTTTTTTCCAGATATAAAAAAAACAATACATTATAGTAGCAACCTTTAGGATATTAGCAGCTAGCATTTCATGCCACTTTAAAAGTTTTATATATGATCTCATTTGATCCTTACAATAAACATGTGAAATATGCACTATTATTTAAAAATGAGGAAACTGAGGCTGAGATTAAGTGACTTGCCCATGGTCACATAGTTAATGTCTGAAGCAGATTCTGAACTTATATCTTCCTGATTTTAAGCTCAACAGTCTATCCACTATATTACCTGTCTGCCAAATAAAATGCTAATAAACCCCCTGGGATGGAATCAAAGAACTTGAGTTCAAATTCAAGATCTGTTACCTTGCATAAATCAAATTCCTCCTCACTCAGTAGCTTTACAGCTGGTAAATTTTATATTCCTCTTTAAGGTTGTGACCATTTATTCCTGTCCTAGTTAATTGTATACATTAATCTTTCTCTTCTATAATACATTTTTTCATACTAGTGCATGAATAATTAGTCTAAATCACTGTTATGATTTTCTCCCTTCTCTATTCAAATATTTTCAGTGGTTCCTATTACCTACTTAATGAGGTATAAACCTCTTATGTTAACATCCAAGGCTTTCTATATCATAGAAACAGCCTACTTTTCAAGCCTTATCTCATATTATTCTGTTCTATTTATTTTGCTTAGTTCAGATTGTACCACTTGACACTTTCCATTTTTCATTCATCTCTACATCTTTGTTTTTCCTCTGGTTATAACAATTCCTCATCCTACATTCATAAGTCTCTCTTTAAAACACAATTCAGGAGTCATTTCCTCCATGAAATGCTTCCAATTATAAGGGTTCTCTGACTGCCCTCAAATTTTTCCTAGCCCCTGGACTTTACCTTTACCATTTTTTTTTAATTTTGCCTAGAATCTCTCCCTGCTTTTCCCTAAAATATAAGCTCCTTGAAGGCAGAGTCCACCTTATTTAGTATTTGTAAACCTCTCACCCTGCATGATAGCTTGAATATCATTTAATCAGTTTGTCAAATGAAATGTTGTTTGTTGAACATTCTTTTAATTAATTCCTTTTCAGAATAAAACACTATGTAACTTGAATCATTTGAATTCTTAATCAGAAAAGAATTAGCTTAATTCACTTTCTGGCTGCGCTGCAGGGTCACAATAGTGTTCTTCAGACTCACAGTTTCTATTTCCATATGGTGACATTCAGTACACTGATGTTCTTGACTGAATCAGTCAATTCTCTTTCCCTTTTTTGTTCTATTTGCTCATTTATTTCATACTTATGATAATAGTCTTTCTGCATTCATCTTTTTTTTAAAGTCCTTACCTTCCATCTTAGAATCAATACTGTGTATTGTTTCTAAGGCAGAAGAATACTAATGGCTAGGCAATGGGGGTTAAGTGACTTGCCCAGGGTCACACAGCTAGGAAGTGCATTCATTCTTTTAACAAAAGGATTATAGTGCAATGCAAAGAATGGTGACTCAAATCAATCTTGACTCAAATACTCCCTCATATGCTTATTGTATTTGATACTTTGGGAAAGACACGTCTCTCTGATAACCACTTTTCTCATCTAAAAATAAAGGGATTGGACTAGATGGTCTCTGATGTTCTTTATAGCTTTAGAGTTATGGGGAAAACTCCACTATTTGGTTAAAAGCCTCAAAGTAGACTTAATCTTCTATAACTTTTATTTTAATAATGGTATTAAATATTGTTATAGTAGATTGAAGATGTGTCCTACTCTGTTCCATTTCTTTCCTCTACATTCTGAATCTAAGTCACACACACACACACACACACACACATGCATACACACACACACGCACACACTTTGAAAGGCTGACTAAAGCTCTGTTGCTTTAGTATTTCTGTTCCTGCAGGGCTTTTCTAAGGTCTTTGCATTCTTTAAATAGTGACAAAGGACAAGCAGGCCTCTCTCTGCTGCTTTAAAAAATGATTCTTGGGGCAGCTGGGTAGCTCAGTGGAGTGAGAGTCAGGCCTAGAGATGGGAGGTCCTAGGTTCAAATCTGGCCTCAGCCACTTCCCAGCTGTGTGACCCTGGGCAAGTCACTTGACCCCCATTGCCCACCCTTACCACTCTTCCACATATGAGACAATACACCGAAGTACAAGGGTTTAAAAAAAATGATTCTTGGCTAAATCTACCATTTCTCTTCATTAGATTTATCCCTGCTACCAGCAGAGATAGATGCTTGCACTTCTCACTAAGGACACTTGTCACAAATTATCATATTGCTCAAGAGGGAAGAAAAATTATTGTGCATCCGTATGACTTGCCTTGCCTTTCCTTCCCATCTGCCCTGGCTTCTTCACACACACACACACACACACACACATATATGTATATATATGTAAATATATATATATATGCTTCCCATGTGTATAAGCTTGTTATTGTCCTTCATACTCAAAGACCAAAATGAAATCACTGATATCTTTTAACTTGTGCATAAATTAGATTAAAGTGAGGAAGAGTTGCACAATGTCATTGGCCTGCCTCCTCTTTCAGAGTCATTGAAGACCAGCAGCAAGATAAAAGTCAAGACCATTGGTGGTGATTCTGGATGCAATCGATCACTTTATCTTCTTCAATGTCTAACCAAGTTCCAAGCATTCTATAGCCTTCTTCTGCTATTTTCATGGCCATTGGAATAAAGTATTCTCATCTAACTTTTCTGCTCATGAAAGTCTTTGAATCATGTATGGGGTAGATTCCCCTGTAACTCATCAGTGGTTTTGGGACCTGTAGGTTACTCTCAATCTGGTTTAGTACATCTGCTAAGATGGTTTAACAGGATGCAGCCACTGTGCAAGCTATATTTTCTTGGAATCACAGGTGAATCCTGGGTGGCATGTGGACAATCCCTAAAAAGGATTCAACAGGTCCACATACCAAAGGTGCTAATCTTTCCTGAACAGCCTGTATATCTCCCATGTGGACAGATAGATATGGACATATGCATATAAATGTATATATCCATATAAACATGTATATATATAAGCATGTTTATGTTTATTGTAGGCCAAATATTTAACATCAATCTCCCAGTCATTCACCTTCAGTAATTATACTTGAATAGCAAGTTGTAATACATAATTTTATTAGAACGTATCAGCCTATGATTCAGAATAGCCTTTTGTCTCAAAATACTACATCTTTTCATCAATGATCATAGATGAATCATGGGTAATGGATTATTCTTGTTATGATTACAACCTCCTCATTTCTTGCATTGATTTGACACATTCAATTATTCTTCACTCTAGATTATTGAATCATTAAATGAATTTTTCTAGCAACACTACCCAGATAGGATGAGTTAATCCCATAATCTATGAAATATGAATCCTCTTAGTCATATAACTTAATTGATAGGTAGCTACAGAGAGGAAGGAAGACAAGGAGCTCTAAGGGTGTCCTTCCAAAAAGAGTTTCCAAAATTTTCTTTCCCTTTCTTTAATTCTTGCCCTTCTAAAAACTATTTCTTAAAAAGTGAGGGTGGTGTAGGGAGAGAGGTAAAACCTGATAAAATCTATTAAGTATCGTAGTTAGAGCAGAGGATTGAGGAATCTCAGAAAACAGTATTACTGTATGCCAGCCTAAGCCCAGAGCCAATAGGCTCCAGGGAAATACCGACTGAGGAAAAGGCAACCTTGTCAGTCACAGCAATAGAGTACTCAATTATCCTCAATGATAGTTCATGATTTGTAATTTATTGGATGTTGGTAATCCATTTGTTCTCCTTGTGCAATATTTCCATTCATTTCCTAGTCATTATAAGTACCAATTCTTCTAAATAAATAAAAAAAAACTCTGAGTTTTCCCAATGATATCCCACCAGTGGTAAAAAATATCTGCTTCTACCAGCTTCTCATACTTTCTTAATAGTGACACAGATATTTTAATTATACAAAATTAGGCTTTTATATCTCGCTCATCTTGAATGTGGTTTCTTGGCTTAAATTTGGCAAAAATCATTTCAATTTTAGAAATGTATAATAGCCCAACACATGATGACATGAGACTGTACTCCCTGCTACCAGGAAGGCTGAGGCCTATAGATCAGTGTTCTTCAGAGAAGTAATAATCTAAGTGCACTGTGTCCACACTAAGTCTAGCATTAATATGCTGAGAACCCAGAAATTAGCACACCAATATGCCTATGCAAAAGCAAACAGGGCTAGGTAGGGAAACAAGAATGCTCAAGTTCCCAAGCTAATCAGTAGTGCTTTTGAGTCTGTCTGTGAATGGTAGCTGTACTTACAGCCTGGATGAGATAAAGACATACTAGAGTAAGGGAAAAAATGGAATGGGAGAGAATGAAAGGGAGGAGAGTAGATGAGAGGGGAAGAAAGGAGAGATACAGCATAACTGAGTAAAAAGAAGACTGGATGGGCAGTTAGTATCCTTGAATTCAAGTCCTGTTCTGTCATTAACCAGCAGTGCTATGTCTTTAGATAAATTCTTGCATTTGAGAATGCCTTTTCTTATCTGTATAATAAGACTACTTTAAAGATTCCACAAAAGCCAACAGTAGGGTATTACAATTAACACTATTAAATGATGATTCAAAAAAATTCTTTTCCATTGCTTTTTTCCCCTTTTAGTCCTAAATCTCTATGACTCAAGAAGCATTAAAGAAGAGGAGGAAGATGTCATTTGGTAAAAGAAATTAGGAGCAGAAAAGAGGACTAGGTTAAATAGAATTAATTACAGGGAGTAACTTTTCTAAATTTTCTCAAAAATATTTATGATACACGTCTTCATCCTCTCTAGTTTAGACATTTTTCAAGAAAGCGAATAACCACCTCTTTCCTTCTTTCATTCAGAATCTTATTTACTTTACACAAAAACAGATTATATATCACTTCATATTCTTATCCTACAAAATATATTGGGCAGTTGAATAATTAGAGATGACTGAGTGAAAATATATGGAGAGAGGTAATTGCTTTAAATTTACACTGAGCTATAAATGGCTAACATTGGGTTCTTTCCTGAGTAGAGATTTGATAAGAGAGTAGAGCGTGTAAAAAGCATGGAAAAAGGAAGCTCACAAGATAAAATTAATCTATTTCATACTATTGCTGAGAAGAGAGCTAGCCTTCTCTGCTTTTTCCATTTAAGGTCTTCCAAAACAAGTGAAGTGGGATCAGTTTATCTGAAGCAAAGATGGCAGGGTGTGCATCAAACTATCAAAGGAGACATATATGTTAATTCTGTGAGTTACCTAAACTCTTATGTCCTTGAGGTTTTCCAAACCACTAGTTAAGAAATTTGTATTGCCTCATAATCAGTGGGAACAATGGGAATATAAAGGTATCAGTCAAACATTTAGTGTTCCCTTATATCAGGAAAAGGAAAAAAAAGTTTCCTTTATATACAAAAATAGATCATTTATAACCAAACACACAATGACAAGAGTAAATAGATGCCACTATATTAATAGCTACTCAAAGGTGAGAGCATTATAAGCTATTCCAATTTGTCATGATGGAATGCTTTGATTATGTTTATTATATCCTAAGGCAGTTCTGTACCTATCTGTCATTCCACTGATCCCACATTCTTCTTGTGAGAAAACTGCTGTGTATAGTGCTGGGGTGGGAAGGGGAAGTTATTTAAATAGGTATATGGTTTAACAAAGAAGGAAGAAAGAGAAGGAGGGAGGGTGAAAGGAAGGAAAGCAGGAAGCAAGGAAGAAAAAGAGGAAGGAAGTAAGGAAGGAAAGAAGGAAGGAAGAAAAAAAGGAAAGAAGGAAGGAAGGAAGGAAAAAGGAATGAAGAAAACAAGCAAGAAAGGAAGTATGTAATTAGAATTTTGTACCCCAGGACTCTGTTTCTCAGAACCCCACTTTCATCCTTACATTATGTTCTTACATTTTTGTAGATAAGGTTTCTGTAACCACTGCCTTCCAGGCTCTTCTTCTCCTACTTTTGCAGTCTGGTAAACTTATCTTTACTCAGGCTGTACTTTTCTTCTACTCCAAGTGATTATTAATAAATCTTATAAGATATAATACTCAGAGTTATTGGATATTAATTTTAATCTTATATTTCTGGCAAACAGAGAAGTTGGGAAAATAATTCTCATTTCTTTCTTTTGAGTAAAGAATAGGGAGTAGATAAATTTTGCAAAGCTGTGTTTCTCTCCTGTCACTTCTGGTGTCCCCCTGCTTGCTTGTGCCATTTTTTTTTCTTTTTCACCCTGCCCTGCCCACCAGCCCAGTTTCATTTGAGTGACTTAGCCTGGGACTCCGTGCCAAAAGGGATAAGCCGAGGCCTTCAGAGAAGGCACATGGGTGAGATCTAAATCTCTCTTTCCCTTGCTTGCTGCAGCTTCCCAAGACATTTTTTTTTCCAAGAGCAACCCCTTCAACACTGCCAACCCCAATCCCTATTTAGCTTCCAAGGTGATTTTTAATCTGACCCTGGGAACTTCCATGCTCCTCGCTGTGGGGGTGGGGACTGAGGTGCCACAGGGTACTGGTTTTACCTCTGTGTGGGGGAAGGGATGGAACTCTTCTCCCAAACATTCTTTGAGAGGCTTTTATTCCTAGGCAGTATATATTAGGGTAGTGCCACCTATGGACAGGAAGTAGAGATTGCAAGCATGGCCCAATTTCTTGCCTATCTCAAACAGCTTCTGTTTTCGGAGAGCCTTACTGAACTCATGCAGCTTACAGTTTTAGGATGTCTTTTCTTGCTGCTGTTCCTGGGGGATCTTGTATGGATTGGATACTTCGCAGCTTTTAGTTGAGTAATCTCAAGATTCAGGGTTTAGATTCAGCTCTCTATACCCCCTTGTCATTTTGGTCTGCCCAGTCTCTGCAACACATTTAATATAGGATTTGTTCACACTATGCCCAGTGTGGGTATGGGGAACCCAGGAAGTGTGACCAACAGAATCAAGATGGATGATGATACTTGAGAGAGGAAGGAACCTTAAAGAGTCTATAGGTGAAATTTAAGCCTTTTCAGACCCCATTGCCTTATTGATGTTAACTGTCTGAGTTTGCTCCCCTCTAAATAGTGAAGTATGTAACATAGCTATTGGAATTGGAGAAAAGGACTCTTGAATTCAGCACCTATATCTTGTAACATATATTGTATTTGCTGATTGTTTGTTTTAATATTTGATTTTGGTTTTTAAGTTCACATATTGATCTAATCTAATATCTTCTGTTACACTAAGTCATTTTCAGCTACTGTGTTTTGGTCATTAGCTATATGTTCTGTTACATATTCTTTATTTGTACCTCCCTCTATGACTGGACTGAAGAAAATACCATCGTAAAAGCCAATAGTCTACTTGGACAAACCCATTTCCATGGAAAAACCATAGGGCCATATGTATTGCTGGGTTTGTCACCAGATCCATTGAGGTCACATGTTGCCTAAATGGCCTTTTGTTCCTTTTTGCTTTCATTAATTGTCACATAGATGATGATGGATGGACTCCATCAAACTGGTTACAACCTGTATACAACCTTTGGAGAATTTAATGACCTAAAAATTTAAATTGATTTTAAGGGGTCTTCAGAAGTCATTTTAAGATATCTAGGAGCACTACTACCTCTGACTGATCATTTGCCTGCCTTTGAGTTATTTATAATAAAAGGTAAGGGTCCATTAATAGTAGAAGTGAAACGCAATACCACTGTTGTATTCCCTACCTCTGAATTTATGAAAATGTAATGGATGAGACATCTGAAGTGATTTTCACTATTGTAGTCCTCGCCTCCACATTACAATGGATAGGGCATATAAAGACATGTCTTTTACACTGTTACAGTCTCATACCAGAGGAGGGAGATTTCCTCAAAGAACCTGGTTGCCATTTTGGAGGGTTATAATCACATGACACATAATCACTGGGTAGCTGGAAAGATTTTCCAATGAAGCCTAGTGACTCCTGGATGGATTTTTATGTTTACAATTTTTCAGCTTACTCTAACCTTCCACCAGAATGGTCTAGATTCTTGGTGACATTTTGGACTCAAAAGATTTTCATCAGTAGTACAGAGGTTTGTGTTTTTTTCTGGGAACTCCTGCCAAATTTTGGAATTATGACAGTAATAGACTTCGTTAGAAATATCTTCGCCAAGGTTGAAAGATTAGCTAGATCTGGATAACTTGTGACAAGTATCCATGAGCTTCATGGTTTTTTAAAATGTTACACAGGAAGTGGCTATAGACTCATGTGAATCATAATGATAGTGGGTTTGTTTGCTATTGTCACTAAATGTGTTTTTGTGATTTGGGGGAATTTTGGTACTTCTTGAATGTGGATTACCTACTATACTACGTTTTATAAAGCTGTTACTTAGTGAAAATTCTGTGCATTCACATTGTGGATCATGGCCAAGTTAAAAAGGAAATGGATATCATTTTTGGGTGAGAAACCTTTGTATTCTGCCTCTCATTGGCTGACATGGTGTGTCACTAATTGTGAACTATATATTTTTGATTAAAAAATTTATTATTGTTTTTACTGATATGTGCAATACAACAGTTGAGTCTTCTTTTTTCTCTCTCTCTTATTTTTTGTACTTGAAGCACATGTTACCAATATTAATGGCTTTTTGATTTTTCACTGGGGTAAGTTTAAAATGTCCATTAGCCACAATGTCAATGCAAACTCAAAAGCTTTAGACTATGGAAACCTTCCATTGATTGTTTAATATTATGGGACTTTGATTAATGATTGTGTCTAATTCCAAGAGAAGGGATCACAAAAGATCCACTACTCAGTGACAAGGAACACAAAGTTAAACTGCACAGTGCCAATGAGCATAAGGTCAAAAAGGCCAACCAATCTTGGTGGGATTGATGAGATTCTGTGCCAAGACAGGGGACTTGAACTTGTTTGAAGTTGTGGCTATTAGACATACATCAGATGCAGGTCTTCCCCATGCCACATTTCTACCAAATACCTCACTTTGCCTACCATTCTGGCTCCCTTATCCCTGTGAGCAAAGGTAAAATCAGACAAGGGAATGCTATTTCCCATTTGCTGCTAAAATCTAGTCCCTTTTCTGTCTTTCATAGTGTGGCAATTTTCTGTAGTCCTGGTTGCTGATTGGGTAAGTGCATAACTGCTACTACAGGCTTGTGGGACATAAATCATTTTAATTGGGTGCTGATTCAAGGACCTGTTATAAGTTTATTTTTCCTCACTTAGAATTTTTATACATAAGACTCTGACATTTTATGTTTCATCCAGAAATTACTTTTTCTCTTTTATTTGGATTTTTGGATATTTTAAAATTTCTTTTGTCAATTGATTCTCATACCTCATAACTCACCCATGTATCCCTGAGTGATCCATGTGTTTGTCAACACCCTCAGGAGGGGGATTGTATTATTATCCTATAATGCAAATGTAAAAGTGAAATTTGGGAAATGTATCAAACTACATTTCCTGTGGTCCAACGGGTTTCCGGTTCCGGTTCTTTGGGCGTGGGGAGGCCTACGGAAGGAGTTTAAAGCTCCTGGGTTAGGTGGGAGTGTTCTCTTGGCCAGCAGACTCGAGAGGAGACAGGAGACAGTAATGGCGAGGGCGGCGATTTTGAATTCTTACAAGCGTGTGGTCTAAAAACTTTATCTGATAAATAAAGATAGCATGGCTTTAATTAAAATACTAATATATATATTTATACCAGCCTTTATCATTTTTAATATTTATACAAAGTTTAAATTCTTTTGAGAGTAATTTAGGATAAGAAACTTGCTACCTCCATGAATCCAGAAAGTAAACTGTATGGAGAAAGCACCATGAAGATGTCTGCAGAGACTACACACTGCACCAAGAGATCCAGAGTAAACTTTGGGATGTGGTGATTTTGAACTATGGGGGATTAAAAGCATTTGTTTTGAATGTACACTCTTGTGCCAAAGGGGATTTCTCCCTAATTGGTTTTTTGTCAATATAGCAATCATTGGTTTTGTTCTTTTTTATTTACCTCTTATCCCCAAATTATTATAATTTCCCCCTAGAAACTGCAATATTGTATATACTTTTAGTTAAAAATTGTTAGGGTTATAACTTAGTTATGTGTACTGATTCCATGCAGCAACTAGGCATGTTAATCTGGGAGATTTCTACATGTTCGTTTTCCATGGGCATCAAAGAGGAGATTGTATGATTAGAATTTTGTACCCCAGGACTCTGTTTCCCAGAACCCCATTTTTGTCCTTACATTTTTGGAGATAAAGTTTCTGTAACCATGTCCCTCTGAGCTCTTCTTTTCCTGCTTTCATGATCTGGTAAACCTGTCTTTACTCAGGCTGTATTTTTCCTCTACTTCAACTGATTACTAATAAATCTTATAAAATATAATACTTGGAGTAATTGGATATTAATTTTAACCTTATGGAAGGAAAGAAGGAAGGAAGGAAGGAAGGAAAGAAGTAAAGAAGAAAAGAAGGAACAAAGGAAGGAAAAAGAGGAGAGAGAGGAGAGGAGAGGAGAGGAGAGGAGAGGAAAGAGAAGGGAAGGGAAGGAAAGGAAAGGAAAGGAAAGGAAAGGAAAGGAAAGGAAAGGAAAGGAAAGGAGAGAGGGAGAAAGAGGAGGTAGGGAGAGAGGGAGGCAGGGAAAAAGAGAAGGCAGGATATATTTGGAAGTAGTAGATGGATTGGGGATAGATTCCTATATTTGATTTCCTAGAAGACATCTGTTACTTTGGCTCTCCAGCTCTTATGGGAAAGAGAGAAAATCCACTAATGTGGATGCAATATAAGAATAAAATCAGTATCAAAAGACACCCAGGTGTACAGAAACAATATGATGTATTCAAGGAGAGGAATTTTGGAAACTTAGCTGTGTCTCCTCTAGGGAAGAAAGGTCTAGATACTAGTCTGAAGCAATATGATATAGGAATCAAGTTTCCAAATACAGCTAGAATATGGCAGTTAAAATTTTGCTAGGGACATTTCTTCAAGCAAAGCAATTTTTTTCAGAGAGAAAATATGAAGGGAACAAGCAAAAACAAATGGATCAAGTTCTCTAAGAGGGAGAGGGAAACAGTTGCAAACTTCTTGTGCCTTCAGTCCTAAAGTAATCAAGTTTGAGATGTTAGGCATAATTAGGCTCTCTAAGATGCAGGGACATAAAGAAATTGCTTTCCCAAAATTTTGACTGGAAAGCATAAGGTGAAGGATATGATCATTAATTCTTTGTAAACCAAATGCTCTGGGAGAAGAGGGAGTTGTGGGATTCATCTAATAGACTGTGGGAAAAGGATTGTTTACAATAGGCTTAAACAATTTGCACCCAGATTTTCAATGTTAAGGGTTGGAGAAGTAGATCATAAAATAATTAGAATTCTATATATATTATGTACATAATATCTAACATGTCAATGAGATTTGACACAAAAAAAGCCTTAAGTAAACCTCACAATAAAAAAACAGCCAAAAAGCTCTTTCAAATCAATATTTCACTCTGTTACTTGTTTGGTTTAATTATGATCAGAATCTAAGGTATCTAAGTGAAAAGTAATGATTAAGTCATAAGTAAATATTTAGGTCAAAAGTTGGTCTAAATGGTTTCTTGATAGACTTTATGCAATAATTAGTATGAAAATAATATTCAAAACCCTTTATTAAAGAGTTGATTTGCAAGCAATTATAAAGGAAAATGATCCCTAACAGTAGTTAGAATTAAATAGAATTAATTAATTAAATAGAATTAAATAGAATAAAAAATAGAAAAAATTAATTAAATTGAATAAAAAAAGAAGTCATATCAGAATCTCAATTTTTTGGAAAATTTTGCTAGAATGGCAAATCAGGGAAATATTATTGACATACCTGGATTCCAACAAAGCTCAAAACAAAGTTTATTATATACTTGTGAGATAGGAAGATTTGAGATATAAACACACAAATATATATACATATACATACATGTATGTATCCATATATAAACATATATAATATGTATGTGTATGTATATGAAATGTTTCATTTAGATATATTTAGAATATGCTGAAATATAAAATCCAAAGCTTGATTAATGCACTGATTTCAACCTGAAGGATTGTGCTCTAATGGAGTGCCCTAGCCTCTGTCCTCTCTCTATTTAATTTATTTTTTTTAACCCTTAACTTCTGTGTATTGGCTCCTAGGTGGAAGAGTGGTAAGGGTGGGCAATGGGGGTCAAGTGACTTGCCCAGGGTCACACAGCTGGGAAGTGTCTGAGGCTGGATTTGAACCTAGGACCTCCCGTCTCTAGGCCTGACTCTCAATCCACTGAGCTACCCGGCTGCCCCCTCTCTATTTAATTTAAACATTTTTAATGATAATTTTAAAGAAGGGATAAATAATATATTTTTCAATTGAAACATTAAGCTACAATATCACTAGATGACTCATTACAGAATCAAGAGGTATCAAGTTTTTGACAAATAAAGGTCATCGGCAAAATCTAAAAAAATGAATTTAATAAGAATATCCAGCAAGTCATAAATTTAGACTTGATAATTCAACTTCACAACCTCAAGATGGGGTAAAAGCTGTAAAGACGTCATAAGATTTGACAAGGAGTAAAGAAATCAAAATCAGAAAGGTACAGAAAATGATGAGAGTAATATGAATGAACAAAATCTTAAAAGAAAATTGATAGCAATAGTCAATTTTAGTTACAGAGAAAACTCAATGAAACACACTTTCTTATTTGGCTGAATAGATAAAGCATTCCAGGTGTGAAATGTTGCCTACACCATCAGATAAGATAATTTTGTTTCTTTGTTTTGCTCACCTGCTTTTCTTGGTAAAGAAGGGAAAATGAATGGATAGGACAGCAAAAAGACCAAAATGACTACTGTAAAAAGCAAATGTCATGAAAACACTTAAATAAGCAAACATGCACATTCACAAATACCTAAGGAAGGGTTATATAATGTGTCTAGGAATCAGGGAAAGGGAAAAAGGGAAAACCCCTGTATAGTCTCTTCGGCAAAGGTTGGGGAAGTTGAGAGGGAGAAAAATGGATGGGAACAGGGAGATTTAAGAAAATGATTTCAAAGGAGATTTCAAAGATGAAAAGTGGGTACTGGGATAACAGTAGGAGGTGCTCTAAACTCAAAATTACTTCTTTCCTGTAGCCAACAACAACAATTGTGAAGTTTTGGGTGGCGGATAATAGGTTGATAGTAATCTATGCATATGCTCACCTAAACAGATTAGATTATTTGTTAAAATAACCACTTAGGTTTCTTCTATATGTTCTGCCAATGCAAGTTAAAGACAAGATTTTGATTTAGAAGTAGAAGGGATCTTAGAACTCAAATTAAACTTCTTCATTCTACAAAGAAACTAGTATTCAGTGAATTTAAAGATTACACAGGTATTAAGTGCCAGAGGAATTAAGATTAGAAAATATATCAATCTCATGGCAAATTTCTTCAGGATAATAAATTAGGATACCATTGCAATTTTTCAAGGTGGATATCTAAATCTTGGGTTTTCTACAATTTGTTGCCCTATTACTACCAACATAAGAGTTTTAAAAGAGCCAGAGACCCTACCACAGGTATGTCAAATCTAGATTTATTTTATTCTCTGCTGTAAAGGTCCCTGATGTGAAGCAGCTAGCAACTTTAGTAGATTGTTATGCTTTTAATGAAAGTCTAAAATTGGATCCTATGAATTCTTGATATATCTGAGTGTCCATCAATGATTGAGCAATCAATGTATGACTGTCTAAAGGACTAATTAAAAGGATTCAATTGCCCTCAAGAAAATCTCATTGCATTTTCCTCTGACAGTGTGATTTAAACGACATGAGAAGAACAAATGGGCTTTGTGCAGACTGAAACAAATCAATCAAATCTTTGTCTATTTGAAAAGCCTTTCATCAGGAAACTGTTATTAAGACTCACTCAATAAGTGCTGAGAAAAATCTTTCCAAATACTCTAGTGATACTTTACTTTCAATATACAGCAGCAGCTTCTCCAAGGACTCAACTGCTGGCTTTGCAAACTTTTTCTATAGCATGGCTTAGCTACTAAAATTGATATTATGCAACAGGGATAATAGGTTAAAATATTTGCAAAGTTTAAGGCACTGTACAAATATTAAATGCCATTATCATTTTAATTTTCCTTGGTTGACAAGTGTAAAAATACTAGAGGTGAGGAAGACAATCACGCAACTCTTCAACATTCTAGGAAAATTGTTATTTGGCAATTACAGTCCTACTCCTGTCTTCACCCAACTGTGACTGTTTATATAATTTCCCATTCCTTCAAATTTTCTAACCCATTTCTTCAAGGCCTAATTTAGAAACCACCTTTTCTAAAGGTCTTCCTTTTCACATCTCCTCAATCAAATAATTAATTAACTTAAGCACCTCAAAAGTAAAGTCTCTCTTTTGCTTTTGTTTGTATCTTAGCACAGTTTTTGACATATTGTAGGTGTTTTTTTTTAAACTAAATTGAGTGAATATTGATTAATAATCAACTTTAAGGTATCAAGTGCCTAGATAATCCAGAGGGTAGAAGGGGGTAGAAATATGAAAACAAACATTCTTTAATTTCAAAGGGCTCCCATTCTATCAGAGAAACAACATGAAAAAGGTAAACATAGAAAATTATCTTTTTTTTTTTGGTGGGAGGGCACTAATAGCTGAATGGGACCATCAAGAAGATATTGCTTGAGCAGAAGTACTCTGAGAAGTCAATATGTGATGGAAGTACATTGTAGACATAGGGATCAACTAATATGACAAATGGATGGGGGGAGACTGAATACTTATAGAGAAGAGAAGGGAGGAGAATGTCTGAACTGCAGAATGGAAGGAATGAATAATAAATAACAGAGCTAGAAAGATAAGTTGAGACCAAAATGAGAAAGGGTGACTATTTAAATTTAGCCACAAAAAGGAACCATTGTAGTTTATAAAGCTAGACAGTAACATGATTGGACCTGAACTTTAGGAAAGTGGCATGATCAGTTGTGTGGAGGATGGACGAGAAAGAGGGAAAGATAGATGAATTAGGAGACTAAAAGTAAAAGTTTATGTGGGCCCAAATTAAGGTAGTAACTACACAAGCAGACAAAAAGAGAGATGTGAGAAACATTATTGGCATAAAAATGACAAGATGTGGCAACTCATAAGATCTAGAGTGAGGAGGTAATACTTGGATAAATGAACAAAAGAATGAATTAGTATTTTATTAAACCCTGCTCTTACTAAGTATCAGGGAGACACTGTGCTAAGCACTGGGCAAATAAAAAAGCAGGATAGTCCCTTTCCTCAAAAAACATACATTCTACTAGGTGAAGACAAATATTACAGATTGGAGTAAAAAAGAATGAGTGAAAAGCCAAAGAACAAAAGGAGGTTGCAAATCTTAGTGACTAGGAGGCTAATGGTGCATAAAATAGTAAAATCAAAAACTTCTAGTAAAGCAGAAGTAAAAAAACTTGCCAGGGACTAGGAAAATTGAAACGATTCTAGAACATGGGGCCCATGGCTGTTACAGTTTAACAATTTGCCACATCACAAAGATCCTAATAAGTCTTCCATAATCTTGTCTTACCTTTTCCAGTTGCTTCATAAATGTTAATTGAAAGACTTTCCAAACTTATCTTGAATCATTCTCTTATATAAAACCCAATTCCAGTCAGTCTGACATATTCTGTTACCTAAACAAAATATTCCACCACCTTTTTGTCTTTGCTTCTTGTTATTCTATTCACCCAGTATGGTTTCTCCCTTGAGTCTTTCAATCTTAATGCTATTAATTTTTCAAAGTTGAAATGAAATTCTGCTTCTTGAAAGCCTTCCCTGACCATGATCTTTTCTACAGTAGTCCTTTCTTCCTCTTGTGATAAAAAAGTAAATAAATAATCTGAGTAAGTCAAACGAAGCAATTTGGGTGTGAGGCAGGATAATGGGGGTATAGAGGATTATAAGGTGATTGGAGGAGGAATGAAGGTATGGGAAGGTATATAGGAGATAAGGGAAATGGGGTATGTAGGAGAGGGCAGCTCAAACAGATTTATTACCAGAGACTTGAGCCAGAGAATACAGGCAGGAAACTAGGGCCAGTAAGAAATGTTTAGGTTTGACTGGAGGGTTTTTCTTGTTAGTTTCTCCAGTCTCTTGAGGGAAGAGTCGAGAGGGCCCCTCCCTGCCAGTCAAACTGATGGCTGGAGGAAGTCTTGGGTAGGTACTTCCTGCCAAGATGGATGTCCCAGTTCTTTAAAGAAATAAAGAAAAATGATTCCTTCCTCTTGAGTCCTTGTCTTAATTTTCGACACAATGACTCACCACAGGGTTTGAATAGGTAACAAGGGGATTTATTAATACCAGGGTCAGTCAGAAGGAGTGAGGGGGGAGGGGTTTTCTAACTGCTGCTAGGGAGAGGGGTGAGGGTGGGGGATGGGTCATGGAGAGGTTTAGACTGAGAGAGTCCTGCTCTCCCCATCAGGAATATTTGACTGCCTTTTAAGAAAAGTCTTTATCAAATCTAAGGGTAACTTATTTGAGGATACTCTAATTATCTAAAGAAACTAAACCCACAATGTCTAATCACCAAGCCCTCCCTTCCAACCAGAACCCAAAGGAAAATCAGGGAAGGGGAGGGATAGAGATGGGAGATCAGGGAGAGGTCCAGAGAAATGAGAGAGGTCCAAATTTCCCCAAGACAAAATAAGCACAGGCCAAGGCCGAAGCAGTTAGGCCAAAGCAAAAGCCTCCAGCCACAGCGAAAGCCAGAAGGCAAAAGCTAGTCAGTTGGAACTTCACCTCTATTTATAGCTTTAAGTTCTAACTGACTTTCTGAAGATTCTAAGATGTTTAAGTGACTTTTTGTGACCGTTAGAAATTACAGAAGCAAAAAGTTTCTGTTAACCACCTTGCATTACACTCTGAACTAGAAAGCTTATTTTCTATCTGGCCTTTCAACATTTCTAAAGACCAGAAATAATTCTCTGATGATAAGTCTTTGAGTTTTATTTTCGATGATCAAACAGCAGTAATCAAGATATCTATATTCTTAATCTTGACAGTATTTTAACTAAAAATCACTAATGATACTTCATTGTGCTATATAGGATTTGGAAATTGGCAAAATAACTTCATTAGAATTATCTAAAACAGTTAATTTTATTCAAATCCAATATTTAAAATCTAGAGAGCCTATAACAAGGCATTTTTTCCCTTATACAAAATGTTTGTTTAAGATAGAATAACTTGATGAATGCATTCATTCATTCTATTATTTCCATTAACAATCTACTAAACTTTGGAGATTTACTATTATCCCATTTTGGCTGTAGCTCAATATCTTTGCCATCCTATTTGCATTTGTAAATGAAATCAATACACACTTAAACATTTTATGAGACTAAAATTATTGGGCTTTGTTGTTTTATGGATTCAAACAAATTTTCTTCAAATAATTAATATAATATGTCATATTTGAATTATATTGTATTTATCATCATATAATATTTATCCATGTCAAGTTGATTTTGAATAAAACATTAGATATATATTTCAATTCCTTATTCACCGATATCAGATAAACTGTAGAAAAGGGGGGAAGCTGGGTAGCTCAGTGTATTTAGAACCAGGCCTAGAGACAGGAGGTCCTAGGTTCAAATTTGACTTCAGACACTTCTCAGCTCTGTGATCCTGGGCAAGTCACTTGACCTCCATTGCCTACCATTACCATTTTTCTGCCTTGGAGCCAATACACAGTATTGACTCCAAGATGGAAGGTAAGGGTTTAAAAAAAAAACTGTAGAATAGATCAGAACATGCTATGTTGGCTGCATCAGATCTTCAGAAAAGTTGATCTATAGACGGCTATAATCAGAAGAATATATGTTTCATGTTCTGATACCAAAAAGATATCTATTTAATCCTAATTTACTAATATCTTAACTAAAGACAACTAAAAATAAGATTTGCTAGTTAGTTGCACACACTAATGGCTATACAACTGTATCCAGTAACTTACCTCTCAGTACCCTAGCCAAATCTCCAGCGCTACAAATTACAGGGAAAGTACCATTCTCAATGGTAGAGTAGCTTTCTGAACAGGAGGGAGTTTTTCATTACCAGTGAAATTTCAGAGCTATTAAAACAAAACCAAATCAAGGTTTAAAGTGCTAAGTTCACAGCAAGTAATTGGAATAATATGTTCAACATTTTAAAACTCATTAATCTTCAGGACAGTAAGATTTAAGCATAAAAATGCATGCTTATTTGCAGAAAACTGTCCTCAATGGACATCGATTACTCAATGTTTCATTCCTGCATGAAGTAGGAGGAGGGGTGGTACAGGACTGTTGAGAGCTCCAGAGAAGAGAGATCTTGGTATTCTGGATTCCAGATTCAAGAGAGAAGATAAGGAGTTCTAGACTATTCAGTTTCCCTGAAAAGAGAGAATGGTTCTGGGAAGAGCATGTAAAAGACCGAGGAATATGAGCTATGTCCTTATTCCCAGTTTACTACAATAAAGACTTCAAGGATTTCTCCTTGAATGAAACCTGAGACTTTCTTTCTTGGCTGAGCTGAACTACTTTGCTATCAATAATAAAATTATTCCTCTTTGTTTATTCTTTAGTATATATTTTTCTGCATATACTTATTATAATTTCTGTTTGTGATTGCTTTTGATAAATGGATTTGTTTGTTATTTGCCAGGTTTGGTCATTGTAGAACTGGCATTTCATGGGAAGGAAGGCAAGCCTTGGATATATATCTTGGAATATTCCATCTTCATTAAGGGGTCACAAAAAGGAACATGGCCTGAATATAAAAAATTATGTCCCCTAGAACAATCATATTTAGGGGAATTGATAGACATAATTCTACTCCAGTGCTCCCTTTCTTTGATTAGAGAAGAATGGCTAGATTCTGGTCCCAACTTCTTGCTTTCTCTTCTGGCAAGAATCAGTATCCCTCAGATTTTTTGGGGGAAAGTCTCTAAAGGTATCTATTCTTGCCTCCTTAAGAGCTATATCCAGACAGATACATGTTGATACACATAAACTCCATGGGTGAAGCAGAATATACACACACACTTTTATACATATCCTATATAATACCTTAGGAATATTTTTTTTTTTAATCTTAAAGTCTTGGTTTTAAGATGTGAGCTATGACAAAAAAAAGAAGAAAATAGAGTCTGTAGTCAACACAATTTATTCCCATTAAATATTATTAAATGATGATGGTGTTGTATGGTGTGGGGGTGGGGGTGATATAAATCAAAGATTATTTAGTAAGTATATTAGTAGGAATATTTCTAACTTTAGGGTGATTTGCAACCACTTAGGAAAAAAAAGAACCAAAGATACATCCAAAAAAGAAGGAAATCACTCTAGTCCAGTGATGGGCAAACTTTTTAAAGTGGGGGGCAAAGGAAAGGAAATGCTCATCTGTCAATCTGTTTCTAAGGCAACTCTTTCGAAGTTTAATTGCATTGTATCCTACTCATTGTATTCGCCAAATTAGGAAAAATGTCACTGGGCCAGATAGAACATTTCAATGGGCCACATCTGGCCTGCAGTCCGTACTTGGCCCATCACTGCTCTACTTATCTCTTCAGATGAAAACCATCATTTATTAGCAATAAGGCTCAAGTGGACCTAAAATTTACATGAATTCTTTGTTAAGAAATCTTCCTACAATTAATGTACTGAAATGTCATGGTGTTGCATGGTACAATCTTCTCTGTACTGCCTAGTTCTCAAGTGGGAAATTAATTTTATGATATTCCCTGATTTCTCAATATTCCTAATAAAAATATTTATACTTCAGGGCTGTGTTGGTGAATCTATGCCAGGCAGGCTAGAAAATGCTGGAGGGGGAAGCTTTCTTCCCCCTCTCCACATACCTGAGAACAATTATCACATCAGCTACCCCTCTGCCCAGCAGCCCATGGCTTGCTTGCAGCATGAAGGTTGAAGTTTGGCACTTGATCTTTAAAATTTTCACCATCACTGCTTTAGGGGAATGTTTTCTATCCAGTCACATCTATAAATATCCATGGCATGATCTTGCATAGTTGGATCTTATTACAAACTTTTTCAGGTTCATTTCTCCCCTCATAGCTTTTTGCCTTTTTATTGAGCTGGCCCTTTTAATGATCTTCTGTTATTTCCTTCCTAATGTTTTACAAATAAACTTTATTCTAAACTGATGTGAACTTGGCTGCCATGTCTCTCCACAGAGTAATGAAATGAAATGATCACTAACTGCTGTGATTTCTGGTCTGAGTTGTCACTTTTATTAAAACAATCAGATTATTCTGAATAAATTTCCCTAAGAAATGTTCAGAGGGTACAAGAAGACAAGTTAATACTGTCAAATAGTTTGCTAGATTTCTCTCTTCATTGTTCAAAACACATTTTGATGTATATATTGCAATTATCTTAATCCAGGTATTTTTGCTTGTGTTCATTATCAATATAGAATGGATAAATCATCAACCAAATGTCTCATGAAATTATGTTTTGGGGTTATTGTTACCTTTGAGCATATGATTAAAACAAAACTTCCAACTCATATCTTCAAGGACAGCTTATGATCTGTCATTTTTTATGTCACAAGTTCTGTCTTGATTTTTTTCATTTAAATTTTTTTCTTTTTTATCTTTTTAATATTTTTATTTTTTCATTTACATGTAATCACAATTTTCAACGTACATCTTCTGAAATTATAAGATACAGATTGTCTCCTTCACTTTCTTCTCTCCCACTTCCCAGAGATGGTAAGTGGATTGAACAGTTATACATGCATTATCATGCATAACATATCCAAATTGATCATTGTTGTAAGATGATACTTACATAAAACTAAAAACCCCAAATTTAAAACACAAATAAACTAAAGTGAACAAAATATGCTTTGATCTGCATTCTGATTGTGACAGTTCTGTATGTGGAGATGGATAACATTTGTTATTTTTGTCCTAGATCATTGCACTGCTGAGAGTAGCTAAGTCTCTCAAGGTTTATCTTCATAGAATATTGCTGTTACTCTGTACAAGGTTTTCCTCTTTCTGCTTATTGCATGTTGTTTCAGTTCACCTAGGTTGTTCCAGCTTATTCTGAAATACTCATCTTCATCATTTCTTATAGTACAATTGTATTTCATAACTTTCATATACCATGATTTGTTCAGCCATTACTCAATTAATGGACATCCCCTAAATTTCTAATTCTTTGAGATGACAAAAAGTGCTACTATAAATATTTTTATGTAACTTCTTTGGGATACAGACCTAGTAGTGGTATTACAGGATCAAAAGTATGCAGTTTCATAGCTTTTTGGGCATAGTTCCAAGTTGCCTTCCCAACAGTTGGATCATAACTCGAACAATAATACATTAGTGCCCCAATTATGTCACATAGCCACCAACATTAATCATTTTCCTTTAGTATCATATTGGCCAATATGATAAGTGTAAGTTGGTAACTCTGAGCTATTTTAATTTGCATTTGATTGCCTTAAGATATTTTTTCATATGATTATTGATAGCTTTGGTTTCTTTATCTGAAAACTGCTTGTTTATATCCTCTGACCATTTGTCAATTGGGGAATGACTTTTTTTACTTATAAATTTGACTTAGTTCTCTATATGAAATAAGACCTTTATTAAAGAAATTTGCTATAATTTCCCCTCATTTTGTTGTTTCTCATTTAATTTTGATTACATTGGTTTTATTTGTACAAAATCTTTTAAATTTAATGTAAGCAAAATTATTCATTTTACATCTAGTCATGTCCCCTATCTCTTGTTTGGTCAGAAATTCTTCCGCTCTCCATAGATCTCATAGGTAAACTATTCTATGCTCCCCTAATTTGCTTATGATATTACTATTTATGTCTAAATCATATGCCTGCTTTGACTTTATCTCATTGTAGGGTGGGTGTGAGATATTGGCCTATAATTAGTTTCTACCACACCATTTTCCATTTTTGCCCACAATTTTTGTCAAATAGTGAGTTCTTATCCCCAAAACTAAGATCTTGGGGTCTATTAAATACTAGATTGCTATGGCCGTTTACCCCTGTGTATTGTGTATCTAATCTATCCCATTGATCCAGTATGGTGTTTTTTAGCCAGTACGAGATTTTTTGAAGACTGCTTTATATAGTTCAGTTAGAGATTTGGTACAGCTAGACCACTTCACTTTTTTTTTCATTAATTTCTTTGATATGCTTGACCTTTTATTCTTCCAGATGAATTGTGTTATTATTTTTTCTAGTTCTATAAAATATTTTTGGTACTTTGATTGTTAAGTAAATTAGATAGAATTGTCATTTTTATTATATTAGTTCAGCCTACTGATGAGCAATTAATATTTTTCTAATTGTTTAGATCTTACTTTATTTATTTGAAAAGTGTTTTGTAATTGTGTTTGTCTAATTCCTGTGTCTGTATTGGCAAGTATATTCTCAAGTATTTTACAATGTCCAGGTCTACTTTAAGTGGGATTTCTCTTTCTATCTCAAATTATTTGTCTTCTATTTGTCATTTATTATATAGATGTGTTTGAAATCTTTCAGGAGCATATTATATGAATTATTACTGGTAAAGATTTTAACATTTAGAGTACCATTAGATTAATATTTGGAGATGATCTAAAAAAAGTTGTAACTCTTAGGCTCTTTTTCTTGACTTTCCACCCCTCAGTCACTTTGTTTAAATGAACAGGGGCTACCATTTTGTATTTAACTACATTTCATGGGTAGCCATGACAAAAAATTCTATCACCTTTTGGGAAAACTACTAATGATGAATCTTTCAATATTTAGCTAATATTATAGTTGAACATCAGATTCAAATGATTAAAACTTTCACTATTTTGGGACAATTTTTTAAAGAACCCAATATATTTTTCAAATGATAGTAAGACACTTAGGAAGACAAAATCAAATCAACTGGCTAATCTGAACAAAAATAGAAGAAAAGTTCTGATGGAAGTGATATAATTTGTGTGTTCTGACACAACTCTTTTCAGAACATTTTGAAGAAAAGATTCCAAAAGGATAGAAAAGACCAGGGTTATCACTTTGTCTCCAAAGAATTATAAAAGTATTTGGCTGAACCACGGGTTAATAGAAAGATTTTGGGATGTGTCAGAAGACTGAAGTGTGACTTAAGGCAGCTTGGTAACACAATGAATTTAATGCTGGGTCTGGAGTCAATAAGACTTGAGTTTAAATCTGAGCTATATACTAGGTCTCAGTTTCCCCTATTATAAAATGGAGATTATAATAGCATCTACCTCACAGAGTTGTTGTGAGCTACAAAAGAGATAATATATGTAAAGCGTTTAGCACACACATAGCACATAGTAGGCACTTGACAAATGTTTCCTTTCCTCTATCTTTAACCCCCATGCAGAGTTTAAATGGAAGTCAGCCAGTCAATAAATATTTATCAAGCAATTTGTGCTGCACGCTGTTAAATATTGGTGAAGAGATTAAACCCCAACAAAAAAATGTCACACACACATACACACACCAAAATAAAAACAAAAATAGCTCTTGCCTTAAGGACCTCAAATTTTTAGAAAGGAGGCAACATAACAATAATCATGAACATACAATATATGCATTGCAGACAGAATGTAATGTTCCATCTGGAAGAGGAATGCAGTGGGGAAAGTGGGGAATAGAAATGGCCTAATAATGGAAATAAGATTTTAGCTGAGGCTTAAAGGATTCCAGGGATAGAGGAAGTAAGTAAAAGGAGGCAGAGGAGCCAGAACATTCCCAGTATGAGGACAGATAGCCAGTGCAAAAAGTTGGAGTCATGTTATAGAAGATCAAGAGTGAGAGTCAGAAAATTGGCAGTGTAGCTTCGTAGTAGAGTATGTGGAGGAGAGACAAGTTTAAAAGGACTTGGAAAAGGCCATAGTGGAAAAGTATTTAATATTTATTTGATTCTAGATTCAACAGGGAACCAATTAGTAAGCTAAATTTAAAGTAACTTGTCCAAACTCAAACAAAACAAAAACCAGAACTTTCAAGCAGGAACTTGAACCCAGGTGTTATTACTATGACTTTGGGATGTGAGACTGAGTTTTTCTGTTTTGAGATTATTATTGATTAAAATAAATTGTAGGAAATGAGATAGCAGTGTTATAAATCTAGAGAAGATCTCCCAATCCATCTATTTCAAAAATTAAAGAAGAAAATACTGGAAGTTAATAAGACCTTTATATCCAGAATCAAAATTTTTTCTACTGTACTGAGGAATTTAATACATTTTTCTTTTTCTACTTTTAGAAAAGTCTGATGCATTTATAGTCACTACCACACAAATTATCATTTTAATTGTTCTCCAATTATTCGGTGGATATAAATTGATTCCACAACCTAGATTCTATGCTTTTTGAGAGCATCTTATACAACCTAATTTTTTTTTTACCACTACAATGTCTACCACAATACTAGACCCTGGGGAAAATCATTCCCTATTGTTTGGTTAAGATGACAGAAGGAAAGAGACTTAAAGTAATTTGGGAAAATGTGTGATTAGTGGTTTTATAAAACCATTGTTGTTGTTGAGTTATTCAACTGTGTATGACTTTGTGAACCTAGGCACCAAAGTTCATCAATACTGTCTAGGGGATTTTCTTGACAAAGATACTGGAGTTGTTTGCCATTTCCTTCTCCAATGGATTTAAGTAAAAAGAGTTTATTTAAGTGATTTGCCCAGGGTAACACAGCTACTAGGTGTCTGAGGTTGAATTTAAACTCAGGTCTTCCTGTGTATAGGTCCACTACTCTATTCGCTGAGCCACCTAACTACACTCATATAACTCTTTACTATTTAAATAATTATATTGCCTAGAAAATACTGGTCAATTGAGGGAATTTTTTAAAAAGTAGGCAATATAAAGGATTTTTCTTTTATATGAAATCTAATATGTTAGTATTTGCCTCACATACTTAAGGAACGTTAACAGGAGGATCATCATTCTGAAGAAATTTCAAATTCCAAAATGGGTTTATATCAAATATGTGATTCTGGTGAAATGAGCTTTGAATGAAATTAAAATGACAAATTAATCTAGCTTTGAAGTATTATGGGGCAAAACTTTCTGGTGGTTCATCTGAATAAGTTACCACAAGTTCAGAAGAATATCTGAGTTTTGCTTTCTAATATTAAATAAAACCATGATTGGAGATCACTAACTGGTCTCTGTAAATGCAGCATTTGTTGAACTGCCTTGTTTTACTGACTCTCTTAGTGAATAGAGACAATTTATCCAGTCAAGTCATTTAAATATAATTCTGAAAGCTCATTATTCAGCTCTCTCTTAGACAGTCCAATTCATCTCTAATTTGTGGATATATTAGGAGGTGGAGTAATATTGCCCTCACCCTCTCTGATTCCCACATGATGGTGGGAAGAAGTCACAAACTTTATCACAGGATTCCAATATTCCCTTTGATCTAAATGGAAGAAATCAAGGGCTTGTCCATGCTACCCATGATGTGTTTGGTCAAAGCAAGTTCTGTTTATAAGAAGGATAGAACTTAGATTCTCAGTCTTAATTATCCCAATTTTGGGAGATGCTCTGGGTTAAGAAATGTAGGGACAGTCCTAGGTTTGTCAGGACAAAAGAATGAGTAAAAAGTTTGGAGGTAAAATGTAATATTACAAAGTAATACTTTTTTTGGTCAAATGATGCCTCCTCTAATGGGGAGAGGAGAAGGAAGAAGGAAGTTATGTAAATATTTAATGTAACAAATAAATACATTTAAAAATCAAATAATACAGTATTAAAATAAATCTTCATGGATATTTGGGGCACCTTATGGTGCCATTTTATGGAGCCACATAAAAGGAGGCTGCATGGTGTAATAAAAAGTACACAGACTCTGAAATCAGAGGATCTTAGTTCAAAGCATTTCCATGTGACATTGAGTAAGGCATTCAACTTCTTTAGGATTCTTTTTTCTTCAGCTATAAAATGAAGGCATAGAACACTTTGGTCTTCTGAGGTCTTTTCTAGGTCTATAAAACCTTACTGAAGTCCAATAGTAGCAAGAGCTTCAATACTCTTATAATTAAAGTACAATATTTGTACATCTAATGAATATGAATGTGATCAGAGTACCTGCAGGAGTATTGGGTATAAGGATGATATTGGAAAATAAGTATTATTTTATTAGTTTAGAGATAAGAAGTAGAGAAGCTGGCTTGAGGAAGAATTGGAGTTTCAAATAATGCTGAGAGTGTTAATTTCATATGTTGGCAGTTTTAACCATTATTCTATGACAGTTACCCTCTCTGGGTGTGGCATTCTGGCAGCTGGCAGTTGACAGAGCCACTGGCAATTGGCTTCTGGAAGTTGAGAGAGCCACATGCAGGATTTTTTCTCTCGAAGGGCTGGAGGAGGTAACATCTTTACCTCTATCTCTGTCTGAGTGAAAGACTTGAAGGAGCAGAGTGTTTTCTTTTCCAACTTAGGAAACACTATTCATTTATCTGTTACTGTATATAGATTGGTTAAACTCTGAAAAGAATATCTGGTCTTTGGTTTGGACTCTGAGTCTGTTAAAGCTCAGAGTCATAACCTGATTCTTGTTGAGACTCAACCAGCTAGCCTTGGATATCTTTATAACTTAAAGGCAAAGTTAAGAATTATAGTGGTTAGGTTTATTTAGAGTAGTATAAATTTGGTTAGTTAGATCAGGGAGGATTAGCATAGCCTGTGAACCACAGGAAAAGCAGTTCCTTGTGGGACCTGGGAGTTTACTTGGCTGTAGTTAGAATCCCTTAGAATTAGAAATCCTTTTACCCTTTATATATATTTTAAATAGAAATTTTAATTTTCTATACAAAAGTCTCTTTAGCATTCCTTGTGCTTGGCCCTGAAGGGAAGTTCATCTTTGAGTTTCATGTCACTTTACCACTGAAGATATATTTGAATAACATTTATCAAAAGTATCAGAATCAATTTTAAACCTTTATTTTCCTCCTGTCTGGCTTGCCTATTTTATTTTTACATGGGTTAAGAGCTGCTTATTTGTTGGAATAGTCTGATTTTTGTTTATTTATCTTTCCCCTCTACCCACTTCCCCTCCCCCCCCAAAAAAGAAACAAAACTGGGCTACTGGTTTCACCACTAGTATATTAAAAAGAAATATTGATGGATTTAACATTTTTGGAAGCTGATTTGTTTTCTTAACTTTATTTTCAGTAAATGTTAACACTAATAGAAGAGGACAGTTCCTAACAGACTGTAGAATTACATACTTTTACTTTCCTTAGTACATTTTATTTCAAGGTAAGCTCCAGCTTATTATTTTTGTCTAGTCATCAGGAGAAATGCCTTTTATTTTCTATGGCAACTCTGTTATCACTGCTGGAAGAATTGTTGTTTTGGACGCAGAATGTATCATAGATATTGAGCTATATAGAGTTGTGTTGGCATTTCACAGAATGCAATATTCTCTAAACTGTAGTTCAACCAAAATTTCTGCTGCCCCACCATTTCTCTTTTCTTGGATTTTTGCAACTGTGTTTTTTTTAAAACAGAGAAACTGAGTCAAAAACAGAAAATTCACACACCTAACCCATGTAGAAAATATATAAATTAAATAGCTATTTCATTAAAGGAGGCAACAGTTAAGTTTTCATTATTAAAATGTCTTGAATAAAAGACCATATACTGGCATTTTCAAGTCAGAGGCATGGATCTAAAATCAAAAGAAATTTTGTAAAGGTGGAAACTGAAGCCAGAAGAGAATAAAATGATCTACCCAAAGTCTAATAGTTGACAGACACAGGACTCTGTTTACCTCTCTTGTGGTAGCACGGAGTCATGGGTTGAGGGACGACTTCAGAGTCTGGAAGGTGTGGATTAAAGTCCCATCTCTAGTAAATAGTAGCTGTGTTACCCTGGGCAAGTCATTTAACCTCTTAGTATTAAGACTGAAAGTTCCAGAAAAATTGCTGATCTGAATTGACAGATGACATTTCCTCACTAGGAGTGCCTTCCAACATAATATAATAACACCAAAGGGGGGGATAATATATATATATATATATATATATATACACTCATGGCCTCATGGCCTTCCATATGCTTAAATATGTGGTTCTTGGCAAAAATACTTGGAGAAAACTCCAACTATATTCATGATTGAGCTTTGCCTCTCAAATGGAGACATCAAGTGGGTTATCTAACTTTTTTGATATAGAAAAAATGTTTTGAAAGTGCTAGGAGGCAGACATATACTTGGAATATCTTTGAGGGAAATCATTAGCAGCAAAACAAATCAGAGAAAATTGGATTTCTAGCCTAGTCTATCAACCAAAGTAATATGAGTTGTTTTTTTTTTTAATTCCAACCTATATCCTTTCAATTCTAATTATAAAATTCTTACTTTCCATAATTAAAAAAGACAATTAAAATGCCTTGGTTGACCAACCCATAAAATATTAAATCTCACTGAACAATTTATGAAGGTACAGAAATTATTACTTGATTCAGAAGCATGAGGGGATTAGCAAATATACTGATGATCATAAAAAAGTATGAAAAGAAAGAAAAGAAAATAGTATTTGCACTGTGGTAGAAGCTAAATTGTTCTTGTAATGTGCTGGTAGGAATAAAAATCTTTTCTGACCAGTTTCTGACTCTATGCAATTTTTGACTAAAAAGGATGATTTTCAATTGTTTCTAATTTATAATGTAATGTGAAACAGAGGCAGGGGAATTGTAATAGGATAGGATCCTTTATTAATCAATCATTTCTGATAACATTACTATATAAAAATATTTTAAAATTTACTAGTCCTTTCACCTTATGGGAAAAAAATGTGCTAAGAAATGATATAGAAATAGATTAATAAACCTGCTCCATTCACTGAGGAAAGATGATAACCTCATAGAAACACCTCTAGTCAGATTTGTTGAGAGGAGAAATTATGGAGGAGAGGTAGAAAATGTAGAAAGTGGTAATTCAAACTTCCAAAGACTTTAGTTGAGAGGTAATTATCTCCAAATGACAGCAGTGGAGAGGCTAAGGCTGAACTCACCAAAGTCAGATTTCCTACAATGTGAAATAGTGGGTTCAGCTCTTGACAGAAAAAAAAAGCTTTTGATGACAATATTTCATGTAAAGCACTATTCCAACTCTTTCACACAAAATAACAGTGCAGATAAATATAACCTGGGTTGCCATTAATCATTTGCCACTTTCTATAGCACTCCTGGAAATTGTTGTCAAGTGTCTAGGGTTGATAAATTAAAATAGCTAAGGGCCTATGGAGAGATAAATGGGTTTTTGACCACCTGGTGGGGTCCTCAAATGTTCCCCCACACACATTCACTAGTTCTGATTAAGAATACACACACATGCATGCACATACTATGTACTTTAGCTGAAAGGCACAAATGTAGGTGACCTAGTACCTCAGCTAGAATTCTTTATATGAAATAAAGTTGCCAAATGTAGAAGGGAAGTTGTGAAGTGACCTGTGACATTCCCCTACCTTTAGGGAAATCTATGGTTCTTATTTTCAGAAATTCTAAGGTAGCAATACTTCTGATTATGGAACTCAGGGACCATATCTGCATTCACCATTATCCCATTGAGGCAAAAGGTGATGTGTAGACTACAAGGGCAGCTAGGTGATACAGTAGATAGAACTGCTGGACCTCTTCCTGAGTGCAAATATGGCCCTGGATACTTTCTGGCTCAGTAACACTGGGAAGACACCTAACCCTGTTTACCCCCATTTCCACATTTGTAAAATGATCTGAGAAACTCCTTCTCCAAGCAAACTACTCCAGTATCTTTATTAAGGAAACCTCATATAGGATCACAAAGAGTCAGACATGACTGGAAAATGATTAAACATCTAAAATAACCTGTAGGATCTTACATAGTAATAATATTATGTTCCCAATTGGAGGTTTTGGTGTGATTATATTTGTATGAGATCAATAAATATGGTTCAAAATACATTTGCTACTTTAATGTATGAATACAGTGACTTTAATGTAGTATAATGAATAAAAACATGGCCTTACATTCTAGGAATCCTGGATTCAAATTCTCTCTTACTCTTAGTAGCTATGAGATCCTGGGCAAGTCAACGAAACAACTGGGTAAGAGGCAATATTCTAACTCTATATTTGCAGGACTGGTGACCATCTGCATTGATCTATAGCAGTGATGGTGAACCTTTTAGAGATGGAGTGCCATGACCTACCCCAACCACTCACCCCAGACTGGAGAGGGAGGGAACACTCCCATTGTGCTGCTTGCAGGGCAGAGGGGTAGGTGAAGTGAGGAATGTCCTCAGGGGCATGGAGAGGGTGGAGGGAACAGTTCCACCCCGAGTCTCTCTGGCTTTCTAGTAATGAACTCTGGTGGGCAACTGCAGGCATGCCCACATTGTGCTCTATGTGCTCTTTTTGGCATGCATGTCAGTTTGTTCACTGATTTAGGGAATTTCTCACTGGAAGATCCTTATTCTGAATGAGTTATTTGTCCCATCAAAAACTCATCCTTATTCTGTGTGGTGGTTGTTTTATGGAATCATATATTCACAACTGTCAGTTGCCTTAGAGATGAAGCCCAACTCCATTTTACTTATGAGGAAAATGATTCCTTTTTAATTCTTAAGGACTTGTACAGGGATTCATAGCTAGCAAGTGAGGCAGGATTTGAACCATAAAAGTCTTCTTCCAAATCTAATTATCTAATTTAATTAATTAAATTTTAATTTTAATGAACATTAAGATGTTAAAAAATTTTGTTAAACTAAATTTTTGTAAATTTCCTATATCTATACTAGATTATCTCTTAAGGAAAGAAACTCAGTCTTATTTATTTTTCCATTCCCATTAGCATCTAAAGAAGTGCTTTCTATTACATGATATAAATAACTGGTTTTGAGAGAGAAATGCTAGATATTTTTTTTCATACTTTTACATTGTTATCATTTACCAAATACCATTGAAATATCATTTGAGGAAATAGTGGGTATAAACACAATGACAAAATCACAGACTTTTGAAGGATTGATGGACTTATGAAATGATGAAATTTAGTATTATGGTTCGTGGAGAGAATCCTATGAAGTGACACATTGAGTCTGGAAGGCTATTCAGTCATCTGTTTGGTTTTACATTCTGTACTTCAAAAACAAATTGTGTAAATAGCAGACTATATTCTGAATATGTTCTACTTTTTTCTGGAATGTAAATTAAGCAGAAGATGAAGTGACTTTTGTTCCAACAAAACCCATAATAATTACTATAAAATTCTAGGCATTTTCTCTACTTTAGTTTTCCAGTAAAAGTATGACAACTTCCGTAATAATAAAAATGTGTTGTTTGCTTTACTCATTACATAGTCATTCTGCAAAAGTGCTTGATTTTGTTTTCTTCATCTATAAAGTGATGACTCTGAGGTGGATAATTTCTAACATTCCTTCCAGATCAATAATCCTAGCATGTACAGAGAAATAATGGGCAGATGTAGGAGACACATGAAAAATCTACAAATTTAGATAGTCTTTCCTTCAGGAAGATTATAGTCTAGAAAGGGAGATAAAAGGTTACTTTTATACATACACAAACACAGTTAATAAAAGTTGGAATGTCATGAATATCATAATAGATGTATTATCAGAACCAGTTTGTTATGTGAGAGTAAAAGGCCACAGCAAAACGTCTAGGATCTGATACTACACAGATCTGCTAGTACGGCAGCCAGAGCAAGACTCAGTAAAAGCTAGATATGGGAGGCCCTAGGTTCAAAACTACCTTCAGAGACTTCCTAGCTGTGTGACCCTAGGCAAGTCACTTAACTCCCATTGCCTAGTCCTTATTGCCTTAGAACCAATACACAGTATTGATTCTTATATGGAAGATATGGGTTTAAAAAAACGACTCATCTAGAGGCAAAATAGGATAGTTCAGACAGTCAAGCACTGAGCATCAGAAAGGTCTGGTATGGGCAATACAAGGATATACTGAATGTGGTATATCAAATAGGCAAACAAATAGGGCCATATGGGAAATATGGAAGCAAATAGGGAGGGCAAAGCCTTGAGAGTGAGAATTCAGAAGGAGAATTTTGATCCCTAAATTTTTTTGATATATTATTTATTTGTTTGTTTTTTATGTTTGAGAAATTTATTTTCTTTTTTTTTAATTTTTATTTTGAATATTTTGCCCTAGTTACATATTTCATTGTTCTTTCCTTCTCCCCAAATCTCCACCCCCCCCAATCCCCTTTAGCTGATGCAAAATTCCACTGGGTTTTACATGATTGAGACATAATTCCATATTATTGATAATTGGACTAGAGTTATCATTTAGTGTCTACATCCCCAATAATATCTCCAACAGCCCATGTGTTCAAGCAGTTGTTTTTCTTCTGTGTTTCTCCTCCCACAATTCTTCCTCTGAATGTGGCTAGTTTTCTTTCTCATAAGTCCCTCAGCCTTGCTCTGGATCCTTATATTGCTGCTAGTAGAGAAGTCCATTATGTTCGATTGTACCACAGTGTATCAGTTTCTGTGTACAAAGTTCTCCTGGATCTGCTTCTTTCACTCTGCATCAATTCCTAGAGGTCATTACAGTTCACATGGAATTCCTCTAGTTCTTTATTCCTTTGAGCACAATAGTATTCCATCACCAACAGATACCACAATTTGTTCAGCCATTCTGCAATCAAATGACATTCATTTTCCAATTTTTTGCCACCACAAAGAGTGAGGCTATAAATATTTTTGTATAAGTCTTTTTCCTTATTATCTCTTTGGGGTGAAATCCAAGCAGTGCTATGACTGGATCAAAAGGCAGATAATTTTTTAAAGCCCTTTGGGCATAGTTCCAGATTGCCATCCAGAATGGTTGGATTGGTTCACAATTCCACCAGCAATGCATTAATGTCCCAATTTTGCCACATCCGCTCCAATATTCATTATTCTCCCTTGTTGTCATTTTAGCCAATCTGCTAGGCGTGAAGTGATACCTTAGAGTTTATTTGATTTGCATTTCTCTAATTATTACAGATTTAGAAAACTTTCTCATGTGCTTCTTGATAGTTTTGATTTCTTTATCTGAAAATTGCCTATTCGTGTCCCTTGCCCATTTAACAATTGGTAGATGGCTTGATTTTTTTGTATAATTGATTTAGCTCCTTGTATATTTGAGTAATTAGACCTTTATCTGAATTTTTTGTTATAAAGATTTTTTTTCCCAATTTGTTGTTTCCCTTCTTATTTTGGTAGCATTGGTTTTGTCTGTACAAAAACATTTTAGTTTAATGTAGTCAAAATTATTTATTTTACATTTTATGATTTTTTCTAACTCTTGCTTGGTTTTAAAATCTTTCCCATAGATCTAACAAGTATACAATTCTGTGCTCACTCAATTTACCTATAGTTTCCTTTTTATATTCAAGTCATTTACCCATTCTGAGTTTATCTTGATGTTGATCTAGGCCCAATCTCTTCCATATTGTTTTCCAATTTTCCCAGTGGTTTTTGTCAAATAGTGGGTTTTTGTCCCAAAAGCTAGGTTATTTAGGTTTATTGAAAAACTGTCTTCCTAAGGTCGCTTACCCCTAGTCTATTCTACTGATCCTCCTTTCTGTCTCTTCGCCAGTACCATATTGTTTTGAGGACTACTGCTTTGTAGTACAGTTTAAGATATGGAACTGCTAGGCCATCTTCCTTCATATTTTTTTTTCATTATTTCTCTTGGTATTCTTGTTCTTTTGTTCTTCCAAATGAACTTTGTTATAGTTTTTTCTAATTCAGTAAAAAAGTTTTTTGGTAGTTTGATAGATATTGCACTAAGTAGGTAAATTAATTTGGGTAGGATGGTCATTTTTATCATGTTAGCTCATCCTACCCATGAGCAGTCAATGTTTTTCCAATTATTTAGATTTAGTTTTAATTGGGTGGAAAGGGTTTCTTAGTTGTGTTTGTATAATTCCTGTGTTTGTCTTGACAAATAGATTCCCAAGTATTTTATATTGTCTAGGGTGATTTTAAATGGAATTTCCCTTTCTAACTCTTCCTGCTGTGATGTGTTGGCAATATATAGAAATGCTAATGATTTATGTACATTTATGTTGTATCCTACAACTTTGCTAAAGTTGTTGATTATTTTTAGTTGATTCTCTAGGGCTTTTTAAGTAGACCATCATATCATCTGCAAAGAGTTATAGCTTGTCTTCACATTGCCTATTTTAATACCTTCAATTTCTTTTTCTTCTCTAATTGCTACTACTGGTGTTTCCAGTACCATTGTACTGGAATTTATTTACCTCTATTATTTAACATTTCAAATATTAGAGGTAACAATGGGCATCCTTATTTCACTCCTGATCTTATTGGGAATGCTTCTAATTTATCCCTATTGCAGATGATGTTTGGTGATGGTTTTAGATATACACCATTTATTATTTTTAGGAAAGGCCCTTTCTAGTGTTTTCAGTAAGAATGGGTGTTGTATTTTGTCCAAAGCTTTTTCAGTATCTATTGAGATAATCATGTGGTTTTTTTTTGGTTTTCTTGTTGATATGGTCAATTATGTGGGTGGTTTTCCTGATTTTTAACCATCCTTGCATTCCTGGTATTAATCTCACTTGATCATAATGAATAACTCTCATGACCACTTGCTGGAGTCTTTTTGCTAGTATTTTGTTTAAGATTTTTGCATCTATGTTTATTAGGGAGATTGGTCTATAGTTTTCTTTCTCTGTTTTTATTTTATTTGTGTGTGTGTGTGTGTGTGTGTGTGTGTGTGTGTGTGTGTGTTTAAACCCTTAACTTCCGTGTATTGGGTCATATGTGGAAGAGTGGTAAGGGTGTCAATGGGGGTCAAGTGAATTGCCCAGGGTCACACAGCTGGGAAGTGTCTGAGGCCGGATTTGAACCTAGGACCTCCCATCTCTAGGCCTGACTCTCAATCCACTGAGCTACCCAGCTGCCCCTATCTTTCTCTGTTTTTAAGCTACCTGGCTTTGGTGATCCCTAAATTTTAGGAAGGACTTTGACAAGTGTCAAATCAAAAGAAGGGCAACTAGGATGTTGAAAAATTTGGAAAATATGTCCCATAGGTCTTGATGAAGAAGCAAAATGTTTTATATAGAAAATTCCCTGGGGGTAGAAGTGGATGCTATGGGTAAAAGGTATATAACAATGTAATAACTGTCTTCAAATATTGAAAGGACTGTTATATCAAAGAGAGATTAAATCTATTCTACCTATGCCTGAAAAATAGAACCAGCACCAATGAGTTGAAGTTGCAAAAAGGCAAATTTTACCCCAACACAAAAAAAATTATAATTCCTAATAATTATAGAGACCCTAAAGTGAGATAGGCTTACTTGTGAGTTCACTTTCATGAAAGGTTTTCTTGCAGAGGCTAGATGACTGCTTTACATGCCAAAATTATTAGAGTTGATTTATGCACCAGGTTTGTATTTGTGTTGGATTAGATGACCTCTGTGGTCCTTTGCAACTCTTTGATTCTAGTTTAGTAGTAGAAGTATTGTAAGACCCTATCCATGGAACACACCTACTACCTGTGTAACCCTGGGCAAGTCCCTTTATTGTGTTTGTCTCTGTTTCCTCATCTGTAAAATAAGCTAGAGAAGGAAATGGCAAACCACTGAAAAATTTATAAAGAGAATCTCAAATGAGGTTATGAAATGTAACACAGAACTAAAATAACTAAACAACAAATTCATAGAAGAACTAAGGGAATCAATCAGTTGATCAATCAAATGATCAATAAACAAATATTTTGTAATCATTTGCTTTGTTCCAGATGGTGGGGTTACAAATAGAAAGAATCAAGCCATTTTTAGGTACAAGAAGCTTATATTACAAAGATTCAAAACAGGGACTCAAGAGAAAAAATCAAGGATCCACTTATTAAAGATGGAATTTGAGATAACTGCGTGTTAACAAAGATTAAGGTGAAACATAGTTTCATAAGTCAGTGCACCAGTTCAGAATAAGCAAGCACAATAATTGACCTAATAACCTCCTGTTAGAACCATGGATCCACAGACTCTTATATTTCTCCTACTGAGGAGTTAAATTGGCTCTGGAATCCATAAGGCCTAAATATTCAGGTAGTGGTTAGGTAATAGAGGTGAAAAGAAGAGAAAAATTTAATAGTAGGGCACTAGGTCATTTATAGATATGAAATTCTATCATTAAGAAAAAGCACTTCCACATTGATGGAAAAAGGGTATCAGGGAAGGTTTCATGCAGAAAGTGGTATTTGAGTAGGACTTTGAATGATAAGGGAAAGATTTAAGTAAATGAAGATAAGGAAGAAGAAAATTCAGGAAGGAAGAAAAGCATGAGTCTAAGCAAGAAATCAGAAAAGAATGGGACAGCAAAATGGAAGACAATGTCATAGTCTGAAATAAAAGATTAATGCTAGATCGTGGTCAACTTTGAGTTTTGTGAAAACCCTTGAGTTCCACTGTAATTCTAAGTATAAATCAGAGGCGGTAAGAAGAAGAAAAATATTGTTGTTAACTGAAAAAAATTTAAATTAGTGAAATGAGCTTGGTATAATTTCCGAACCTGTATTTTCAATATTATACATTTACACATAACCCAAACTGGAAAATTATATAAATATTAAATAAAATTATTTTCAGATATAAAAAATAACTTCCAAATGAAAAACTAATGAACATAATTGGATCTGAAATTTTAGTATCTCAAAATGGTAAAAAGTTAGCTCTTCTGAATGTAAAGCAGGCATTGTAATGTCACTTCTTTTTTTCTTTCTTTTTTTTTTTTAAACCCTTGTACTTCGGTGTATTGTCTCATAGGTGGAAGATTGGTAAGGGTGGGCAATGGGGGTCAAGTGATTTGCCCAGGGTCACACAGCTGGGAAGTGGCTGAGGCTGGGTTTGAACCTAGGACCTCCTGTCTCTAGGCCTGACTCTCACTCCATTGAGCTACCCAGCTGCCCCGGTAATGTCACTTCTTAATGCAATTAGTTTCCTATTCATAGCAAAACTAGGAGGAAGAATCTATTAGAATTTTAATGTGAGCAAAGGGGGAAAATGTTAGCAAAAAAAAAAAAAACAGAAAACTTTTAACTTGCAGAGATAGTAGAACAAATGAAGTAAGAATTTTTAGCATTCCTCTAGTAAATTTCTAAATAAACTATTTGTCATCCTAAGGGACTGCTCGTGAAGCTTTTTGAAAGAATGAGCATATAGGGAAACATTTTTATAACAAATGAATCTGACAAAGGCCTCATTTCTCAAACTCAAAGAGAACTGAGTCTACTTTATAAGAATATGAGTCATTCCCCAATTGATAAATAGTAAGAATATAACACCAGGCAGTTCGCAGATGAAGAAATTAAAACTATATTTAGTCATAAGGAAAAATGCTCAAAATTACGATTAATTAGAAAATTCAAATTAAAACAATTCTGAGGAACCATCTTACACCTATAAAATTTGCTAATATAATTTAAAAATGAAAGTGATCAGTATTGGAAGGATGTGGTAAAACTTGTACACTACAACAGTATTGATAGAGCTTTGAACTGATACAACCATTCTGGAGAGCAATTTGGAACCATATCCAAAGGGCCAAAAGACTATGCAAACCCTTTTACATAACACATAACAATATAATTGCTTGCTAAGTCTGTATCTCAGAGATTAAAGATAGGGAGAAAGGAACTGTAAGAGGCCTCAATGGCTATATTACTCAGTCCTTTCTAAAAGAAAAATCTTCATGTTAGCCAAGTTTATAGATTGAATGTGAAGATTTTTCTTTTAAAAAGGACTGAGTAATACAGCCTTTGAGGCCTCTTATAGTGCTAAGATTTTAGTATTTGGACAGTGAGATTGAAATAACTATGTTACATTTTGTACTTTTTAAACTTTTATGATTACAAACCTTTGCAAAATTTTGACTAATAGCTAATTAATTGAAGCTACTTTCCCAACATTATGCAAGTAGTAAATGAGGAAAATAATTAACTTAGAATGCCAACTTCCTATCTCTATAGTAAACATGATTTCTATGCTATTTCTCCAATTGCACAATCAATCCATTCAGTATTGCTTTTACCAAATGTGTGTAATGAGCACTACTGAGTTTCTGTATCTTTTCTATCCCATATCAAGAAATATTCATTTTGCTACAGTAATGAATGGACTCTTAGAGTGAATTCATTGCCTCTGTCTAGTTGGTATTAAAAATATTCTATAGGAACATTTTCTATGTAGCATTCTCAAAATGGTTGTATTCTGTGAACCCAGTTTCAGTCATGAACTAAAAGAGGGGTAGAGAAAAGACATAGAAAGAGGAAATTTTTGTTAGCAGGAATAGAGTGGGGAAGAGAAAATCATAGTCCAAACTGATTACAATGAATTCCAAACCAACAATTTAAACTTTAAGAATAATTTTAAAATAGTTGATAATTCTAATTCGTTAAAACTTTCTATAAAAAAGTTTCAAAACATTAGCACTAGGTGATTTGCATTTCACATTCACTGTACAAAGCTAAATGACTATTATTACATTAAAGACATGGTAATTTATCAAAGCACAATTAGCTGGAAAGTCATGCATATAAATTAGTTGGGTATTAAAAGCTCTCAGATTTCTGCTGGGTGTTGTGTGTGTATGTTTATAAACACAAACATATAGGTATGCATAATTATATATAATTAAATTTTATCTATAAAATAATATACTTTTATATAAGCTGACATGTAAATTATTTTTCAAATGTATTTATGTGAATATTTTATGTCTCATATATGCATATGATCATATATGTATGCACATGTATCACATACATATATACATATTTAAACAATAACACATTTTATTTTTTCATTTATATATTTTTTCAGATTATATGTCATGTAGACACATTTTTAATCATTGTTTTCTGACATGTTATCTCCCTTCCTCCAACCCCAACCCTTCTCCAAAGCAGCAATATTTCCCAAACAATATGATATAGGTATTTCTATGTTTTTTATAATATTTATCACATTATAAAAGAAGACACATATTACTTATACTTCAGAAAAATTATGAAGGAAATAAAGTGAAGAATGGTATGCTTCAATCTGTATCCAGAACCCAACAGTTCTTTCTTTGAATGTTGAAAGCCTTTTTTTGTCACAAGAAAACTTTTTTTGAAGAACAACTCACATATAATGACTCCAGTCTTGTTGCTGTTGTTCAGTTGTTTCAGTAAGGTCCAAATCTTTGTGACCCTATTTGGATTTTCTTGGCAAAGATAATGAAGTGGTTTGGCACTGCTTTCTCTAGTTCATCTTACAGATGAGGAATTGAGGCAAACAAGGTTAAGTGACTTGCCCAGTCACACAGCTCATTATTGTCTGAGGCCCACCTGGATTCAGGAAGATAATTCTTCCTGAATATTCTCAGCACTCTGCTACCTAACTGCCGAATACCTACTGATTGCTAATATTTATTTCCAAAGATAATTGCAAAAAACAAAATTCAAATTTGAAAACCCATATAATCTGTTATTTTAAATATAATTTTTATTTCTTAATAACAGTACTAAATAATTGATATTATATAACTTGGAGAAAGTAGTTTTCCTTTTTGAGCTTCTCATTATAACTTCATAATCAGATATTTTTTAAAAATCATGCTAGATTTAATAAACATTAAAAAGTGAGAATAAACAAAATATATATGTATATATAAAAATGTACATATGCAAATATAAAAACAAAAGAACAACAATGTGTAAAGCAACAAATATTTAATATGTTCAACATTCTTTCATTTTTAAAATATTTAAAATATTCAACATGTCACCAAAATAGGTGTTAACAAAACAAAAAAGGAAAATGATAAATGTTGGAGAAAATGTGGAAATATTGTGTACTAATACAGTATTGGTGGAACTGTGAAGTGATACAACAAATCTGTAACCATGCCTGAAAGGACATCAAACTGTATATATCCTTTGACCCAGCAATGCCACTGATAAGTCTGTATCACAAAGAAGTTAAAGATGGGGGAAAGAACAAAATAAAAAGTACAAAAATATTTATAGCAAAACTCTTTTTGTATAGGCAAATTATTGAAACTGAAGGAATGTCCATTAATTGGGGAATAGGTGAGAAAACAGTGGAATATATTTGTAATCAGTACTATTCTTCCATAAGAAATGATCAAGATGATCCCCCCAAAAAACACCTAAAACCCCAAAAACATATATGAAGTAATGCAAAATGAAGTGAACAGAGTCAGGGAAACATTGTATATAATTAAAATAATAATGTATGATGATCGACTGAGAATGACTATTATTAACAAGGCAAAGATCCAACACAATTGTAAGAGATTCATCACAATAGAAAGGAGGCCAAATGCAAATTGAAGCATATCATTCTTTATTTCCTTCATGAATTTTTGACTGTTGTAAGAAATATACATTCTCTTTCATAACATGACAAAAATGGAAATGTGTATTATATCCTGTACAACTTATATCATTTTACATCCCTTTTTGTGGAAGGTTGGGAGGTATAGAGAGAACATAGATGACCAAATATCAGAAAACAAGTATTAATAAATTCCATTCTCATGTCATCTGGAAAAAAATCATAAAAATTGGAAGGGTTAGACTAAATGACCTATTTAAGGTTTAAATCTATGATCCTTTTTAATAGTGATTTGGGGGATATTTTTTGTTTACTATCTTATTTTCTAAGTTCAAGAATTTCTTAGCTCATTTAGATTTTAACAAAAAGGATATTTCCTGGAGGATTTGGAAAAAAAAGTTTTTAAAGTGATTCTAATATAACAAAGGTCAGTATACTACATGAGTTTTGAAAGCTGTTCCAAGTGAATCTTGATAACCCAAGTGGTATAAATAACTCTAGAATCATTAGCAATTTGTTCCATGTACTAGAAATATAAGGAATGACCAAATTTATAGCCGTGCTATTTGTGGTGGCAAAAAACTGGAAAACGAGGGTTTGCCCTTCAATTGGGGAATGGCTGAACAAATTGTGGTACATGCTGGTGATGGAATACTATTGTGCTCAAAGGAATAATAAACTGAAGGAATTCCATGTGAACTGGAAAGACTTCCAGGAATTGATGCAGAGTGAAAGGAGCAGAGCCAGAAGAACGTTGTACACAGAGACTGATACACTGTGGTAAAATCTAATGTAATGGACTTCTGTACTGGCAGCAAAGCAATGATCCAGGACAATTCTGAGGGACTTATGGTAAAGAATGCTATCCACATTCAGAGGAAGAACTGCAGGAGTGGAAACAGAAGAAAAACAACTGCTTGAACACATGGGTTGATACAGACAAGGTTGGGGATATAGACTTGAAATGACCACACCAATGCAACTATCAATTATATGTAAATAAGTCTTGATTGATCACACGTGTTAAAACCAGTGGAAATGTGCTTTGGATATGGGGGTGGTGGTGAAGGGGAAAGTAAAAACAAGAATCATATAGCCATGGAAAATTTTTCTAAAAAATAAAATATTTAAATTTTAAAAAAAGAAATGGTCAAGTTACAAAAAAATTAAGTGTAATAGTGACATGGGGTAATATTTAATGTGGTTTTTGTGAAGTCATCATGCTTAAGAATTCCTGAACCAGGATGAAAATAGGAATTTAGCAATCTTCACTCTGACTTGAACTCTTGCTCTTCTTTACCCCTTTTCTTTCCAGTCCCCAATTTGTCTTCAGAATGATTCACTAATCAAAGAACTGCTAATTGCTATCCCTCTACTCCATTCGTTTTTTACAGGAGAAAGGGGAAATGGGTAACAAATATAGCAACAAATAAAAAAGATTTAAAAATGAAATATATTTACCTGAAGTCAAACTAGTTTGAGAAATGGGATATGAAAGTCTTAGGAATGCCATGTGTACATAGAATTAGTAAAGATTAAAGCCAGAATGAAGCACAAATGAGTCAACCTTTACAAACCCAACCAACTCCCCATTCTGTCATTGTTGTCTACTATAATGCCTGGCAGAGAACTCTCTTTGTGGCTTTGACTGATGACCATGTTAATTAGATAGGAGATAATTGTATCCCAATATGATGGAGTTTTAATCCTCACCCCATCTAAAATTATATGAACTCTTTATCCCTCTTAGGGTTTGTTTGGTAATTTATATGGAATGAAAAATAACTGTAGTCTTCCCAGAAATCATTCTATCTTCCTCTCACATGGATGCAGACACTGCACAAAACAGAATTAAAAAAAAAACTCTGTCTCTGTTTCTTTCTCTCTCTGTCTGTCTCTATCCCTGTCTCTATGTGTGTCTCTCTCTGTTTCTATCTCTGTCTCTCTGTCTCTCTCTCCCCCCTCATCTTATAGGACAGCTGAGTTGTCATGCCAAAGTTTGTGTTGCATGTGTTGTGTGAATGCACAAGTGCTGGTACATGAGCACACGTATGGAGTATTTTAAATTTAACTCTTGATTTAGAGCAAGTTAGAATTGAACTTCTAGGTTAGTTTTCATCTTCAAATTGTGAGACAAAACATTTTTATTCCAAAGTGGGTTCAACACTGTATGTACAGTAGTTGAGGAAAGGAATTGTACAGTCTATAGCTAAATTACATACTGATTAAAGCTTAAAATTTTATTACTTTTTATTTGATCCAATAAAATATTTGTGATATTATATACTCAAGATAGAGGTGAATTAATAAAGTACACAGCAGGATAAAAGAAGGAAAAAATTGTTTCCAAATAGGATAGGAGTTGATTGAAATATCTATTTTTTAATATGGAACACTTACAGTAAAGAAACAAAAATTAATAAAAACAAAATGATGAATCTAATAGTAGAGTAGAACTTAGTATTTACTCTCATTATTCCCTCTAGTATAACCAATCCCTTAATAGGAAGTTGACGTAATGACATGTCTTCATTTAGGGTTCTCTACCTTTAAATAAAAGATTATTGATTTATTTGTATTTTTTTAGGTTTAAATCTATGATCCTTTGTTTTTAGTGTTGATTTGGGGGGTTATTTTTCATTAATCATCTGTTATTTTATAAGTTCAAGTATTTATTAGTTTATTTAAATTTTTAAAAATCATGAAATATTTAGGAACTCTTAAAGTGATACTAAAATAATAGGTCTATACACCAAAAGAGTTTGAAGAGCTGTTCCAAGTGAATCTTGATGACATAAATGTAATTAATAATTTAATTTTTGATTATTGTGTTTTTCTAAGAGTCTACAAATTGTACTTTACATGGAATTTGACAACAGAATTATATTAGGAAAGATAGGAAAAAATATTATCATTGTAACCCCTTTCAGGTCCACAGTCTACCCTTTTCCATTTTGGAACGGAATTTTAACATTCAGAAATATGCCACAATGTGAAATAAAATGGCTAAAATGATAGCAGGGGAGAGTAATGAATGTTGGAGGGGATATGGCAAAATTGGGACGTTAATGCACTGCTGGTGGAGTTGTGAATTGATCCAACCATTCTGGATGGCAATTTGAAACTATGCCCAAAGAGCAATAAAAGAATGCATGCCCTTTAATCCAGCCATACCATTGCTAGGATTGTACCCCAAAGAGATCATAGATAAACAGACTTGCACAAAAATATTTATAGCTGCACTCTTTGTGGTGGCAAAAAACTGGAAAGCAATGGTATGCCCTTCAATTGGGGAATGGCTGAACAAATTGTGCTATGGAGGAATTCCATGTGAACTGGAAAGACCTCCAGGAATTGATTCAGAGTGAAAGGAGCAGAGCCAGGAGTACATTGTACACAGAGACTGATATACTGTGGTAAAATCGAATGTAATGGATGTCTGTACTAGCAGCAATACAATAACCCAAGACAATTCTGAGGAATTTATGGAAAGGAACACTACCCACATTCAGAGGAAGAACTATAGGAGTAGAGACACAGAAGAAAAACAACTGCTTGGACACTTGGGTTGATGAGGACATTATTGGGGATGGAGACCTGAAAAGACCACACCCATGTAACTATCAATAATGTGTAAATAAGTCTTGATTGACCACACATAATAAAACCAGTGGAAATGCGAATTAGCTACAGTGGAGGGGGGGTGGGGGGTCGAGGGGGTGAAGGGGAAAGTAAAAACATGAGTTATGTAACCATGGAAATTTTTTCTAAAAATAAAAAATTATTTAAAAAAATGATCAAGAAATAAAATACTAATGCAATCAAATACTATATTATGAGAAATTAATTCTCCCAAATATTCTTTAAAGTCCTTAACAATAAAATAGGAAATGATATACTGACAAGAAATCTGGATAATTTAGCCCTTACTCTGCCATTACTGAGCTTTCTGGCCCTACTTGAGTCAATTCATCTTTCTGGGCCTCTGTTTTATTTGTTATTCTTGTAACTTTCTATTTCCCAATCATCTAGGCTTAAAACCTAGGATTTATCCTCAAATCTTCTATGTCTTACCACTTCCCCTCTTCCATATCCAAATGTTAAGATCTATCAATTTTACCTTCATGATGTTCCTCTAATATGCCTCTTTTTCTCTTTTGACAATGCATACTAGGGCAGGTCCTTAATACCTCATGCCTGGGGTATTGCAAGAGTCTGTACATTGGCCTTCCCACCATCCTCCACTCAGCAGAGAAAGTGATCTTCCCTATAAAGTACAGGTTTGATCATGTTACCCCTCTTCTCAGTGAAAAAACAGTATTTCCCTTTCACCTCCAGGATCAAATATAAAATTTTCTTTTTGGGGCTCAAAACCCTTCAAAAACCTACTCCCTTCTCCTGCTCCCCATTTCTATTCTTCTTATACTTTATAGCAAGCCCCATGGCCATGACATAGAGCTGTGGACATATATGCCTAGAGTAGAAGAAAAAGGACACATATGCCTAGAATGTAAAATAGAAGAAACCTTATCATGTCCAAACCTCTTATTTCACAGATGAAGAAAGAGAGGACAGCAAAGTCATGCAGTTTACTCAGGCTCAGATAGTACCAACCCTGGGATTCAAACTTAGGTCTTCCTATTCCAAATCCACCTGTTCTTCTTGAAGTACTAGTTATCTATCTAAATGGAATAACTTTTACTTTATATTGTGGTAGATATTCTTTGTTGGCTAGACCATATTTTATCAAGGCTCCTCCCAAACCATCATTTAATTGATCCCTGTTCAATTGGGATACTCCTCAAAAGCATACTTCTACTGCATATATCAAGTTAATGTATCAATTGCAATGAATTAAAGTCGATGTAACAGTGAAACCAACTTTTTCCCCCTCTTATCATAGCCCAATTTTATGAATCAGGCTTTAGGTTTCCCTGTATCCACATAAATAATTCAAATGACTAGAAAACTCAGAAGCCACAACACATTAGGCCATCCATTTGAAAAATATCCTTTAAACATGCAGCTAATGAAATAACATTTTATAACAGCATAAGGAGGGATTTACATTAGACTGCTTATGTTACTATGGTAATTATCTGGAGTCTTTTCCTTTCTTTGCTTGTTCAGTAAAACAAATTTATAAATAAAGGGAAAAATGGTCTGAACAAAAGGCTGACTTTTTTTTAACCTAATCAAATGAGGACACACAAGATATATTTACATATGCTAACTAAATAGCCACAGGTGCAAGAGCCAGATTTAAATATGCAAGTCCAAGCTATAAGGGGACTTTACACAGGCAGATCCACTTACATAGACAAGAGAGGACTACTGAACCATTGTACTAATTAGTTATCAGCTCAATTTTAGCATTCTCCTGCCTAGAATATAAAAAAGACAAAGTATCTCAGGAGGCCCCCAGTGACACCTAAGCATACCCTCTATGACTTCATCCACAGCAATGCTTCTAGTTTTTTTGTCTGATGTTGTAAGGAGGATTACTTAGTTATTAACTGAGAACAGTGTCACATTAACTCTTATGATACCTCTAGGCTTGAGACAGCATGCCACTGTTTGGATATCCCTAAAAGATTGCTAATAGTCTGATTATACCATATTTACATTGCCTTCCTTGTCTTGATTATCTCCAACTTCTTCTGTATAAATCTTGTTTGTAAATAGTTTGCAAGCTATTTCCCCCATTAGTTCCTGAACTCTTTATTTTCTTTCTCTCTCTCTTTTTTTAAAATTTAGAATATTTTTTCATGGTTACATGTTCATGATTCTTCCCCCTCTACCCCCCAACCCCGATACATTCTTCCCTCCTCCCTCCCGGAGCTGACAAGCAGTTCCACTGGGTTATACATGGATTATTGTTCAAAACCTATTTCCATGTTATTCACATTTGCAGTAGAGTGATCTTTTAACGCCAAAACCCCTAATTAATGACAATATCCATATCAAACTATGAGATCGATCATATGTTTTTCTTCTGTGTTCCCACAGTTCTTTCTCTGGATGTTCTTTCTCATAAGTTCCTCTGGGTTGTCACTGCATTGCTGCTGGTAGAAAAGTCTACATTTGATTGTGCCATAATATATCAGTCTGACTCTGAACTCTTTAGGATCAGGGGATGTCTTTTTTTTGCCTTTCTTCATATTACTAAAGCTTAGCAAAATGCCAGGTACATATTAGGTAATTAATAAATGTTTAATGACTAATTTTAGGTGGGAGTATATAGAAACTGAAGGAATGAACTTTAATAAATCTAAAACTTCCTTAGCTTCATTTAAATTTTTTATAAAAACTGGGGATAATATTTGTATTGCCCCCATAATGGGTTTGTGGATTCTGGTTCAGTTCTGCAGCTCACATAAGGAATTACACAGCTTGATTGATTTTTAGAAAGAAAAGAAATTTATCAGGAGAAAATGTTAAAAGGCCAGGAGCAGAGTAAGAGTGGAAATTGTCTCCCTGAAGAAAAAAACGGATTGGGCTTATATGTGTTTTTCAAGAGAGAAGGCTATATGACATAGGAAGGGTTTCCAGAAGCTGAGGGGTAGGTGGTCCCTGAGATTTAAAATGTTTTCTAGATATGCAGAGCTAAAATGTATAGAACATGCATTGCTTCTTCTTTTCCTTATAAGTGTTTCCCAGAAGTGGTGTGCTCTGGCCACACCACATTCCTGAGGTCAGAAACATGAGGAGTCCTTCATATGTCTCTTGGAATTTCTAGGCTTCCCATGTCTCATTACAATAGGGTGAAACATTTGTGAGGAACAAGTAAGATAAGGTACGTAATATGCTTTTGACCTCAGAAAATGGTGTGTGCCACATCATTGAACCATAGATTTATTACTCACAGGGAACTTAGAAGTCATCCAATAATCTCACCCAGGTTATAGAGGAGAAAACTAAGGCTTAGGAAAGGTAAGTGATTTGTCCAAAATCACACAAATATTAAAGGGAAGAAAAGATAATTTCCCAGTTGTTCCAGGTTGGATTTTTTTTAATCAAGTTTAGTCATCTTTTTGCATATGATAATTTTATGTTTTTATTCTTGTGTTATTTTAATCCCTTTATATTATATCCTTATTCTTATATTGGTATCATTCCTAAATTTAATTAACATACTTTATCCCCTCTTCTAGATAGGTGATAAAGATGTTGAAATCAAATCTTTCATAAGCTTCTATGTTCCTTACATTTTCCTCAGATGCATATATTTTCCAGAATTAAATTGAAAGTAGAATGGTTTATCAAATTGTAAGTGGAAATCAAAGAGTACAAATTTTATTCTTAGTATAACCACTGATATATCTTTAGAGAATGCCATTGCCTGAATGATAAGCAAAGTAAAACTATGAACAACTAGGGACAGCTTTTGTCCCTATAGACAACTTTAATGGGAAGTTTAGACATGTCTCTCCAACTCTCCATCCTTTTTTGATGAATAACAACATTGCTGATAGAATTCTCTGAATAACCTGGGACTTCTTTATTTTTTCTATTTTTAATCTTATTCTATTTCATAACTTTTCCCAGACTACATATAGACATGTAGAAACAATTTTAATAATTGTTTTCTGGCACTTTACATGGTCTTTCCCTCTCTCTTACCTCATCCCCTCCTCCCTGAGACAGCAGGTAATAGGATCTAGGTCTTAATATTTCCGTGTGGTCATGTTATGAAAGAAGAGGCATATTGCTTATACTACAAAAAATAATATAAAGAAAATAAAGTGAAAACTGAGACTTCTTTCTACTACAGGCTTCTTGATTCTTATCGCAGGAATTCTGTGTGTGTTTGTATGTGTATAATCAATTAGATTTAACAATGTATAAAAATATACATAAGAAAACAGCTTCTAGGCATATATACCAAGTAGCTAAAAAAAAGTGATGTCTTTTAAATTATAGCAAAGTCCTTAAAGCAGCACCTGTTGGAATAGGCAAGAAGTAGGAAAAAGTACATCATCTGTTGTTTTATTTTACAATATATTATTATACTTTGCAGATACTGATTTTTTTAGTAAACTGAAAATTTGTATTAACCCTGCAACAAGCAAGTCTATCAGCACCACTTTCCAACAGCATGTACCCACATCATGTCTCTGTGTCATGTTTTGGTAATTCTCACAATATTTCACTTTTTTTATTATTACATCTTTTATTGTGGTCTGTGATAAATAAACTTTGTTGTTAACTATTTTAATTGTGTTAGAGCACCATAAACTATGGCCATAAAAGATGGCAAATGATTGATAAATTTTATTTGTGTTCTGATTGCTCCACAGAGGGGCCTTTCCCCATCTTTGACTTCCTTTACTCTGGCCTCCTTAGTCCCTGAGAAACGACAATATTGAAAGTAATCTAGTTAATAACTCTATAATGAGCTCTAAGTGTTCAAATAAAACATAAACTTCATTATTGTCCTATTTTAAGAAACTGCCACACTCATCCCCATATAGCAACTACCATCCTGAACTGGTTACAGTCAGCAACACGTAGCTCTACCAGCAAAAAAAGTATAATTCCCTGAAGGCTATAGAAAATTTTAGAAATTGAGAAATGTTTTTAGCATTCAAGCATTTTTAATTAAAGTATGTACATTGGTTGATTCGGCATAATACTATTGTATACTTAGTAGACTACAGGACAATACAAACATAACTTAAATTTATGCAAATCTTTATTGCAATATTTGTTTTATTGTGCTAGAACTGAACTCATAATATCTCAGAGATATGCCTATAGATATCCATCAATTAACATGTGTGAACAAAATGTTATATGTGAATCAGATGGGATATTACCTCACTCTAAGAAGAGTGAATAGGAAGAGATCAGAGAAGCATAGGAAGATATAAACTGATAGGAAGTAAAACAGGTAGAATCAAGAAAATAATATATGGAATGACTATGACAATGTAAATAGAACAACAACAAAAAAAGAAGCAAATGCTGTCTAGTTAAAATTGCCAAATTTGCACTTGGAAGAGATGTGAAAGCCTACTTCCTTCCCATTGTGAAGATAGGATTAACTCTCCCCTTGTCTATTTTTAGCTAATCAAATCAAGAACTTAAAGTACCCCTACTTAACACTAAGTAAGAGAGTTCAGGAGTCACTTACTAGAGTAAGCTCACACCTCCAAAGACTACTGCCCTCCCCTTTGGGAAGTGATAGGCAAATTGAAAGACTACCAAATTGAAAGACTGCCATTGGTTTCTGTGAAGAAAGGGAAATGACAGGAAGTAACAGGAAGTGGCATGGAAAAAAGCAGCATAAAAAGAAGAGACCAGAATGATACGGAGGGATTCCTTTCCTGGCTTCTGGAGAGATTGGTTGAGATTCCTTCCTTGGCTTGGAGGAGACCTTTTCCTTGGATCCTGCTTCAGCTTGCTGGGTGAGTGGCTGAGAGTCCTGCCTTGGCTTTAGAGGATGCTAAGTTGGTGGAACTCTGGCTGAAGACACCATCAGGACTTCAGGCTGAGGATTACCAGGAAATCCAGATGGAGATCAGACTTGGGGAAGCCCTGCTGGGGCTGAGTTGGACACTGAACACCAGAGCAGTACTTAGGGTAGAAAGCTAGATAATTCTCTACCTTCTTCTTACATTTTTCCATTTTCACTCTTTCCACTTCTTCATAAATAAAAGCTACTAAAGGTCATTTTGACTAATGCTATAATATTTTTAAATCAGCAACCACAATTTTACTTTAGAATTCTCATATTTAGAATTCTCAAAACCTAAATTTAAACTCTTACACTTTCTTGGTAGAAGGCCGATATGGAAGTAGAATCCTTCACATATTATTGGAGTGATATATTGGTTTGTATTTTTTTCCTCTTTATTTCATTCATTTTTCCTCCTTCCTTCTTTCCTCCCTTCTTTCCTTTCTTTTTTGTTATAAAGGAAGGCTTTTTCCAGGTATAGATTGGGAAATGAAAGCAATGAAAAATAATTGATATATTTTCAGACAGTGCGTTGAGAAAAAACATTAGCAACAAAAATTTGAAATGAGTTCTAATGAATTTAACTCATTGCATTTTTTAAACCCTTAACTTCTGTGTATTGGCTCCTAGGTGGAAGAGTGGTGGGCAATGGGGGTCAAGTGATATGCCCAGGGTCACACAGCTGGGAAATGTCTGAGGCTAGATTTGAACCTAGGACCTCCCGTCTCTAGGTCTGACTCTCAATCCACTGAGCTACCTAGCTGCCCCTCATTGCATTTTTTAAAAAAATCGATTAAGTGCCTTCTATGCTATTCATTCTGTCAGTAACTAGAAGTACAAAAACAAAACAAAGGCAGCCCCTACCATCAGAGTGCTTATAATCTAATAAGGGGGTCAAATGATATACAGGTGTTATTAAATAAAATATGCAAAGAGAATTGAGGTAATTATGAGGTCTTTTATATTCTCATGTTGAAGTTGGCACTTGATTTGAGTTGCAAAGTGAGCTAGGAGTTCAAGAGATTGTAGTAAAAGAGGGAGAATTTTTTAAGCATCACGGATAGTTTATTAAAATAAATTAAATATAATTTGTCCTAATTAAGTTGAGAACAATTAAATACAAACTAAGAATCACACCATGAGCAATTATAGACCCCCTAGAGTTTTCAGAGTGCTTCAGAGTCACAGAACAAGGACATGATATGGCACATATTCTCATGGGAATTTCAAACTTGTTTGGAAGGCACTACAAATACATGGATACTACTTAGAATAGCTTCCCACAATGATTTTCTGTAGAATTCTTTCTTTTTATTTCCCCAACTTAAGATAACATTTGTGAGAAGATTGTACTTGTAAGAAATTCACTTAAGAGTCAGGGAAAGAGGCATTGCTCAATGATCATTGCTGGCTTGATTGCCCACCCTGCTAGGAATAAATCCCTGAAGACTACAGGGAAAGGAGAGTAGGGAGAACAAAGAGGCAGAAATAAGAAGCTAAGATATCTGTTCAAAAAACTTGTGATACTTACTGGTTTCATATTCCTCATTTGGAGAATAACTACAGAAGGACTAGAATCAAGATTATGTCAGATCATAAGAACTATGGGATATCAATAGGAGCCAGCCTCAAGAGAGCATAGATGGAAATTGTAGAACTGGAGATGAAGATCTTTATGACCAAGTTTAAAAAGGAAAATATCCTTTTAAAAAATGACTATTTCGGGGGAAGGAAAAACAAACAAAAAGCAAGCATTTAAAAATATCCATTATGTGCCAAAAACTATTCAGACAATTTACAGAAATTACCTCATTTGTTCTCCACAATTACTTTGGGAGATATGTTAGTATTATGACCATTTTATAGTTTAGTAATTGAGGCAGAGATAGGTTAATTGACTTGTCAAGGATCATATTTCAAGTCTGAGATAAAATTTGAACTCACATCTTCCTGACTCCAGATCTAGTTCTTTATCCACTATGCTATCAAGAATTTTCTCTTACAAGTTTTATTTTTTGCATTCAATTCTCTGGATAGTAAGAAAAAAAAGCTATAATTTTAACCCTTTTGAGATGACATAAAATTACTAATGACATTGGAGAAACTTCACTGTCATTATACAAAATCCACTGAGTAAAATATTATTTGGAGGCAGGTAGGTGGCACAATAGAAAAAGCACCTAGACTTAGGAAGATCTTAGTTCAAAATGGCCTCAGACACTTATTGAGCTGTGTGAGCCTGGGTAAGTCACTTAAACTTGTTTGTTTCTGTTTTTCCATCTGTAAAATTAGCTGGAGAAGGAAATGGCAAACTATCCCAGTATCTTTGCTAAGAAAACACCAAAAGTGGTAACAACAAGTTAAACATTACTGAAACGACTGAATGACAACAAATGTCATTTGTTATTTTGTAAAACTAAAATATTTTAAAATATTTTATAAATAATATTAAAAAATAAATTTCAATTGAGAAACATAAATTATCTTCTCAAAATGTCTTATTGTCTCAAAGCCACTTGACACTATATTATTTTCATGGAGATTCTTTTAGTTTCCTTCAAAAATAGTATTAGCCAAATGACCATAATAACCTAGTCTTTGAAAAATGGAAGGATTCAAGTTTTTTAAAGACTTCAATATTTGATAAAAAGTGCTAGGAAAACTAGAAAACAATATGACAGAAACTAGGCATAGACAAACACATAATGCCATATAAGAAGATAAAGTCAAAATCGATACATGATGTAGAAGTAAAGAAGGATGGGTAAAAGAACCTATGTACACAAAAAATATTTATAGCCCCTTTTTTCTTGTGGTGGCAAAGAAGTGAAAACTGAAGGGATGTCCATCAATTGGGGAATGCCTGAACAAGTTTTGGTATATTAAGGAAAAATGTTGTACCATACATGATACAATGAATACAAATAATCCTAGAAAGACTTATGTGAAATGATGCAAATTAAGTAAGCAGAATTAGTATCATGTTGTACATAGTAACAACAATAATGTATGATAGTCAACTGTGAATGTTTTAATTGCTATCAATAATGCAAGTATCCAAGATAACTCAGAGGGACTCATCATACATTGGATATTCAACATCATAGAAAGAATAGACAGTTCAAATGCAGATTGAAACATGCCATTCTTTATTTTATCACCTCCATATTTTTTTCTCTTCTGTAAATGATATGCTTTTTTCATCCTATGATGAACATGGAAATATATGTTTTTCATTTTAATCCAGCAATAACTCTACTTGGTCTATATTCCAAAGAAATTAACTATAGGGGAAAAGAGCACACTTGTCCTAAAACTGAAGGGATATCTATCAACTGGAGTATGGAAGATCAAGTTGGGGTATGAGATTACAATGGAAAACTATATTGTGCCTGAAGACATGACAATCAATGGCTAATATAACAGAAAAGGAAAACAATAAAAGTTGGAAGGGATGTGGCAAAATTGAGGTACTAATGCATTGCTGGTGGAGTTCTGAATTGATCAAATCATTTTGGAAGGCGATTTGGAATTATATCCAAAGGGCTTTAAAAGAATGCATACTTTTGATCCAGCAATACCACTACTAGGTCTGTATCTTCTCACAAATCATTTAATAATGATTATAGTCTGTCACGTATAATCACACAATACACATTTCCATATCCATAATGTTGTGAAAAAAGATACATATTGCTGTCACCTGTTTGTAAATATATATATATGTATATATATATATGTGTGTGTGTGTGTGTATTTATATTTATAGCTCTACTTTTGTGGCTGCAAAGAATTGGAAACAAAAGGGATGTCTTTCATTTGGGGAATAGCTGAACAAATTATGGTATATGCTGGTGATGGAATACTATTGTGCTATAAGGAATGATGAATAGGAGGATTTCAGAAAGAACTGGAAAGATCTATGTGAAATGATTCAGAGTGAAATAAGTCTAACCAGGAGAACATTATACACAGTAGCTGAAATATTATAGCAAGATCATATGCGATAGACTTTGCTACTAACAGCAATACAATGATCCAGGACAGTTCTGAGGGACTTATAAAAAAGAATGCTATCTATCTTCAGAGAAAGAATTGTTGGAATACAAGGGCAAATAAAAACATATAACTTATCACTTGCCACTTGTTTATTTGGGTATAGGATTTAGGGTTTTAGTTTTATAAAATTTTCTCTTACAAAAACGAATAATATGGAAATATATTTTGAGTGATAATACATGTATAAACCAGTGGAATTACTTGTCAACTCTGGGATGGAGGAAAGAAAAGGGAAGGGAGATAACATGAATCACGAAACTGGAAAACTTACATGTAAATTTGTTATTGGAATAAAATAAAGATAAAAATAAATAAATATAACACAAAATTTAATTAATTAAAAAACATAAGGAATCATAATGATTTCCTTAGCTCTGCTTTTTTTTTAGAATAAGCCTTCCTAATTACTAAAACAAAAAGACGTGGCAATTGTTGTGCACAGCAGGGTGTGATGGAAGGAAGGATAGATGCTTTTATGAACTGGGCCTGACAAGCTGGCCCAAGATCCTCAGGTGGTAAATGGATCTAGGCTGAGTGGGATAGTGATGCCTGGGTGGCCACCAAGGTGTGCTGGTAACCACCAGGGCTTATGGATGATCAACTCAGCTAAGTACCTAACCCCACAAAGTGCACAAGCCAAAGTTATTAAGGGAGAAGCTGTATATATTCTTCAACAGCCCCTCTGGTTCCTCAGCTTGGGGTTAGGTTAGATGATAAAGGTTAGTAATGTCTAGTTGTTGGTATTTGATTGGATATTGCTAACTGACTTCCCTTTCCCTCTGGCTGTATCTATTCGCTTACTCTTGGAATGAATGCCAGTCTCCACTTGAATCAAGTTTGAAAGGGGTTTAATGTTTTAGACTCAAAGGGGTAGGATTCAGGATAAGGAAAGAGGTGCTGGGAATGGCTATGCTAAATCTAATGAGAGTTAAAGTAATCTAATCAATGAGCAACAAGTTGGTATTTGGCTAGAGATTCTTCTCCCCCTCACAGACCCTGGTCAGACCTAGCCGTGGTCTAGACCAAAGGAAAGGAAAGTGGTGATCTTCTTGACAGCTGTGTTGTTGTTATCTCTCAGCTCTGTTTAGTAATAGGTGAATGAACTTCTTGTGGCAATAAGGTATGGATGCTGGATCTGCATCTATAGACCTAACCACCCTTCACCACCTTCTACCCTCCAGAAATCTCTTCTCAAGAATGAGACCTCGAGTGGCTGATCCCCTGGGCTGTTATAGAGGTGATCCCAACTGTCTTTTGCCCTTGGCTCATGCCATCTGGATAAATTTCAAGTTCTATAACCAACAATCTGTCACTCAAGCTGTTCTCCATCTTTTTTCCAGATGTTAGCTATTACACAATCAAGATAATGACAAAAAAATTAAAAAAAAAACAACTTGGAAAGACATATGAAGTGATAAAATTGCAGTAAGAAGGAACAGAAGAATGTTATACAAAGTACTGGCAATAGTGTATGATGATCAACTGTGAATGATTTAACTATTACCAACAATATAAGGAACCAGTCTGAGCAGAATCATAGCACTATTAATTTTATTTCCTTTAAGAATTTTTCTTGAGTGACAGCAATATGTATCTTTTTTACAACATTATGGATATGGAAATGTGTATTGTGTGATTATACGTGATGGACTATCAACATGTAATTTATTATCAAATCTATATTGACATATGATCTAGAAAAAAAGTTAAAATAAGTAGTAGCAGAATTTTCAAAGAAAGAAACAAAGTAGGAAAACCAATGTGCCTTTAAAGTAAATTTATCTATTCATTTTTTTATAATTCTATCAAATAAAAAGGATTTGTAATTCTATCAAATAAAACTTCTTAAATCCTGTTGATTACACACCAATTCAGATAGATGACATGGTTGACAGAATATTGGACTTGGAGTCAGGAAGATATGAGTTCAAATCCTGCTTCAGATACTTAATGGCTATTTGACCCAGCCATGTTTTTTAACCTCTCTCATCCTCTCTTTTCCCAAATGCAATATGGGCATAACAATAACTGCTACTTCCCAGACTTCTACTAGGGTCAAATGAGACAACATTTGAAATATTTTTCATCATTAGAGATAGCCACTAATGATATGGTAAATATGGCAGGCATATTTAAAAGGGTACTTGGAAGGTAAAGAAGTTAAGTGACTTGTCCAAGGTCCCATGGCTTGGGTCAAAGAAAGTATTAGAGCGAAGGTTTTCCTGATTCCAAGGCTAGAGCTCTAACCACTACTCCTTACTGAACACAACTCATGCAAGGAGATAAAATAAATAATAATGAAAAATACCCACAGAATGTATGGAATCATAATTAGTTCTCAGTTAATCAAGAAAGTCTGTTTTAATTAGTGAACCATTTAAAAAGTCAAATACTTCATTCTACAGATAGAGTTTTAGTCACAACAATGAAGAATTGGTAAGATAAAGAGTAGATGCCATCTTCCAAAAGGGAAAGAAAAGCAACATACATGCAGGGATTTACTTAGCTTTTATAATTCAAAACTGTCAGCAACTGATCCTGTAAGATAAAGGACTCATGTTTGCTCAGCTTGGTTACTCAAATCTTCCCCTGGGCACTTGGTATCTCAAAATTCTCAGGACTTATAATAGTCCTTTACAAACCAAGCCTATTCTTAATCTTAAACCTACAATTGAAATTACTTAAAAGAAAAGATATAGGGGCAGCTGGATAGCTCAGTGGAGTGAGAGTCAGGCCTAGAGACAGGAGGTCCTAGGTTCAAACCCGGCCTCAGCCACTACCCAGCTGTGTGACCCTGGGCAAGTCACTTGACCCCCATTGCCCACCCTTACCAATCTTCCACCTATGAGACAATACACCAAAGTACAAGGGTTAAAAAAAAAAAGAAAAGATATAGTATGACCAACTCCTTACCTTTAGTTAATAAATAAAGGTAGAATTGAAAAAAAAAGTTAGCTCTGAAGCATGATTGAAGAGTTTGAGATGCAGAAAAGGAAGATTATCTGATTTTCAGCTAGTTTTGGTTGTTTTCTATAAGAGATTCTGTTTATCTCCCCAAAGAAAGAGAATTGTGGATGACTGTAGATATGGCAGCACAAGACTATCAGTAGTGTTATCTCCAAGCATTTCTTTAAAATAATGTATGTTAATTCTACCAACATACTGGTTCAATAAGTCCTACTCTTAAGCAAGAATAGTGAAACGTGGATGTGAAACAGTCACATTGCAAAATGTATTCACCTCTTTCCTCCATAGAGAGGTTTCATAGGTGAAAAGAACAGAAAGTAGAAATGGGATGGGGAGAGGAGAAGAGGGAGAGAATCTGAGATAGTTATTCTCCTTCTCAAAAACCTGTTAGGTATTGGTGAAAGTTTTCTTGAAGACATTAACTCTCCTAAGCTTGACCTGACACAGTATCCTTTGCAAAACTTCAGTCCTCAATATTACTATTTCCTCCCCCAAATACCTACTGGTCCCTTCTGTTCTACAAATGATCTCCAGGAGATCAGAACAATTTAACCATCACTTGCAGTGGTAATTGTATTTCATGAGAGGGGGCTAATTCTCAAAATTACATAAGCAGAACACAGTTATGTACTCTCTTATTCATACCCTTTCCTGTCAGTGTATTTTCTTCTTCTTAGAGTCTAGATATAAGTATATATAATAAGTAAATGTAATTTATATTCTAAAAATAATTCTAAATATATACCTATAAATAATGTGTATTCAATTTGTTTTTTATCATTACACTTTGCCTTATAGCATTTCCATTTTAAAATATATCCTTTTCCTCTTCTCTACCCAGCAAGTGATTCTTCGTAATACAGAGGGAGAAATAGACAGAGACAGACAGAAACACCAAGGGAGAAAAAGAAAAGAAAGTATTGCAGCAAAATTAACCAAAATATGCACCACATTTAACAATATATGCAATGATCATCATCCATAGCCCTCTATTTGTGAAGGTAGTGAGGTTTGTCTTCTCATTTCTTTTGTCAAGGCAAGATTGTTCATTATAATTATACAATTTTTAGTTCTTTCCATTTTGATTGTTGTTTGTCTTATGGGTATATTTTTCTGGTTATTCAACATAATTGAACTCATGTAATATTCCAAGGCTTTTCTGAAACATTCATATTCATTTCTAATGACAAGAATATAATCTCATTATATGTTCATACCAAAATTTGTTTAGCCAGTCTCTAATTGACATCTACTGGCTTTCTCATTAGAAAAGGAGAGGATATATAGACATAAAATAATTGGAAAATAATACAAGATACTGTATTACTAAGGGATGATATCTTTTAAAAAATCTAAGGATGAATAGTATTCACTTAAGGGATTATTCCAAAAGAGAGAAAATCTGAAATTCTAAAGAATTCTCTATGAGAGGCTAGATTTGTGTAATAGCAGGACAACATAGGGAGAGAATAAAAGTTTCAGCAAATATGATGCCTGTCACTCTCCCTCTCATGTTATTTCTCATCATACTCTTTCCTGAACGTGAGAATATGCATTTCTTGCATTTATATGGGCATGTGCGTACATATATCTATTTGATTCTACTATTGAAAAACATAGGGATGAAAGCAAATGGGATGCAAAGAACAGGGTAACTTAAATGCAAAAAGCAATATGACTATCACGCCAATGTATTAATGTTTGGAGAATATTTTATTTAGCTTATGCCATATTTCCATCATATTAAGAACTAAAAGCAGGAGATGAGGGGTATTCCACTTAATTCAGTTCAATAAACAATTTGGAACTACCTAGGATATGTAAAACATTTACACAGATTTAGGACAAGACTTCTGAATTTATTATTATTTTTTTTCATTAATCACCTCTTTGGCTTCTGATGAAACCTCTTCTCTGAATGTTTTTAAGGTATAAATGTAAATAATTAGAATTAGAAAATGAAACCAAATATATTAAAATAGAATTATCAAAAGATTTTTTAAAAAAATCAATAAATTCCTATTATTAGTTATCACTACACAGTGTCACTGGACTTAGGCACACATCCTGGGTTCTATACATATTTCTACCAGTACTTCTCCACTTTTTACATTATAGTAGTTCTGAAAGATCACAAAAATGATTTTAAAACACCAGTGGGATTTTTTCACAATCACATCTACTCTTTTAATCTTATTAATCTGCTAGACCTCATCTAAAATATTGTGTTCAGTTCTGGGAGCCATAATTAGAGCTTTCCAAAAGCAGAATAGGCTCACACAAGAGGTGGTAGTTTTACTCTCTCTGGAAGTCTTTAATGAGAATGGAGAACCACTTGCCAAGTATGTTATAATGGTGATTTTCTTTGTATTTGAGTTGAACCTGTTGGCCTATGATTTCCTTCCTAACTCTCAAATTCTATAATCACTTCTCTTATGTGATAACAATACCTATGACAAAAAAGAGGAATATAATTCCATTTTCACAAAGGTTCTCAACTGTTTTGATCCCAAATTATTTTTGTTTCACAATTTTATTGTTGTTATATAGGTAGTGGAAGTCTAGGTAATTGGCTTCCCATTAGAAAGCTAATTTGGCAAAAAATCATTTTACCAGGCAAAAATAAATTCACAAATATGATGTTTAAGGAAATTCTTTGTATAACTGAACTGACTTCTGATGATACATTAATTCAAATACTACTTATTATTTCCAAAGATGTTAATTTCACATTTCAAAACTATGGCACTTGAATACTTTTCTAGATGCAATAACCCTATTTCTATCTCTATTTTGTGCATGGATTACATAAAAACATGAAATACTAAATTACATTTTTTCCAAAATAAACATTTATGTCCTGGTTTATTGCACAGGTGTATAATTAATTTGGCTATTCATTAGGGTAATCAATAATTTATATAAAAATGTTCAACCCTTAGTCACAAGATTAATATTGTCATTTTAATTATTAACTGGAAAGTTAAATATGCTATGCACAATTAGGAGAATTTATATTCTAGCAATAGACACAAACCACTCAGTGTAACTAAGTGAATCTTTTGAACTTTTTCCATCAGAGATTATCATCAAAACTCATAGGCTCAGAGAATTAAAGATGAAAGAGACTGCAGAGGACAAATAGCCCAATCCTTTTATTTTACAACTATGAAAATTAAGGCATAGTTAAATAACTTGCCCAAAGTCTGAGAAAGTAACCTTTGAAGGGAGGATTTGAACCCTGTCCTGGAGACAGAGCTAGTGCTCTTTCAATTCAATTTGATACAATACAATAGAAATCAGCAAATATTATCCATTTTATGTGAGGCACTGAAACAGCCTAAACATGAGTACTAAAATTAAGGTATTTTAAGGAAATTTGAAAATAAAAAATTTCTGAATAGATAAAATTATAAAATATACATTCATGGAAGACTTGTAGTTATAGAATTATAAAGCTAAAAATGATCTAAATAATAGCATATATATGTTATATTCACATTGTAGTACAATTCTCCTTATACATTGTAAGGTAAAGAAAAAGAGTAAAATGCTCTTATCAGTGAGGAGTAGGGAGACTTCCATTTATAGGAGCAATTTCCATGGCCTCTTGGAAGGCAGGGTTAAAGAACAAAATCAGAAGGATCATGATCATATTTAGAACTAGGAGAGACTTTAGCCCAAATTTCCCATTTCACAAATAGGGTAATTTAGGATGAAATAAAGTGACTTATCCAAGGTAGAAAATAGAAGTAAGAATTCAAACACTTTCATTTGGAAAAAATAATTATTACTATGAGGAAGAAAGTATTACTAGACAGAGATAAGAAATTCCAGTAAATACAACAACAGGGGACTGGTACAATAACTCAAAAACTACAAACATGGGAACTTTCTTAATTCCTTTCTCAACAAAAATCTGCAACTGAGAACAGAGGGGGGAAATCCTTGTCCCACAGACTCCCATAAGGAAATGAATTTATAATTTTAGATATCAAATTAGAATTATATAAACAATAATTGAGAATATTTTTCTGAAGATTACAGTTTATATTTTAAAAAATAATTATATTGTTAAGGATGTAAGATTTCCTAATGTATATTATGACATATAATCTAGGTCCTTATGTGATTGTTTCGATAGGCAAGAGTCTAGTATTGTAGAAAGAACACTATAATTGAGTGTAGGAGAGCTGAGCCTTGAGATTCTGACTATGATTTTTAACCTCTCAAATCCTCATTTTTCCTGTCTACAAAATAGAAATAATATTATTTGTACTATCCTGACATTGTTATTTTGAGGAACCACTTTGCACACCAGAATGCCCCATATATAAATGAATATAAATTACTATTTTTCAGTAATGGAGGTCATATTGTTCGAATGGGTCCATAGCTATTTATAGTCTCCAAACAATTTTTCTAAATTATTTACTCATTCATCTGGGAAGGGTAAGATAAGCTATCTCTTCTCCAAATCTATTTCCATGAAAACCTAGTCAGAAAACCTCTCCCAATAAAAAGCCATTACATACATGCATATATGCACATACACATAGAGATTAAAGAAATAATGTCTAGCTTCTGATGTGGTAGACTCAAATGGATCTGAGACCTCATTGGTGTGGGCATGCCTCCAGCAATCAGTATCACAATCCATGCAGGCCTTCTCATCTTGGGCAATTCTTAACCATGCCCTCCACATGGGCCCCTCCCTCTGTCTTATACTGGGTGCTTTCCTTTCTTTTGATAAAATGAGGAAACTAATGGAACACTGGTTATCATTTCATCACTAATCTTCAACACAGGATCCACTTCTCACCTTTTCTGATAATGCACTTAACTGATACGCTTAAATTCTATTCTCCATTGTCATTTTTTATTGGTTATATATTGTACCTTCTTCACACCCACACTCCCTCTAAAGCATGCTCATTTAAAAAACTAATAGCTACGTTCATTCATTGAACATATAACATTTTCTCAGGATTTTCTGAGTTAATATAATTTGAACAAGGAAATGATCATTTCAAAAATGTGCAACTAGATAATAATTAAGAGATGTCTATTCATTATTTAATTCTTAAGATATTCAATTTTAACATGTGGAAACATAAAGGAGAAAATATATCTTATGTTTTTTCCGATTCAGTACTTTTAAAGTTATGAAGTATGGGGAAAAGTAGACTAATTCCCCAAAATATATTAATTTTGCCAGCCTGTTCTTATGTTGGGATGTGCCTGAATCACAGGCACTTCTGGTGATGGCTAGTTGAATAGTATAACCCCATGACCTAAGATTATCTATCACCTTTTTTTTATTACAGTTATAGTACTATGAATCTTTGTAAATCTCAGATTAGATTTTTGTCAAGTGTTACACTTGAAATTATTCTTGAACAACACTTGAAAATTTCAGTGGGTAGAAGACAATTAACCTCCCTCCATGTTTTTGATGCATCCATTAATAATGCAATCATTTCTTCGAAGGGTTAGAATGCTTCCTAATTATTATAATTCAAAAGTAAGATCCCTATTTTTAGGGATTAATTATCAATAAAATCAGATGATGATGAAATAAACCATTAGGTAACTGAATAGAAATTTTAGAACTAATTAAATAAATTGATTTGTAAATGAACACTAGGTCACTGTTGATCTTTCATGACCCTCATGACATTATGAACAATGATGACCTGGTAATTCAGAGACTATCAGCCCTTATTCCCTTGCAGAAATCTAAAGTCTAACACAGATCCTTCAGACAACACAACAGTCCTTTCAGAAATCAATGGGGTCTAGTGTTCCAAAAAGAGAGGCATGTTTTCACAATTATATTACTGACTCATTGAACCACTCCAAACACTACTCTAGAATCAGACTACATAGTGATAGATTTAAATAATATTATTGTTCCTGCTAGAGATAACATAAAACAATTTTGAAATACTTTTGCTCTATTCCTAGCAGGGGAACATAACAAATAATGATGATACAAACTTCTAAAAGTCATGGAAAAATGAAAGAGGTTTGGTCTCTAAGTTGCTATAGTACATGATTCTTCTCTATTTCTTTACCTTTTGATCTCATGAAATCATAGATTTAGAATTGAAAAAGAAATCTTGGATGTTATCGTAGACCAACCATTTCTCTTCATAGAGAAAGATGTTGAATGTTAAAAAATATAAGAGGTTTTTACCCCAGGACATGTAATAAGATGCAGAGGCCAAACAATGCCCTATGACTGCACATTTCAATATCTTTCCACTGCTACATGCCACACTCCATAACTCTTTGTACTAAGGGCTTTATTTTCCTGAGTCATAAAATGAGGAAGTCAAATAAGCTTTTTAATGTTAATTCCTACTCAAAAATCCCATAATTCTCTTTGTTTTCTCCCCTCAGTTTAAATAGCATATATTTATCACATGGTTTGGCAAAGAAAAGAGTAGTATGAGACACCTTCATCCACCTTTTGCAGATATAAAGCCAATTATTTAAAACAATAATATATGCATTTCACATTTGGTATATTTTAATAACTCACCTTAGGCACTTATGACGCCTAGCACAAATAACGTGCATTTCCTCTTTCAGATATCTGTTCTTATTTCAATATTCTTTTGTGATCATATAATAAAATGTGGTATCAGACAATGTTATCTCTGCCACTTACTTTTTAATAATCTTGTTGTGTTTATGTTTTGATTTTCAAATAATTTCTAGCAAAGGAGCAAATACCACAAAAGACTACTTTTGGAGGAAGTGTACATCTAGTATTGGGTTTAACAGCAGTAAAAATGCATTGTTATAGAAGATCATATAAAGGGTATTCCCAAAGGTCTCAGTGCAATCTAAAAGTCTACTTTGACTTTTGTGATAAGTTGATGGGCAAAATGAGAGTACTAATAGATATAGGGAGATCAGAAAAGACTTCCCACGTAGAAAAAGGCATATTAGCTGATTTTAAAGGAAGCTTGGGACTCAAAGAAGAAGAAATAAGGAGAAAGAAGATCCCATATAAGGAGGAAAGGCTATACAAAGGCACTGAGGAAAGAGGATGAATAAAATACTACCATGAGGAAACAGAGTAGAATAATTTGGCTAGAATAAAGAGGGGAGTAATTTGCAATCTGAATGTCATTTTCTTCATCCAGAAAAAAAATAGAAATGAAAATCCTCATCCTGCATACCTCCCAGACTTATTGTGAGGAGAATGTTTCAAACCCTAAAAAAGCATTGAAATATGAGCTATAAGATACCAATTCCTGATACCTCATTTAAGTGGAATGAAGAAGGAATAATTATGTCTCAGGTCACATAGAAATTCTGAGAAGTGTTTTAGAAAATTTGTGTCACTAATCTTTGCTATGGATCATAGAACTAGAAAGACCCTTAGAAGGCTATGGCCTTATTTCAAAATGAGAAAACTAAATTGAGATTTGTCATAGCCAAACTCTGGATCAGAATGTCCATCTTTTTAAAATCCTCAGTGGTACATACAGAAGCCAATTTTGTGAAGTAAATAATGGCTCAGATTAATTCTGAACTCTGTGGGAAAAAATGCGCTTTAAGCTATTACAATTCATCCCTGTATATATAATTAGCCACCATTATTCAAACCCAGTGTTTTCCTAGCATGGATAGAGTTAAGGAATGCAGGATTTGTTTTATATAATAGAATTAGATTTAAGTGCTTTTTGAAGATAGTACTTTTGCTTATTAAAATCAAGCCTTTAACTTTCATTTTCATAGGAAAATAAGTCTGAAAATTTTTCAGTTTGTGTGGATGAGAGCCAAAAATTGAAAACCTTTTTTTTGTTACCTATATTATGGAAGACACCAAATCATTTATTTTGCATTAAGGGTTACTAGTTAAATAGGTAAAAATTATGTTTTATTCAATAGGACATTTAATAGACCCACAAGTAAACTGGATAATTTATATTCATCTAAAATATAACAGGATATGTAGCTATTCCCCTGTTATATGTCTATATTTCCAGGTATTTTATACACATACTCACAAATGCACACACATACACATATACACCTATTCATATATATGTATACACATATACATATGAAGAAATGTAGATAAATATCTAGATAGAGATCTATAAAGTTAGATCCATCTATAGAGATAGATTTATAAACATATCTTTACAAATCTCTTTATACATATATATGTGTGCATATACAATTTCTTTTTGAAAAATATGGAGTGGCAGTAGTAGTCATGGCAGTGGCAGCAACAGCCATGACAGTAGCAGAAACAAGTTAGGCCAAGATGGCAAAACAAGAAACAGCAGAAGTCCACCATCTACCCTCAAATGACCACAGGAAAGCAAAAATGCCTCAGAGCAAATACTGAAGAGGCAGAAATAACAGAAGAATGGCTTAAGTAGTGCTCTAGCTTAGCACAATGTCAAGAGACTTCAAGGGGGACTCATTTCAATGGGAATGCTGAATAAGTGCTAAATGAGCCTCAGTGGAACTTGAACACAATATAGTACAAGCAGCAGGAAAAAGAAAACAATTGGCTTGGTCTACCCTCAGCAGGGTACAATTATAAACCAGTGCAATACAGAAGATATTGCAGTGGAAGGAAAGTGGTCCTGTATAATATAGCTGAAATAGGCTGGGTAAGACCCATCATAGGCAGCAGTGGGAGGAAATCTGTCCAACAAAATCCAGCCTCTGTAGAACTGGGAAGAACCAAACTCTAACCAGCTGAACTGAACAGCTACAAACCTCCACAAAGGACACCAAATAGACTACCTCTGTTGAGTGGTTGATCTGAGACTATGACAGCTCAGCTAATCCCAGACTGTACAAGTGTTGGACAGTGCTCCCTACACTCCAATAATAGAGGTAAGTTTGGGCAGATATATAAAATCAAAGGAAGAAAATTACTTCCTAATAAGCAAAAGACAAAGAAAAACTCTAATGCTAGAAAAAAATACCTCAACAAGAAAGATGACCAAAATGCAAGCTCAGAAGAGGACAGCAATAGGAAAATGAAAATTTGTGATGCCACAAAGGAAAATGTGAAAAGATGCTAAGCACAAAATGAACTCCTATAGGAATTTAAAAAAAAAGGATAGAAAAAGGGGGCAGCTGGGTAGCTCAGTGGATTGAGAGTCAGGCCTAGAGACAGGAGGTCCTAGGTTCAAATCCAACCTCAGACACTTCCCAGCTGTGTGACCCTGGGCAAGTCACTTGACCCCCATTGCCTACGCTTACCAATCTTCCACCTATAAGTCAATATACAGCAGAAGTTAAGGGTTTTAAAAAACCAAAAAAAAAAAAGGATAGAAAAAAAACAAATAAAAAGAAATTTAGAAGAAAAATTAGAAAAAAAAGATAGGAAAAAATCTACAGCTTAGATAAAAAACTAACTGGAAAAAATGGTTTCCTGAAAGGGAAATAAAATATTTCAATTAGGAAAATAGCTCCTTAAGAAAGGAAGCACAAAGCTCCAAAGAAGAAAATGTCTACCCAAAAATTAGAATTGAATAAATGGAAACTAGTGACTTCATGAAAAAGCAGGAAACAATAAAATGAATTCAAAAGAATAAAAATTAGAAGATAAATTTAAATCCCTCCCTAGAAAAACAAATGACCTGAAAAATAGATATAATAGAGATAATCTAAGAGTCACTGGGTTGTCTGAAAGCCATGATCAATAAAAGAATACAGACACCAAATTGGAAGAAATTATAAGGGAAAACTACCTTTATGTTCTTGAATAAGAGGTGAAAATAGAAAGTGAAAAAATCCACCTATCACCTCCTGAAAGAAATTTCAAATTTCTTTCAATATAAAAATAAATATCCAAATAAAAATCTCAGGGCAATTATAGTCAATTTCTAGAAATCTCAAGTCAAGGAGAAAATAATTCAAGCAGGTGAGGGAAAAAGAAGCAATTCACATATTGTGTAACTATAATCAGCTTTACTTAGTACGTAACCAATTCTACATTAAAGGATTGGATCTAGGCCTACAACCAAAAATACTCAACCCAGAAAAACTAAGTTTAATACTCAAGGGAAGAAATGAACATTTAATGAAATATTGGAATTCCAGGCATCCCTAATTAAATGGCCAGACCTAAAAAGATAATTCAGTGATCCAATTTAACACTCAAAAAAAGAATAAAAAGGTAAATCAATGATCCATGATGAGTGCCATCCATGCAGTTTGTTATTTGATGTTCACTCCCAGCAATGTGTTCTACAGAAATAAGGGTAGGAAAAATATATTCTTTCCTCTTTACCCTCCTTTTTCTTTTTTAATTGACCTTAAGCCCTGCCTAAGAAAAGATTGACTTCATGATGAGTTGATACCCTCCATGGGTACCATACAAATTACTTCTTATTTGTTTGTTTGTTTATCCATTAAGGTGGGAAAGAATCACTTAAACTATTTATATTCTTATGGCTTCCCTCTGTTAGTGACCTTGGTGGCCAATGAGACTGAATAATGGTGATATACTTCTTTCTTGTTTATCCTATTGTCTTATCAACTTTTTTTCAATTATCTTTGCAAAATAATCAATTATGTTGACTCTTGGTGGCTACCTGGATTGGGCATGAATTTTTTAAAATAAAAATTACCCTGTAAAACCATTTGCATGACTTGCAGCTGAAAGTACAATTGACCAAGAAAAAGTATAAATTCCTTGCCTATAATTGGTAATATCTAAAGGCTACCCAAGGTTCAAAATGGTGCCATCCCCTCTGAGAGGGCCTAACTCAGAACTGATGCCCTGATAGTAGCTCTACTTCTCTATCATCCAATAATCCACCTCTATCATTTTTTATGATGACTCTTTTTTTCTTTTCCTAAATAGAACATAATGTTAGGCACATAGTGATAAATTAAATACTTTTTATTTATTGATTCAAAAAATAATAAATGATGGATAATGTTTGAACAAACTATATGAATATAATATAATATGAATGTATAGTAATAAATAATCTGTCAGTGTGACAGTCTATTGGTCATTTACTTTAGAAGGGAAAATGTTAGTTTAAGTATTTCTTCTAAAATGTATGTGAATTCTGGGCCAGAGTTTTAACTTCTTAGCATAGCTAGCTATTCTCTGAGATTATTAGCTACAGAATACTTATCTGATTTGCATTGGTAAGGGCAGTTTCTTGATGGGAATTAATTAAATCCATAGAACATCACTTCTGGTCCAAATAATAAATGAAATGAGATGAAGTAAATAAAATAAAATGAATTGAATTGAATCGAAATAAAATAACATAATAACAAGAGATATCATTTTGATTGATTGATTTGACAGATATAAAGTGAAAAAAGAAAAGTGAGTATATTGAAAAATGACTTCAAAAAGGTAAATGAAAACAAAAGCACATAACAGAATTAGATTCCAAAGCGTAGGATTTAAAATGAAGCTAAATAACAGATAAACTAGTAATTGTCAAAAAAACCAAGAATCATTGGAATAGATCTCCCATCTCTGGTAGAGTCAAGGAAAAATAGTCACAGAAAGAATGTGGTTTAAATTACTTTTTTTGCTACAAGTATAAGGGTTGAGAGCCAATTGAGTTAATCATGCAACAATTCCATCCAACTTATATTAACTAACAAAATATAGTAGGTCTGATACCTTTTTCAAGTTAGGATACCTATATGTATTCATTAAATTAGTAAAGTGTATTTCCACTTTCTAAAAGAGAGCTTTGCACATTAGAAAGAGCTTATTGGATTGGATTAGAATATAGTTCATTTGGCATGGCTCTGAGTCTGAATTAATTTAAAAGTGGAAGAGATAACCTAAGTACATTTCATTTATTTATTTATTTATTTTACATTTTTAGACACTTAATTTCTGTGTTTTGGCTCCTAGGTGGAAGATTGGTAAGGGTGGGCAATGGGGATCAAGTGACTTGCTCAGGGTCACACAGCTGGGAAGTGTCTGAGGCCGGATTTGAACCTAGGACCTCCAGTCTCTAGGCCTGACTCTCAATCCACTGAGCTACCCAGCTGCCCCCAAGTACATTTTAAATATTCTCCATACATGGAAAAAATAATTATATAAATTGTACAAACTAGAAATTATATTCAAAATTAAGTACTATATATCTTTCAAATGTAAATTATTTAGATTCATATATAAAATATTAGCTATTAATATTAGAAATATAAAAAGTTAATTATTGATGGGGTTCAAGCATAAATTTCCATGGAAAAAATCTAGTCAATGAATATGTGCTTTAAAAGGAACATATTAAAATGTCTACTTGAATACTTTCCATTATTGTTTATTTGAATCTGGTTCACCAAACATATTCAAAATTAATGTCCTCATTTAACAAAGTGTAAGTGTAGTGGATCAGCTCTTTTTTCAATGTTCTGGTTTACTTTGCCATATATATTTTGCTGGTTTTCTTTTTTGAAGAAATTTAAATGGATATAGTTAAAGCTTAGTGGGTGAAATTTTATGCTAAAAATGTTACAACGGAATTAATTTACATTCATTAAAAAGTATTGATAACATTTTTGTACCATGATTTTTTCTCAATAATCATCCAACATTATACACTCCCATAAGAACAGAAAAACAAAAACAAGTTACTCAAAATCCTCCAAGATATTAATCTTTACTATAAAATATATATCCTGTAATTCTCATCTACCACCTCTGTAAAGAGAGGAAGACAGTATGTTTTATCATTACTAAAATGAGATAAACATTAGTCATTGTATTTTCTCTGAATTCTCTTGTCTATTTGGTGATGTATTCATCTAACTTTTACTTGTACATTAGTGTTTTCCTCCTTCAGTTTTCTTTGTTCTGTATTAGTTCAAAAAAATCTTTCCAATAATTTACCAGATCTTCTAACTTTGGTGAGTCTAGAAGCTTTAAATCTGTACCCAATCTCGCTAAAAGGTAATTGGTGAGTTTATAGCCTTGATCACTACTTTGTGAAGATTCCCATCCATGCTCACTTTATCTCCAGTTCAACTCACTTTCTACATGACTCCACCTCTGCATAAGCAACCTTGCCCCTCCATGGATGCCCTGTCCTCCTCTCTAATTCCCCTTTATATTTGGATTCCTTTTAGAATGGAAGCGTAAAAACTGTATTGTTTTATTTTATACTTCCAGTGCTTAGGTAATAATAACTTATTAAATTCTGTGTGCAAGGCACTTGCTAAGTGTTGGGGTTTACAAATGCGAACCAAAAGAAAGATAATTCATTCCCTCAAGGAGCTTATATTCTACTAGAGGAAGGCATTAAAAAGATCACCATGCCATATGAGGAAGGTGGAAGTCAAAGGGAATGGTTAGAATTAAGAGAAGACTGAGATATTTGGAGGGCATCTCAGAGCAGGAAGCTACTCTAGAGCTCATTCTGCCCAACTCATATGTGACCAGAAAGTCCTAGAATGTCTTCTCCAAATATATTTTTTTAAACTCTTCCCTTCTGACTTAGACTTGGTTCTAAGGATCAATTGTAAGGAAGAAGACTGGAAAGGACTAGGCAATTGAGGTTAAATAAATTGTCTTGGGTCTCACAACTAGGAAGTGTCTGATATCATCCCCAAATATTAACCATTGTATTCTGATTGAATATATAGAAAGGTAGAGGATACTCTGCTTTCTGACAAAGCCATTTTTATACTATTTTAACAAATTAGTTTTCTGTATGTTAATGGGGTGTGCAGAGAGAAATTCACTTCTAGCAGGAGGACTTGCTGAGCCCTTTTAAGGTTCTTTATCTACTTTTGGTGTCTAGCTGTTACCCAACTCTCACAAAAGACTTAAAAATAATGAGACCAGTCACACCCTGGTAAAACTATCTGAACAGATTGAGTAAATCAAGTGGAAGATATCTGATAGACATGAAACCTATCAGCGATTTAGGAGGGTGTCTATTCTTAGCAGGTGAAGGCATTCTCCAGCAAAATGGGGAGATGAGAAAAGGCCATGAAGGTGGCTGAAGTTGGTGTTGTGGAATGCTAAGATCTTGGTCAGACATTAAAGACACCAAGGTCATCCACGGTATCCAGAACCACTGCCAGTCATCCTGAGTTTTGTCTTGCCAGGGGACTAGGATGACTCTGGGATAGTGCGGCTCATGACTTTGTCCAATTCTGCCTCTTTTATGTACAATTCATACCATTCACTGGTCAAGGATGATGTTGTAAGGCTGGAAGAATTAAGAAAGATTTCATGTAAGTTATGATGAGGCCATCTGGAGCTTGACTATGCTAAAGAAAGGACACTTTCCTGACCATAGCTCATGGGTCCTATAGTCAGATTGTGTCAAAATTCTAAACTGTGGCTATTATGCTTTTTTTCCATAGTTTAATAAACGATTAGGCTTTTTTTCTATTAGACTATGCATATATACCTTTTTATAAGTTTTCTTGTTTCAGGGATTTTTTCATAATCACTAACCATGCTTAAATAATACTAAAATATCATGTACAAAATGTGTTACAACCTAATGTACCTAACATAGAACCTAACATAAACTCACCACTACATGACTTTCATTATTTTCAGGTTTGCCAAAAAGAAAAGGTCTTTTCAAAGTCTTTTTTTCAGATAATTTTAAATAAAATAATAACCAAAACTCTCTGATCAATAGAAATGTCCTTCTCTCTTTACCTTCCCTCTGACCACGTGGGCTCACAGATTCTGGTTTCTCTTGAGCTCCTAGTGAGAGTGCCTTGGTAGCTCATTACTAATGACACACTGCAATGTTATGGTAATCCCAGCCCTATAATTTGTGAAGTTTATTTTTAGGACTCTCCAGCCTACTTTGTAGTTTTAGTGTGTGTGTGTGTGTGTGTGTGTGTGTGTGCGCGCGCGCGCGTTTTCCAGAGCTTAGGCATCTGATAGCTGAAAACTGAAAGCAACAAAGATTAAAAAAAAAGAATAGCCAAAAAAACCTCAATGTTTTCAGAAAGGCATTATTGCCTAGGAAAAAAGTGACATTTTTTCTCTACTTCTGTGAGTAAAAGAAGTAGACTAAGCTTCTTCACCTTAGGTACATAAGTAAACAGTACAGAATATACTTTATACAGAACATATAAAGAGTAGAAATAATTTTATATCTATAAAAGGCTTCGCTAGGGAAGGGCTGACATTAATTATGCTCAATAACATATTAGAAAATAATCAGAACACTAACGTATAAGAAAAGAATGAAAAATGAGCCTAGCCAAACATAGGAATAACTTAGTCATGGGTACTTACACTGAGCAAAAAGTTTTGAACATGATTATTTCATCCAAAAGTATATTATTATCAGCAACATATAGTCCTGGTGAATATATTTTTACTATTGTTAATTTTTTTTGAAAATTTAAGTATATATTTTAAATAATAATTAGCATTTATATAATGGGCTATGTTTTGCAAAGTGATTTTACAAATATCTCATATCATTCATACAGTAACTCCTAAAAGTAGGTAATAATACTATCCACATTTAATACATAAGGAAACTAAGGAAGACAGTGGTTAAGTGACTTGCCCAGGATTACTTAACTAGTGTGTGAAACAGGATTCAAATTCAAATCTTGGCCTCACATCCCACTCTTTATCTGCTATAATACCTTGATTATTTCTTTTCTCAAACAAAACAAAACAGGGAGATATCAAAATACAGAACCAGGCAGTTATCACTGAATTCTCATCAGGAAAGGATATTAAACATTCAGATATTAAGTGAGAGAGGAATGAATGAAAAGAACAGAATAAAACCCATTATCTCCAGACTAGAAAAAGGCAAAGAAGAGAGGGCTTTTTCCTTAGTTATGCAAATTTAGAGGAAGTCTTCTCATCTAATGTTAATATTCATCCAAATCAAGTATAGTGGATATTCTCTAGAAGCATTTTAACAGTACTAGCACCAGCTATCAGACACATCAGCAAGAGGGGTTTACCACAGACACAGGAAAAGAAGTCAAAGAAGTCTTAAATTTAATAGCAGAGGTTAAGAGTGCTAACATCCTAGAGAACACAATATGGCAGGGGTCTGCAACATATGGCTCTGGAGCCATATCTGCCTCCACCTCCTGACCAGCCAGGCAGAGCCCCAGGATATGCCCCAGGGGACCCTTCAGCCCCTGCCCCATATTCCTCCATCCTCCTCCTTCTGCAGGCATTTATGGCTCTCAAGGACAAAAAGGTTGCGGACCCTTGCACTATGGTATACAGAATCCTTGTTGCCTTCTGTCCCACAGTATTCCTGCTCCTTCAGTCCTATATCTGTACTTAAAGCCCCAGTTTTTTTATTCTTGGCTCAGCTACTACCCAGACTTGAATATATTTTTACGGCCAGTGTTCTCTTCTGTCACCACCAACCCTTAGAGAGGTTAAGGATTTGAAGATCAATGGTTCTGTTGCAGAGGCATGCAGGGAGAAAGGTTGCCTTTTCCTCCAGGTTAGTGAATGCATCCAATTGTGCAGCAAAATCAGTCAGTGGAATAATGAAATGAAGACAAAGCCTCTCACAAATAGGATATGAGGTTTACCAGTGCCTGGGTCATTTCTTCCCTAACCTCCCCTCTTTGCCACAAATGGCAAAATTCCAAGTTAGGGGTCTGAAAATCTGCAAAAATAAAAAATATGCTTAATAAATATTTGTCTAATGATGAGGAACTAGACTATCTTATTTTACTACCAAATAATAACAAATTTAAAAATTCACATTAAATATCCAGATGTAGAAACTGTGAAAGTTAGACTTCATTTATCCAAATAATGGCTACAATTTTCCATTCTGATATGCACATGAAGATTAAGGCAATTCTGACAATGATTAAGGAAACTACTTATCCTCATTTGAAAAACCTGGAGTCATTTGTCAATGCTAATCAACAGTATGTGCCCTGTTTCTTTCACAAGTGACTATTGTAGTCATTTTATTTCTTTTCTTTTTTCATTTATAAGTTTAGGATTGACTCAGTATTTTAAATGGTTACTTTAAGACTTTGAAATTTCTCCCTGACCTACTAAATAAAATCCAAACTCCTCAGTTTCTTATTCAAGTTTTTTTATACTCTTGTTGGAACTTCCCTCTTTAGATGGAGACTCACTTTACTTAATAAACCATATTTTCCAGGGAAATCAGTTTGCTCTCAATTCTTGACAGTATCTCCAGTTTTGCTGCCTCTTTGCCCTTGCATACACTATTCCAAACAATTAGAATGCTCTTTTCTACAACTTACCAGCTGAAATCCTATGAATCTTTGTACTACAATTCAAACATTACCTCCTTTCTTTTACTTCCATGATCCTCCTCTCCTTTTGAAAAAAAAAGTACTTATCTCATAAAATATTTCCCAATTACATGTCAAAAGAACAATCGTTTCTTTAAAATTTGAGTTTTAAATACTCACCCTGCCTCTTGCATTTTCCCCCTTCTTGAGAGTAAGAAATTTGATCTCAATTATACAACTGAAGTTATGTAAAATATATTTCCATATTTACCATATTGCAAAAGGAAAAGCAGAAAAAGTAAAAAAAGAAAATAAAGTTAAAAAAATGTATGCTTCAATCTCTATTTAGAGTTCATCAGTTTTCTCTCTAGAGAGGATAGGATTTTCCATCATGGTCCCTTGGAATTTTGTGGGATTTTTGTCATTAGCTAAGTCTTTCACAGTTGATCCTATTTACAACATTGTTGTTAATGTGTACAATGTTTTCCAGGTTCGACCTTTATATTTTGCACAAGTTTATATAAGTATCAGGTTTTTCTCAAATCATCATGTTTGTCATTTTTATAGCACAATAATAGTTCTTTGAGCATAAGTTCCAAATTGGTTTCCAGAATGGCTTACTAGTTCACAATTTGGCAAATAGTGCATTAGTAGCCAAAATTTTCCACATCCCCTACATAATTTATCTTCTTTTTCTGTCACGTTAGTCAATCTGATATATGTAAAGGAGTATCTCAGAATTATTTTAATTTGTATTTCTCTAATCAGGAATGACATAGCATTTTTAATGCAACTACTTATAAACTAGATTTCTTTGAAAACTACCTGTTCCTATTCTTTGACCATTTATCAATGATGGAATTGCTCATATATTTTTTTAATAAATTAGGCTCTTTCCCCTATGTGAATGTGAGAAATATGGCCTTTGTTAGAGAAAATCAATGTAATTTTTTTTGCTTATTTGCTTATTTCCTTCCATGATTACTCTCTTCTTTAAAAAATATATTGTATTTAATTAAATATTTCCTAGTTACATGGCAAAAATTAAAAATCATTCCTTTAAATTTTGAGTCTCAAATGTTTACCTTCCCTTCATTTTCCCCCTTCTTGATAAAGTAAGAAATTTGATATCAACTATATGCATGAAGTTATATAAACACATTTATATACTAACCATATTATAAAAGAAAAAGTGGAAAAACATAAAACAAAGAAATCTGAAAAAAGTATGCTTCAATCTGCATTGAGAGTTCATCAGTTTTCTCTCAAGGTGATTTTGGCTGCATTAATTGTGTTTGTTCAAAAGATTTCTAATTTCATGTAATCAAAATTATTAATTGAATATATATTCCCTATTTGTACCAATTTAGATGTGAGTTGAGTTGAAATCCTCCCACTCCCTTTTATTCCTTCACTGCAAAAACTCTTTCTTGATCATCTATTTTATATGACAATTTCCCCCGTTCTTTCTCCAGGTCAGTTGTTTTTCCAAAGAGATATTTCAGTTTTTTTATTTTTATTTTTTCATTGTTTTTACTTTAAAATTTCTTCTTTGTATCTCATAGAATAATTAGCTTTTACTCACCCAATTCCAATTTTTAGGAGTGATTTTCCTTAATTTTCTGCTATTACTCTTATTTAATTTTGAAAATCACTGTTTCACTCTTCCAGGCATTATTGTAGGTCTTATGTCCAATGTACATTATTTTCTTTGGTGCTTTGCTTATAACTCTTTTGACTTCATTGTCTTTTTCTGATTTTATATCTTGATCTTCCTTGTTATGAGAGTAGATTTCTATGATCAGGTTCTTTTTTTGTTATTTGCTTATTTTTCCCATGCTGTTTCTTGATTTTGAGCTTTATGTTAAAGTTGGGCTCTTTTGCTGACATGGGGAAGGAATGGCACAATTTTAAGCTTCAGTTTCTTTTGTCTTCTTGTTTTCAGAGCTAGTTCTGGGGGTTGGAAATTTTTATTGTTTCCAATATGGTATGATCTGGGAAGAGGTATGGGCACTCCCCTCCTTGTTCTTACCTAAAAAAATTCCCCTGATATATGGGATTACTCTTGATATTATTCATCTGGATCCATGACCCCATGTGTTGAAAGGAAATATTGCCCCTCAGGGCTTCTTCTTTTTCACTAAAAGTACACCTCTCTGCCCTTGAACTATGACAAAGAAGTGTGTCTAGACAATGGAGCCACTAAACAGTGTCTAATTCTGTATCACATTATAGGACAAGCTTCTCCAATAATCTTGGTATGACCCATTGCCAGGTCCCCTTAACATCTCTGGATTGAGAATTCATACACCTGCTGCTATTTCTGTCACCAACCACTTATTCCCACTATTGTTATTTCATCCATGTGGGTTCAGGTGAGCTTCCACCCCTGTGTCTTGGACAGTAAGAGTCTTACTCTGACGTTTTGTTGGCTCTGTCATTCCAGAATCCAATTAGAGATATTATTTTTAAATTATTGAGAAGGGGATATTTCAAGAGCATAGCCTGAGGACTTACTCTACACAATCATCTTAGTTCCATTCATGGGAATCCTTTCATTCTCTGCTAAAAAAAACCTCTCATTTCTTTTAATTGTTCTAAGTAATTTATTTGTACTCCTACTGTAGTAAAAATCACCATCATTTATTGATGCAACTTATACTTTACCTGGCCTCCTACCCACCAAAGGCCTTGAGATTACAATTCCTTGACATATATCAGAGGGATTCTACCAACTTTATATTACTGACATTCTTTGTTTTGTGCACAGTAGAATACTATTATTCTTTTTTTTTAACCCTTACCTTCCGTCTTGGAGCCAATACGAGTATTGGCTCCAAGGCAGAAGAGTGGTAAGGGGGTTAAGTGACTTGCCCAGGGTCAGACAGCTAGAAAGTGTCTGAGGCCTGATTTGAATCTAGGACCTCCCATCTCTAGGCCTGGTTCTCAATCCACTGAGCTACCCAGCTACCCCCAGAAACTTAATATTCTTAAATTAATTGAAATAAACTTCCCTGAAGACATAAATGTCATAATCTTTTAAATGGAGTAGTCTTTAAGAAACATGGGAGCTCCTGGTTTATCTGTTATCTCATCTAGTATAATATGAAAAGCACTTCGGTTATATGAAACTTGGAGAGTGATTAGAATAGTGCCATTTTCTTTCTGAAGACCTCATTTATCAAAATATATAGAAATCTAAGTCCAATTTATATGAATACAAGGCATTACCCATTTGATGATGGGTAAAAGGATATAAACAGGGAGTTTTCATATGAAGAAATTAAAGCCATTTCATCCATATGAAAAAAAATCACCAAGTCATATTAATTAGAGAAAATACAAATTAAAATAACTCTGAGGTTTTACCTACTACCTATTAGATGAGCTAATATGTCAAGAAAAGGAAAATCAAAATTGTTTGACGGGATGTGGGAAAATTGGTACCTGAATACATTGTTAGTACAGCTGTGAACTGAGGCAATTATAAAGAGCAATTTGTAACCATGCCCAGAGAGTCATAAAACTGCGTATACCCTTTGATACAGCAATAATACAACAAGATGTACATCCTAAAGATATCAAAGATAGGGGGAAAGGACCTATGTGTACAAAAATATTTATAGCAGCTCTTCTTGTATTGGCAAAGAATTTGAAACTAAGGGGCTGTTCATCAATTGGGAAATGGCCAAACATCATAAGGAACATGGAAATATGTATTACATCATAATACTTGTACAGGCCTTATCCTTTTACTTGCGTTTTAGGATGTGGGGAATGAGAAGGAGAGACAGAACACAGATAACAAAATATTAGAAAATTATTATTAAAATTGTAACTATTATCTGGAGAAAATATAAATTATTTAAAAATTCTGACTGATAGGAAAAAAACACCTGTTGCCACTTTCCCATCTTAATCTGGGAGTGAGGCATATATACATATAATAAGTGCAGAGAGGTCACATGACTAGCTCAAGATCATATATGTGTTTGAGATAGGTTTTGAACCCACGCCTTCCTGACTCCAAAGATAGCATTTCAACCACCAAAACGATATTGCCTCTTGATATGATATGTCATTTGTCATAGTAAAATCAACAAATGATACAGAATACAAATAAAATTAACATTGAAAAGTGGGGTCATAAGAACTTTCTTGATTACAGTGCTACATTCAGAAATAAAAGTATTTTTCATTTTCTTAAAAAAAGATTTCATTATGACTATGGTCCCCTGATTGATGAAGCATCAAAATAGGAACACTATGAGATATATAATAGATGGTGCATCTTTAAATAAATTATTCAAAGTCCTAGTTTTTGTGCTTTTAATAAGGATGAATCATGAATTTTGATTACTCAGAATCTTCCTTTAAATCAAAGTAAATAAAAATCAACGAAAAGTTGCTAAGCAAATGAAGGAAAATGAGAAAGACTCTCAGGAGTGAGAGAAGATTCTTCTGAATTTCATTATGTGTCCATTATGCATCACTTTCCATGTGCTATTATAATTCTGAAGTGGGATTATATCCTACATTAGTGTAATGCAGTGCTCAGCAGTCAATGAGGCTGTGAGATTAGATAGCAAAACTGGCTCACCAGTGGTAAGGTTCTGGAAAGATGCCAGCCTTATAGTAATTAGACAAAACTCACAACTACACCATGGTTCTGCTGGTCTCTGATATGCAAAATAATGTACTTTCAACTGGATAAATAAAGTAGTCTAACTTCACATCAATATTAGAAAATTTTTACCCTATACCTAAGAAGGTAGCTAATTTCTACATTAGAAATTCTGGTGGCAAAGGTTGGGGAAGAGCCAAGATGGCATAGTAGTAGCCCTAAAAGATTGGAACCACTCTAAGAATTTTTTGAAACCAACCTTAAAATAGTACCTCAAAATAAATATTGGGGTGACAGAACCAGCAAGGGGACAGATTGAAGGAACTCTGCTGCATTAAACAACTTGGAAGGTAGTCTGAGAAAGTCTGTTTCACTGAGCTGAAAAGGGAGATCAGCCAGAAATAAAACTGCACACCAAGGAGTTCAAGCCACCCACACCCAACTGATTGTTTCAAGTTCTGAACCTAAGCACAAGTCAACTTCTAGACTACAAGGCAGTGCCTAAACCAACAGCAGAGTACTCCATGCCCATCCCTTAAAGTTCCAAGCCCTAGCATAAACCTGCAGTAATGTCCTAAGCACTAACTCAAGGTAGCTCATGATGCCTGGCCTGTTCAAGATGAAGGGGAGGCCAAGAGACCCTGCCCTAACCTATGGTGAAGCCCTAAATTCCATTGCAGAGGAATCTATAGTACAAAATGTTGGTGTAAGCTCAGAGTGAGACTCTTGAGTCCTTCCCAAGCCTGCACTAAGGACCCAAGTTCCAAGGTACTCTGCAGAACAGTTGACTGATATAGGCCCATAGTGAATTTCAGAACCAGTGCACAATCTTGCATTGGACCCCAAGCCTCAGGGTAAAGCAATTTGCAGTGCACCTGACCTGTGTAATCCCAAAGTAAGATCCAAATCTCCTCCCCAAGCTCCACATAAGGTCCTAAGTTCCAACACAAGGTAGCTCTTGGTGTTCTAAACCCTGAAATCCATCAGGATTTCATATAGGATATTAAATCAGCAGAGGGAAGTGGCTTTCAGATATCCTGGTCTACCAGTCATTATTCCACCTTGGAAGAACTTAAACTTGCAGAAACCCAGAACTAGAGCTGAGAGTAGCAGCAAGGAAAAATTAAAGTTTAAGCTTAAGGTAAATTTTATATCTCTGAATGCTTATATCAATAAACTAAAGAAAAAGTAGGTCAATGAATTGTGAATGAAATAAAAAAAACTAGAAAAAGAACAAATTAAAAATCTCTAGTAAAAAGCTAAATTGTAAATCCTAAAAATCAAAGGAGGAATTAATAAAATTAAAAGTAAGAGAATTATTGAAATAATAAATTAGACTGAGTTGGTTTTATAAAAAATAAACAACATAGATAGAACTTTCTTTAATTTGATTTAAAAAAGGAAAGAAGGAAATCAAATACAAATGACTAGTATTAAAACTGAAAAGTGTGAATTATCTTCCAATGAGAAGGAAATTAATGCAACCATTAGGAGATATTTTGCCCAATTACATGATAATAAATATAAGTGAAGTGGGTAAATATTTATAAAAACATAATTTGTTCAGATTAATAAAAGAGGAATAAAATATTTAAATAATCCCATCTCAGAAGAAGACATTGAAAAAGCCCTCAATTAACTTCCTATGAAAAATTCCAATGTCCAGATTGATTCACAAGTGAATTCTATCAAACTTTTAAAGAATTTATTTCAATACTATGTAATTCATCTGGCAAAATAGGCAAAGGAGTCCTACTAAATTCTTTTTATGAAACAAATATGGTGCTGATACCTAAGCGAGGAAGAGCAAAGACAAAGAAAGAAAATTACCTAAAATTTTCCTTAATGAAGGTTATCAACACCAAAACTTGATGAAATACTAGCAAAGACACTGCAAGGATTATTCACTACAACCAGGTGGGAGTTATATTGCAAGTCTAGTTTAATATTAGGAAAACAATCAGCATAAGTGACCAGAAACCAAACTAAGAGAAACTACATGATTATCTCAATAGATTAAAAAAAAAAAAACTTGTACAAATTGTTGTATTTAGGAAGCTGTAAGATGACAGGGGTCTGTAGCAATCAAATTTCCCTAATCCTTTGGTCAATGCAGGGACACATCCACAAACAGGCTTAACTGAAGGGAGGAGCAGGATCTTGTCAATGTGCTTCTTCACTTCCTCCCTCCCACTAGGCAGTTGGAAATTCAGTTACAGTATGATAATGGTGGACAGACTTGTTAACTACTGGGCCAAGACAGTAAGTTAGGAAAGGCTAAACTTCTAAAGATGATAACTTTCTCTAAATTATTTCCCCACAGAATTGTATTGGAGAAGTTTGATGTCTTAGAAGCTCACAGGCATAGAGGTTAGGATTTACTTCAGGGCTACAAAGTAGGAAGAACTTGACTTGAGGAGGTTGTGAGTATATCCCAGAATATATAACTAGGCACTGCTCCCAATTGATAAAAGGTTTAATGATAGGTAGGAATGGGAAGGATGGGAGATGGATAAGGATAGATAAGGTTAGGAAATCCCCCAAACAGCTATGTCAAAACAACCCCTCCCCCCAAAGGAGGTAAGGTAACTTGAATAGCTGATCTGCTCTCTAACCCTATAAATATTCTTCTTCTATTTCAAAATGGCTAAACTAAGTAGATTGTGATGTGGTTGAATGTCAATGAAATGGCTCTGCTCAGATTCCAGACCCAAGCCCCAAGACCAACCCAGGAAAAAGACCAGCAAGCAGAGTCACCTGCCTTCCCTCTTAACCCAGGACTCTAACTGCCTTTAACTGACCCCTCTCTTAGAGTTCTTGGGGGCCCTCTGGAATTCTGTACTGTAGCCTGAATCCCTCTCTGCAGGTTGAAACCCTCTCTGCAATATGAATCTCACAATATGATTATCTCAATAGATTAGAAAAAAAGCCTTGGACAAATACAGCACACTATTACTATTAAAACCATTAGAAAGCATAGGAGTAAAGGGGCTTTCCTTAAAATTACAATTAGAGTATATAAAAAATAGTTGAAATAATTAATAGCTTTAGCAAAGTTTTAGGACACAAAATAAACCCACATAAATTTTTAGCATTTCTATGAATCAACCACAAAATTCAGCAGGAAGAGATAAAAGAGAAAATCCATTTAAGATAATTATTGAAAATATAAAATACCTGGGAATTTAACTGCCATTGCAAACCCAGGAAATATATGAATACAATTACAAAATAACTTTCACATAAATAGTCAGGTCTAAACAATTGGGAAAATATTAATAGCTCATGGGTATGTTGCACTAATCTAATAAAATAACAATTCTACCTAAAATAATTTATTTATTCAGTGCCATCAACTATGAAAAACCATTTTATAATTTTTTTAAAACATTTATTAATATTCATTTTTAACATGGGTACCTGATTCATGCTCCACCTTTCCCCTTCAACCCCCCCCGCGCCCCCCCCACCCTTGGCCGATGCGCATTTCTACTAGTTTTGTCATGTGTCCTTGATCAAGACCAATTTCCAAATTGTTGGTAGCATTTTATAATTTTTAATAAAGTACATATTTTTATTCATAAAATATTTTTATTTATAAAATAAAATAATTTAAAAAATAATAAAGCTAGAAAAATAAAGTTATGACCCTTTGGTCATAGTTCCAAATAAAAGTTTTTTAAGTCATCTGAAAGAACAAAAAATCAAGTATATTAAGGGAAAAAATGTGAAGAACAGTAGCCTTGGGGTATCAGATCTCAAACTATATTATAAACCAGTAATCCTCAAAAAAATCTGGTAAAGGCTTAAAAATAAAATAGTGGATCAACACTAAAACACAAAAGCATGAGACTTTGGGTTTTATTTGTCCAAATATGGCCAGATGAGTGCAAAGTATGTGGAACTGGTATAAAATGAGTAGTATCAGAAGGCTGAGCAGATAAAAACCAATGATACATAAAATAGATAGAGTTATTTTTAAGTTGCCTTTTTACAATTTATACATAAACATAATGTAATCTCAGGAGACAGAATACAGAGACTTGCTTTTATTGATTTTTAAAGTTTTTATTTCAAATAATCTCCTTAACATCTTTTTTTCTTATTGATGAAACATAACTGATGAGCTAAAGCTAGAAAACTTCTTCAGCTTGTTGTTGATAGGTGACCTAGTGTTGTGATAGTTAGAAAGCTAGACTTGGAGCAAAAAACAATTATGTTCAATCATTTATCAGCTACATGACCTTGGGCAAGTTACTTCACTCTGAGCCCCTGTTTTCTCATGGAGAAAGTGAGCATATTAAGAGCACATGACTCTTTGGGTCGTTGTGAGAATTAAACATTCAATATGACTGACTATTAAATGAAATCATATATGAAAAAAGGAATTGCAAATTTTAAAATGCTACATAAATATTACTTATTTTTATTATCATGAGACATCCACTGGTTCTAATTCTATGAGGATATCTTTAACAGATGGGATTTTAATCCATCTTTGAAAATTAACCTATCAAAATGAAATGAAATTTTTTTTCAGAACCATGTTTCCTTTCCATAAACAATCATTGTGACTATATAGGTGTGTGGTGTCATTAAAGAAAAACATTCAGAAAGCTATTTGATCTATTCAGGTGAGATATGTTAGTAAATACATAATACTTGGACAAAAATTTATTTTACAATAAGCTGTAGTCTTATTTTGTATTATTAACCAATGAATTAATTGTACCACTACAGACATTAGCTTCATTCATTCAATACTTATTTGTTTTCAGCTATAACTTAGCACTATGATTTTGAAAGAAATAAACAAAGAAATAGTATGCACACACAATCACAGAAAGGAAATACCTTATCTTGAAAAAGAGATTAAAATATAGTGGGGAGTCAATATGTGTGCATGTTGGTACATGTGGGAGGTGTACATGGTGTTCATGGAAGGCTAATATTTCTGATAGATGAGCTTGCAGAGCTTGCTCATCTACCTTTGGTATCCACCTGCCACCCCACATTCAGATGTGGCTCCAAGAAGCTATAGCCATGTACAGTGACCACACCAGGGTAAACCATTTTGACAGGTATGTTAAACCAGGTTGCTAATAACCAACAGGCCTCAAAACTGTCAGTGATTTGGGGGTGGTGAGGTGTCTACCCCAGGCATGTGAAGACACCCCCTGGTTCAAGATAACAATTTGTCTACAACAGCCATGAAGGTGGTAAAAGAAAGTGCTATGGTGTGCTTACAACTTGCTTAGACACCGAAGAAGCAAAAGTCATCCACTGCATTCTGAGCCACCACTAGACATCTTAACTTTGGTCTTGTCCCTGGACTTCAATGAGAGAATGAGGCTGACAACTGCAACTCTGCCTCACTTAAATCTAATTTATATACAAGTCAGAAGACATCACCAGTGACCCTTGTAAGTTTAAAATTATTATCAAAATACTCTAAGTATTATATTTAATAAGATTTATTAATAATAACTTGAAGTAAAAAGGAATAAAAAGACAAAAGTAAAAGCCTGAGTAAAGGCAGCTTCCCCAGCCCCACACGTGGGAAAAAAAGAGAGAGCGAGGTGAAGTTACAGAACTTATCTATACACATAAGGATACAAATGTGGGGATGAAGGGAAATGGATCCTGGGTAATGTAGTCCAAGGGTTCAAGGTTTTCTAATCATAAACCCTCTTTGAATATGAAGAACAGCTTATAAGCAAATCAGAGTGTGTGTATGTATTTTGCATATAATACAGTGAGAGAATAGTTCAAGGCTGAATATGATAGTTATGAATTCAAAGACAGAATCAGAAAGGGCAGAGGCATAAGATCTCCATTAGAAACCTATCAGTTTGTGATTTTGGTCAACTTATATACTTCTTAGTGTTCAGTCAACTAAGACTTTAAATTACAGAGTTCTTGATTGGTGTGGGTGAAAGAAGTACACTGGGAGTTATTTATAGAGATAAAATCATAAGCCCAAACTTCCTATTTTATACATTCCCCATTCCATTTCCCACCAAAATGTTATAGTAAAGACAGAGTAATTTATCAGGACAGGTTGAGGTTATGATAGGAAGTTTTATAGGAATAAAAAGTCTTGGTAAATTGAAGTGTTTTTTTAAATATCCACCTTTCTGGCTTGGATTGTCAGATTTTTTGGCATATGATTGGGAAAAATACCTCCGAATCATTGCTTTAATTTCCTCTTCATTGTTGCGAATTTACCCTTTCTATTTTTTAAAAACCCTTACCTTCCGTATTGGAGTCAATACTGTGTATTGGCTCCAAGGTAGAAGAGTGGTAAGGGTAGGCAATGGGGGTCAAGTGACTTGCCCAGGGTCACACAGCTAGGAAGTGTCTGAGGTCAGATTTGAACCTAGGACCTCCCGTCTCTAGGCCTGACTCTCAATCCACCGAGCTACCCAGCTGCCCCCAACCTTTCCATTTTTGATACTGGTAATTTGTATTTCTTCTCCTTTTGCACTGATTCTTCTTTCTTTTTTTTGATCAAATTAATCAATGGTTTATCTATTTTGTTGGGTTTTTCCCCTGGGGAAAAGAGTATTGATCTATTACTTGAAGCAAGGGTCAGCAGTGGAGAATACAACAACCTAGGACTCTAAAGTCGGACTTTATGAAAAGGGTTTGTGTACTGATGCTACTATGGGAATGGAATCTAGAGGAATCACATAACCTGAGACTGAGTTTATTTGTTAAATGGTGGCAGTGTTTCCACTTCCTCTCTCTCAAGGAGCGTAAGAGAACACTTGCACAGAAGGGGCTTTTGAAATGTTGAAGAGAGAGAGAGAGAGACTTGAGTGAAAGGAGAGGCAGCTGGAAGGAACAGCAGGGAACTCTGGGAAAGGAACTGAAGAGGGGCAGAGTTCATCTTGGACCCTGAACTGGACGGAGCCCATACCTTACCTCAGGATTTGAATTCCCTGAGTACCTGAGGATTTCCTACCTTTTCCTTGTACCTTAAAGACCTGTAATTGTACCTGTTCTGGACAACAAAAGAAAGAGGGCTGGCTGAACATTTTATAACAGCTTGAAGGGCTTTGCCTGGAAAGCATGCTGTGCCAGCATGAAGACAACTTACTCTCTCTGTGCCAACTAATGAAAGATATTGCAACCCATCATTCAGATTAGGTTGACAGTGTAGAAAGTAGAAGGAATGAAGAACTTTTCTAGCCAGAGCCTTTTGGTTTTGGCTTAGGGCAAAAGAGACGCCATACCATCCTGTGATCAGACTAGGGCATTCCAGTTCCCTCTCTCAAAAGACCTTTCCTTTAACCTGTTCATTAAACTACCCTTTTGAGTTGAGATAATATGCAGTCAGATAAATACTTTATGAGGGAAAAGGGCTTGTAGGGTGAGGGGTTTACTTAAGAGTGAAAAGCTCTGTGTAGCCCCAAGTTTTGTCAAATCTTGGAGTGCCTGGCATTGCTTTTCACCCTGGCTGGAGTTGACCAGAAGGGACATTGGGGAAGGTCAGGCATAAGCAAAGTCCTGACCAACATCCATAACCTATTTCCTTCAGTGTCTATGCCCTGGCCAGACCCCTGCTTGCATTTTCACATCCACCATATCCAACTCCAATCAGAGTTCAGCCATTGTCTCTCTGTCAGGAAGGAAGGAGGTTTCCATATGAGTCAACTTGTCAATCCATCTTGACTAGGACCAAACAAAATCTACTAGGGGAACTCCCTTTCAGTCCTTTAATATTTCCATCCCTCCATTAGAGAACTATTTGACAGAGAGGACAACCATCAGCACTGCCCAGAAGGGGAGGGGATTTCCCTAGAGGGGTTAGTTCATTGATTCTCTCAAACTATCTATGAACCTATCATACCAGGGTTCCCCCTCTATCTTTTTAACAGGTGAGTCATATATGTAAAGTACAATATGGATAAAAATTGACATATGTAGTTTTACTATAATTTAAGTGACTATTATTAACATAAAATTACTATTAATATTTTACTATTATTAAAGTATGGGATTTTGATTGGAGAAAACATCCTAAGAGGTGTGAATAGCATGAACAAAGGCATAGAACAATGAATAAAGTTTGTGTTAAGGACAAAAACTTAATGGCAATCTTGTGGATTAAGTTTAACAACCTAAAAGCAGAAGGTCTTTAACTTTGTTATTAGAATTTGGACTTTCTAGTTATCAATATTAAAATTTGAACTTCTAATGAAATGAGAGTCTATCTATATCTCTATGTTGAAATCAATCATGTTTATTAAAAAAAGAAAAAAAAACAGCAGAAATATTTATTTCTCCAAAAGTCAATTATCATTGCCTCATTTCCTTATATGCTATTAATATCCAAAATGTAATGGCAATTACAAAAGAAAATCATTGGCATTGGATCCATCCTGACATTCTTACACCATTAAGAATACTTTTTCTAGGTTATATTTATGAGGTGTACTTAAATTCCATGAATATCTCCTATATACTAATAGCAAATTTAATTTCAACTTACATAATATTGTTTTCTTCCACTTAACTAAGTGGATTCTATTAAACAGATTCTATTAAAATTATGTATATTAACTTCAAGAGAAGAAAAAAATCACTAACCATTTATGTAATTTTATTTGACTATCTCTAAAAAAGCTAGTTTCATATCTATGCCTAATGTATTGAAATCATTCTACACAATGTTCCAGATATTGCTTTAGCAGAAATAAAAACACAAAATAAAATCCCAAACTACCATGATAATCATCACGTCATAATTTATCATTATAATAAATAAAAGGAAAGGAAAGCTTCCTGTGGAAGGAAAAGTGTTTACTTTGATGACCCTGGTTTTGATGTATTTGGGAAACAGTGGGGAAGAAACATTTAGGTAGTTTAAAAAGGCTTCATCATCTACACAGATATACCAAAAAAAGCAAGAGGGAACATTTTGACTCTAAGGATAAGCTAACATTTTCAGTCAGGGAACAGAGGAAAGAATACATTGTTTTCATGAGCCCAACATTTTAGATATATCTCAAGATAAGATACATGACTTTGTGAGGATGGATTGGTTGAATTAAAGCCATTTGTCCAGGTTTTTTGAGAACTATTTGTAATGTAGGAATCTCTTATCTTTTTTTATTTGTGGTCTATAATAGTGGCAATCAAGTTATGTTTTGCTAAATATTTAGTAGATGATAAACTTTTGCATCATGCAGTTATGTGTTACACTGTTCCTACACATTCTTTTAATCTCCATCTCCTGCAATAACTGTAGAATCTAGGTTCCTTAAAAATAATCTTAATGACAGGGAATGAAAGAGCTATTGTGTTCATCTTTCACATCAGTGTATTTATGGTTTTATTTTGGGATATTTTGGTTATGCATGAGTGTGCTTTTACAACAGTGATCAATATAAAGGTGTATTTTGCATAACAATAAAGATAAAATTAAAAAAAGAATAATCTTTGTATAATTTCTAGTGGTTATAACTTGGTACTGAACCCAATTTCATTAGCAAAAACACATAATTCAGTAATTTACTTGAATTGATCTCATAGATTTCCGGGAAGATGGTGGCTTAGACCAAGTGAATCTTAAAAACCTTTGCACCCTCACATACTGAGATAGAAAACAATGCTCTTCAAAAAGAGGACGGATTGTTGAACTTCCTGGTTAAGATGGCGGCAGAGTAAAAAGCGGCTGCTTAACCTCTCCTAACTGAAACATACAGGACTCCTCAAGAAGACATAAAAACAAATCCAGAGGAACAAAGGGACCCCACAAGGGGGCACAGCATTAAATCGGGGCATTTCTATGCTATAAAGGGGTGAAACAGCTCTCACTAAAATGCGAGCTGAGCAAGCCCCTTCCCCACCCCACACTACCTACAGTACCAAAGGCAGCCCACAAGAGTCAGAGTAAGTTTGGGGCATGCATTAAGTCCTTGGCAGCTACCTGGGGTCACCAGGGCCTGCTCCTGAGAGCAGCAAGACTTAAGACCCCAAAAGGCTAAAGAACGCATGCAGACTTTGAGTGCAGACCCTGAGTGCGGGTACATGTACGGGTGCGGATACAAGGCCAGACACGAATCCTGAGCGCAGGTGAGGACTTGGATCTTGAGAGCAGGTACGGACCTTGAGTGAGGACCCAGTGCAAAAGGGGTTCACAACAGTGGAAGCAACTCCCTGAGACTGTTAAAGAAGCCCTGGGTAGAGGAACAACTAAGGGAACCAGCAGGAGGCTTGACCCTGAGAATAACTGAGACCTTAGTAGCCTAAAGAGAGCAGACAGACCCTAAGTGTGAGGATAAACTTGAGAGGGCACAGGGCTAACAATGGCAAGCCAGAGACAAGAACCCTAAAAGAGAAAGATCATCAAGAAGAAATCTGTAACACTCGACAACTTTTACACAGATAAAATACAGACAAAAGAGCAAACAGCAGAGGAGAACAAACAAGTAATCATATCTAGACCTTCCCAAAATAATGAAAACTGGCCACAAGCTATTGAAGAGTTCAAATCTGAGATGATGAGGAAGATGAAAGGGATTGGTGAGAGAAGTGAGAAATAACTGAAAAGGAAATAAACAGGTTAGAAGACAGAAACTTCCAATTGGAGAAAGATGCCCCAAAGTCAAATGAAATGGTAAGCAAATTGGAAACCAAAATCTGGCAAGAAAATGACAGTTTAAAAGGCATAATTTTGCAATTGGAAAGTGTGGCTCAGAAATCAAATGAACTGATAAGCAAATTGAACACCAGAAATGACCAGATTGAAAAGGAAAATCAAAAGATTATAGCTGAAAACCAGTCCCTAAAGGGTAGAATTGAGCAATTAGAAGCTAATGATCTCTCAAGACAGCAAGAACAAATAAAACAAAGTCAAAAGACTGATAAAATAGAAGGAAACATGAAATATCTCAATGAGAAAGTGACAGACCAATAAAACGGGTCTAGAAGAGACAATCTGAGAATCATTAGTCTTACTGAACTCCATACTAAAAGAAATTATTCAGCAAAATTGCCCTGAAGTTATACAACAAGAGGGCAATATAGAAACTGAAAGGATTCATAGATCACCCTCTACACTAGACCCAGAAAAGACAATCTCCAGGAATATAATAGCCAAATTCAAGAGCTTCCAAGTAAAAGAAAAAAATTTTTACAAGAAACCAGAAAGAGACAATTCAGATATCAAGGAGCACCAATCAGGATCACACAGAACCTGGCAGCCTCCACAATAAAAGACCTTATGGCTTGGAATATGATATTCAGAAAGGCAAGAGAATTGTGTCTACAACCAAGGATCACCTACCCATCAAAACTAACCATGTACTTCCAAGGGAAAGTTTGGGCATTCAACAAGATAGAAGATTTCCAAGTGTATGCACAGAAAAGACCAGTACTAAATGGAAAGTTCAATATCCAACCACAAAAATCAAGAGAAACATAAAAAGGTAAATACGAAACAGAGAGGAAAGAAAGAAAACTGATATTTTTAAAATTTTTCTCTTTAAGGGCTTCAATATGATTTAATTATTGGTATTCCTATATGGAAAAATGTTATGTATAATTCTCTGTAAGGAACTCTATTCATTATTATAGTATTCACTATTATGGTAATTAGAAGTATTATTCATAGGGAGAGGTTGGAGTACTAAATGGTCTAAGATGATATGGGAGTGGGAAAGAGGGAGGTGAATAGTAGAGGACACCAAGAGAAACTTGAATGAATAAGAAAAATAGGATATTCTATTACACACAAAGAGGGCATGGGAAGGGGAAGGGATGAATATTATTATAAGAAGGAGAGGAAGAAAGCATCAAGAGGTCCTTACTCTCAGTGTAATTAACCCTGAGAGGGAAGAGTAGCTTTATCCATTGGGATATAAAATTCTATTCAACCCTACTGAGAAACTCAGAAGGGAAAAACCAAGGGGATCAGGGGAGTGGGAAGGTCAAAAAAGGGAGAGGAGGAGAGGGGGGAGGGAATTCATTAGGCCTTAAAAATAAAAAGAGGGGAATAATAAGAGAGGGGGTAGAAAGGGTAGTAAATCAAGGGAGGGGACGAGGGTTACTGGCATAAAGCAAACTACTGGTTCAAAAGGAAATAGTTTAAGAAGAAGGGGTAGAACTAGGAGTGGATACCAAAATGTTGGGGAATACACAACTGATAATTATAACTCTGAATGTGAATAGGATGAACTTGCCCATAAAATGGAAGCAAATAGCAGAGTGGATTAGAAACCAAAATCCTACCATATGTTGTCTACAAGAAACACATATGAGGTGGGGGACATACACAGGTTTAAGGTAAAGGGCTTGAGCAAAATCCTTTGAGCATCAAATGAGAAAAAGAAGGCAGGAGTGGCTATTGTGATTTCTGACAAAGCCAAAGTAAAAATAGATATGATTAAAAAAGACAGGGAAGGTCATTACATCCTGATTAAAGGTAGTACAGACAATGAGGAAATAACATTGCTCAATATTTATGCACCAAATGGCATAGCAACCAGATTCATAAAGGAGAAACTGGCAGAGCTCAAGAAGGAAATAGATAGTAAAACCATACTAGTGGGAGATCTAAATATTCCTCTTTCAGATCTAGATAAATCAAACCAAAGAATAAATAAGAAAGAGTTAAGAGAGATGAATGAAGTCCTAGAAAAATTAGATTTAATAGATGTGTGGAGAAAAAGAAATAGGAACCAAAAGGAATACACCTTCTTTTCAGCTGCACATGGTACATTCACAAACATTGACCATGTAATAGGGCATAGAAACATTGCAAACAAATGCAAAAGAGCAGAAATAATAAATGTAACCTTCTCAGACCATAATGCAATAAAAATAATAATTAGTAAGGGCACCTGGACAGGAAAATCAAAAACTAATTGGAAATTAAATAATATGATTCTTCAAAACCAATTTGTCAAAGAAGGAATCATACAATCAACAATTTCATTGAAGAGAATGACAAGGATGAGACATCCTACCAAACTCTGTGGGATGCAGCCAAGGCAGTACTCAGGGGGAAATTTATATCCTTGAGTGCATATATTAACAAATTAGGGAGGGCAGAGATTAATGAATTGGGCATGCAACTTAAAAAATTAGAAAGCGAGCAAATTAAAAATCCCCAGATGAAAACAATTAGAAATACTAAAACCAAGGGAGAAATTACTAAAATCGAAAGTAAAAGAACTATTGAAATAATAAATAAGACTAGAAGCTGGTATTTTGAGAAAAGCAGATAAAATAGATAAAGTACTAGTCAATATAATAAAAAAACGAAAGAAGAAAACCAAATTGATAGTATCAAAGATGAAAAGGGTCTATTGTCAATAACTGAGCTATTTTGAATTTTGGGAATTTGGTACTTTATTTGAATGTGTGTTATCTACTCTACTACTGTTTTGTTTTTACATATCTGTTATTTTGTAAACATCATTTGTACTCACACAGTGGATCATGGCCAAGTTTAAAAAGAAAATGGATCTCATTTTTTGATGTTTTTTTGTATTCTACCTCCCCTTGGCTGACACAGTGTGTCACTGATTCTAAGTTATATATTTCTTATTTTTAAAACATTTTTTCTTATTGTTTTTCCCTTGTATTTACAATATAATATCTGAATACTTTGAAGTACATATAAACAATATTAATGTTTTTTTATTTTACAGTAATATAAGTTTAAAATAATTTGTTCTAATATTAATGCATACCCAAAAGGTTTTAAACTATAGAATAATGCCATTGTTCATTTACATAATTATGGGACTTTGCTTAAGGATTCTGATTCCAGAAGAGTATTTAAAAAGAGCCACTGCACAGTGTAAGAGGGAAATTAGATATTTAAGGTATGGTCACCAGAAATCGATCAACTCAAATTCAAAATAAAATTGACCCAAGTGAGAAAAAAAAAAGATGAAAAGGGAGACCTCACCTCTAATGAAGGGGAAATTAAGGCAATCATTAAAAACTATTTTGTCAAATTTTTGGCAATAAATATAGCAATCTAGGAGCTATGGATGAATATTTACAAAAATACAAATTGCCTAGATTAACAGAAGAAGAAATAGAATACCTAAATAATCCCATATCAGAAAAAGAAATTGAACAAGCCATCAAAGAACTCCCTAAGAAAAAATTGCCAGGGCCTGATGGATACACAAGTGAATTTTATCAGACATTCAAAGAGCAACTAATCTCAATGCTATACAAATTATTTGATATAATAATCAAAGAAGGAGTCCTACCAAATTCCTTTTATGACACAAATATGGTACTGATTCCAAAGCCAGGTAGATCAAAAACTGAGAAAGAAAAATACAGACCAATCTCCCTAATGAACAGAGATACAAAAATTTTAAATAGGATATTAGCAAAGAGACTCCAGCAAGTGATCAAGAGGATCATCCACCATGATCAGGTGGGATTTATACCAGGAATGCAAGAATGATTCAACATTAGGAAAACCATCCACATAATTGACCATATCAACAATCTAACAAACAAAAATCACATGATTATCTCAATAGATGCTGAAAAAGCCTTTGACAAAATACAGCATCCATTCCTATTTAAAACCCTGGAAAATATAGGAATAGAAGGACCTTTCCTAAAAATAATAAACAGTATATACCTAAAACCATCAACAAGCATCATATGCAATGGGGATAAATTAGAAGCATTTCTAATAAGATCAGGAGTGAAACTCGGATGCCAATTATCTCCTCTATTATTTAACATTGTACTAGAAACATTAGCAGTAGCAATTAGAGAAGAAAAAGAAATTGAAGTTATCAAAATAGGCAATGAGGAGACTAAGCTATCACTCTTTGCAGATGATATGATGGTCTACTTAAAAAATCCTAGAGAATCAACTAAGAAGCTTGTAGAAATAATCAACAACTTTAGCAAAGTTGTAGGATACATAATAAATGCACATAAATCATCAGCATTTCTATATATTTCCAAAACATCACAGCAGCAAGAGGTAGAAAGAGAAACACCATTTAAATCACCCTAGACAATATAAAATACTTAGGAATCTATCTACCAAAACAAACACAGGAATTATACGAAAACAACTACGAAACACTTTCTAAACAATTAAAACTAGATCTAAACAATTGGAAAAATATTGATTGCTCATGGGTAGGATGAGCTAACATAATAAAAATGACCATTCTACCCAAACTAATTTACCTATTTATCCCCATACCTATCAAACTACCAAAAGACTTTTTTACTGAATTAGGAAAAACTATAACAAAGTTCATTTGGAATAACAAAAGATCAAGAATATCAAGGGAAATAATGAAAAAAAATGTGATGGAATGGGGCCTTGCAGTACCAGATATTAAACTGTACTATAAAACAGCGGTCATCAAAACGGTATGGTATTGGCTAAGAGACAGAAGGGAGGATCAGTGGAATTGACTTGGTGTAAGTGACATCAGCAAGACAGTGTATGATAAACCCAAAGAGCCCAACTTCTTGTACAAAAATCCACTATTTGACAAAAACTGCTGGGAAATTTGTTAAGCAATATGGGAGAGATTAGGTTTAGATCAACACCTCACACCCTACACCAAGATAAATTCAAAATGACTTGAATATAAAGAGGGAAACTATAAATAAGTTAAGTCAACACAGAATAGTATACTTGTCAGATCTCTGGGAAAGAAAAGATTTAAAACCAAGCAAGAGTTAGAGAAAATTACAAAATGTAAAATAAATTATTTTGATTATATCAAACTAAAAAGCTTTTGTACAAACAAAAACAATGTAGACAAAATCAGAAGGGAAACAACAAATTGGGAAAAAATCTTTATAACAAAAAACTCTCACAGGTGTCTAATTACTCAAATATACAAGGAGTTAAACCAATTGTATAAAAAATCAAGCCATTCTCCTACTGATAAATGGGCAAGAGACATTAATAGGCAATTTTCAGATAAAGAAATCAAAAGTATAGATAAGCACATGAGAAAGTGTTCTAAATCTGTAATAATTAGAGAAATGCAAATCAAAACAACTCTGAGGTATCACCTCACACATAGCAGATTGGCTAAAATGAAAGAAGGGGAGAGTAATGAATGCTGGAGGGGATGTGGCAAAACTGGGACATTAATGCATTGCTGGTGGAGTTGTGAACTGATCCAACCATTCTGGCTGGCACTTTGGAACTATGCTCAAAGGGCTATAAAAGAATGCCTGCCCTTTGATCCAGCCATATAGAACTAGGGGGGAAAGAAGGTAATAATAAGAAAAATAGGAAAACGAACAAAAAGGAATAAATTTATATTCCATAAAAAGTGCAGGGAAAAATAATACACTGCAAGGGTAAAGAGGTTAGTGAAAGGAAATATTCAATACTTAACTGCATTGAAATCAACTTAAAGAGAAGAACAATCAGATCCATTGGGGTAGAGAATTGATTCTCAGGCAGTTTACAAAACAGTTCAGGGTTTATTTAAACCCAAGATAAACTGGAAGGGATTATTAGGGATAGGATGCCCTAATCTAAGGGTTTCTAGTTAAACTAACTTCCCTTTCTAAGACTCCTGCAAAGGAGTGTCTTCTGGTCTTCCAGCTGCCTACTTCTACACTGTCTGTCTAGAAAAATCCCAGCTAACTAACTACCTGAGCTAAAAATCCTTCCAGATAATAGTTTGGTTAGATTTATAGTCCCTCAGAGCAGGCAGGCTGATCCCTTTATTTCAGGAATCAACCCTCTTAGTCTAGGCCCAGGATGGTTTCAGGCTTCTCACAGACAGGTTACTGGCTGGCTGACAGAGATCTTCACAGCAGTTGGAATGCTCTCTCACAACATAGGAACATGAATAGTTCACAGGTATGCAGGATATATCTCAACAGGACCACAGGACCTGAAGCTTTGGCTTCAAGGGGATAGGAAACAAATCCCTTCCTCAGCTTGTAGAGATCCCAAGCAAGAGGAAGTTGTCAACTTTAGGCTGTTCCTCCATCAGAAAGTCCAAAAGCCCCTTGGCTACTCTCTGTGTCCTTTTTTACAATTTCTCCACATTCTTAGAACACAGCCTTAGAACACATGCCCTGGTTCCAGGGCATGCGGCAATGTCCTGCACACTGCTCTCTGTGCAAAATCTCTCTTAACCTATTTACACTCCTTTCCTCCTAACAATATATACATTTGTAAAAAGCTAAGGTTTATAAAGTCCTTCACTCAAACTATTTCTTTTGATTGTCAAAATAACCCACTGATGTAGATAATATTAATACCTTCATTTTAAAGATGAGAAATGAAGGCTGGTTGTGATTAATTGACCTTCCCAGAATCATATAACCTCAAAATTATCTGAGGCAAAATCTGAATGCAGGTCTTCCTGACTCCAAATCCCTAGTACATTACCATTTTCAATTTTTTATCATGTGCTCAGAAAATATTTATCAGTTCACTTTTTTTCTTTTTGGTGAGGATGTGTAAATTTATAATTCCTTTAGGATGGGGACCCTATATTCTTTTAACATATTAAAATTTTATTAGAATACTTACCAAATCTTTTATCATTCATTTTATAATTAAGAAAGTACATGGTAATATGTAGCAATCCAGGTATACATTAATTTTGATATTATTTTAAGAAGTATTCAAAAACTTAACTCTTATACTGCTAATGATGGATCTCTGTAATCTTGAGTCAAATTGAATGTTGACCTTGCCAAATCCCTAGCCCTTCCCTAAGGCTACACCCCAGAAGAGAGGTCAGTTATCTCAGTCTCCTTACTTTTTCTTCAATGATCAATTAACATAGGTATCAAACATCAGTAGATGTCTTAGGCCATATCCTCCCTGGATCTGGATCTTAGCTCTACCTATTGTTTCAGGTTTTGGCAGTTTGCATCTTATGATGATTACCTCATAATGTTAATGTATCAGGCCACTGGCCTCTCCCCTTCCCCCCATACTGTTGTAACCCCAATAAAAGTGACAAGAAATCAGTTGGAAATAGCTCTTGACCATCAGAGCTTACTCGCTGTCTGTCTACCTTCTGCCAAAACTTTCTGTGTCTGCGTGTCTTTATTCTCACCTTATGTTCTCTTTCCATTAATCCTTAACCCGTAACCCATTTTCACTCAGTCCTTGGTTCCCCTTTCTGAGTGTCCAACCCACTAGGAATCTTCGTGGAGTTAGTGGACAGCTTCATAATAATTGAATGGAATATGTATCAGTTGTTTTAAATATATTCTACCTTTTGAGCTTTGATTTCAGAAGCTATCAATTTTCTTAAAATACTTGGTCATAATTTTTTTTAATTTGCTAGTTTTATTCATCCTGTGTCTTGCCTGGAGGAAAACAAGCTATTTATAAGTATTGACTTCATACTTTGGTTCAGGTTGACCTCTGGATTCAAGATTGAAGACTCCATTCTCTATCTTTGTTTGGCATATGTTAGGAAGTGTTTGCTTATCATGTGCAAGTAATATTTTGATATTTCTGGAGAAAGATTTTGTGACATGTAGCAACCGTGAAATATATTTCATTAAAACTGAATAGCTTAATGTTACCCAAGTATAGATATGATGATTCTTTGGTTCAAATCCTTTCATTTAGAAACAGTATTTTGTTCTTTTAAGTAGAGATGGTAATAGATTTCAAGACTAGGCAGAATAATACATTTAAACAATCTCTCTAAAAATGCCACACATATCTTTTATTCTTAACGTTTTTATGTTGACAAAATATTTTAAATACAGAACAATATTTCATATGGATATCAAATTTTCTATCAATGTACTTTTTCATTATTAAATGAGATCCTCAATACATTAAAAACCCTAAAATCATCATCTTTGGCAACAAATGTTTATTGAATAATAATTATAAAAATGGAATTCTGCTAGGACTTAGATATACAAAAAGATAAACACAAGGAAGACAATGGTCTTTTCCTTCAAGGGGATTACAAGAGAATTGAAGAAAAAAGTACCACATAAGTATAATTAATTGATGTCACTGACTACAAATATTACCAAAGTTTAGTGAAAGAAAAGAATTGTGCTTAATTGTTGACATAATGATGGCCTGGGCAGTTAAGTGGCATAGTGGAAAGAGCACTCAGCTTGGAATCAGGAAAACTCATCTGCCTGAGGTTCAAAAGTGGCCTCTGAAATATACTAGTTGTATAACCCTGGGAAAGTTATTTAACACTTTTCCTCAGTTTCTTCATCTGTAAAATGAGGTAAAGAAATGGCAAGACATTCTCATATCTTTGCCAAGAAAACACCAAATGAGGTCACAAAGAGTCATATATGACTGAAATTACTGAACAGCAACAAAATGAAGTTTTTATAGAGATAAAGTTTCAGCGAAACTTCAAAGAAATGGTTAGAGTTGATAAGTGGGGGAGGAATAAAGATTGAGTGTTAATGAAATAATGGAAAAAATATTCCTAATAAATTTGTAATGTCATCTAAGGTGAGTAGAAGGATGGAAGAATTAGTAAGCAAAATATTTTAGGGGCCTTTGGATTACAGGCTAAGAATCCTCTAGAGCTAATAAAACTAGATTTTTTACCTGAATAAGGGCAAATGAAAAGCAGTGTTTTCAGATTAATATAATAGCAATGTGCAGAAAGAGCTGGAGAGAAGAATCCTGGAGAAGGGAGAAAATTTATATTATTACAATAGTCCAGGTATGAGATGAGGCTTTGTAAAAAAAAGAAAAAAAAGATGGGATTTGGAAGGTATTATAAATTAATGATCAATAGGATTTGATGTCTCAGTATATGTGAATATAAAGAGAGAAGAGAGTCAAGGATAAAGCTAAGGTGTCAAAGTGGAGTGAATGGGAGAATACTAGCAAAACTCATCATAGAAAAATCTATATGGAGAACTGGTTTTAGAGGAGAAATAATATATATAATTATAATTTTAGATATATTAAATCTAGATGTGTGAAATCAGGACAACCAGAGGAGATAAATGAAAATAATAACAGAAATTCAGGAAAGAGATAAGGTTTGGAGATTAAGACTGAATAGTTATTCACATATCTGAAACAGCTGAGGTTATAACCATGAGTGGATTTTCTAAATGAGAGCAAGCTTTATTATTTTCTCAATGTAGTATGTTGAATATTGCTTACTTTAATATAGTAACTAACAATTTATATGGCACCTGAAGACTAGTAGAAAACTTTAAAATTCTCATCTCATTTGATCCCCTCAACAATCTTTGGATGTAAGCACTATTACTATTCTTATGTTAAACAGTTAAGGACAATGAAGCAGACAGAGGTTATTCTAATGTAAATAACTAAATCAAATTTATAAACAGATGCTATTTCCCAACTGATAAATGCACAAAAGATATAGTTAGTTTTCAGAGAAAGAAATTAAAGCTATCTAGAACCATAGGGAAAAATCTCCTGAAGTCACTATTGATTAAAGAAAGACAAATTAAAAGAACTCTGCAGTACCACCACGAACCTATCAAAACTTTTTTTTTTTCAAAACTAAAAAATGCTTGGGGATGAGGGAAAATAGGTATGTTAATGAGCTTTTGTGGAGTAGTGAACTGGTCCAAACTGTCTGGAGATCAATCTGGAACTAACACCAAAGGATTAAAAGATATGTTTACTCTTTGATCCAGAAATTACTCTATTAGGTCTTTATCCCAAGAAGATAAAATAAAAAGATTAAGGACCTCTACATATAAATAAATTTATAAATCTTTTTGTGGTAGCAAAGACTTGGAAACTGAGGCATGTCAATCAATTGGGGGACGGCTAAAAAAATGTAACATAAGATTGAGTTCTATTTTGCTTTAAGAAATGATGAAAAGAGTTGTTTCAGGGGGAAAAAATTTGGCAAGACATAGAAACTGATGGAATGGGATGTGAAAAGAACCCGGAGATGATTGAGTACAGTAACAACTATGTTGTATCACTGATCAACTGGGAAATACTTTGCTATTGTAATCAGCATAGTGATCTAAGACCATTCTAGGGTACTCATGTTGAAAAATGCTATCCACTTTGAAGAAAGAACTTATTATCCCTGAGTACAAATTAAAGTATAATTTTCTTGCTTTATTTTTTTTGTTATATGAGAAATATGGAAATATGTTTTCTATGATTTGATATGTATAACTGATGTATTGTTTGACTTCTCAGTGGGTAGTGGAGGACTGGGTGAAAGAGAAAGAATCTGGTCCTCAAAATTTAAAAACAAAAGATTGTTAAGGATAAATAAAAATATTTTTAAATGTAATTGAGAAGTATTTAACATATTTTAATATTTAACATTAATTAATATTAGAAATTTTAAATAAATAAAATTATAGTAAAATATATATAAAGTTTCTTTGTGATTTTTTTAAGTTAATTTGCAACTTACAAGAATATTCATGTAGGGTTTAGTGACCTCCATGTCTATTTGAGTTCGACACCAATGACCTAGAGTGCTGAGAGTTTAAATGATTCCCCCAGTGTTCCAAGCGTGAATGGTTCAGAGATTGGACCTGAACAGAGATTTATATGGCTTTGAGGACAGCTGTGACATCATAGAATAGTGTACAGAGAAATGGATTCAGAGTCATGAAAAACTTACTTAGTTCACACTTAACATCTGACCCATGCCAGCTCAGGGATACTCAGCAAGTCATTTTAACTTCTCTTCACTAAAAGTAACTCTCTAAGATGAAAATATCTTTGGTCTTTGACCTTTGTTCACAATATTAATGAAATCATTGCTCTTATCATTGTGCTCATATATAATGTAATTTCTACTTAAGGAATAGAAGCCAGTGGCTGTATTCGTAGATTTTAAATTGTCATTATCTTGTGATATTGCACCCAGCTGTTGTATTTTCTATTTCTTTTCTTTTTTTAAACTTCTTTACCTTTATCATATAATTAGAGATTGATATTACAGCCTAAAGTGGCATAAGGCACCTGAGCAATACAGACTGATAAATTATCGCCTCCTTGTTGTTTTAGGTTTTCCAACTTTCCAGTCTTCAACTAAATGTTAAACTTCTTTCTATCTTCAAGCTTCTTTCATGTTTACATTTGTTTCATCTTTGCTTGTTATTTTTTAATTGTCCTCTCTGGAGTTTTATTTTGAATATAATGTGGGTAGACTCTATTATGTCCACATAATCACTCAGCCTTTCCTTATAATATTGGGTATTTCCTAACCCTAATTTCAGCAACATATAGCATTTCCAATCCCTGTAATTTTTATTAGTTTTATTTGTAATTTGCCTCCAGCCAAATAAACAAAAGCAATAATGCATAACTCCAAATAATCTTCTTAACATAATACAGTTGTGTAATGTACTTGTGTCAATTAGCTTAGTTCATTACAGAATGCAAACAAGGAAAAATAATATTAGCATTATATTCCTTTTATAAGCAGTAAACTTTGATAAGAAAATATTCTGTTCCAAGGTCCAAAGTCACATCTGTAAGTATAGTTGGATTGCTTACAAATGCCAGACTTGGTGCCAGCAATGGGACCAAAGAACACTGTGGCCTAGCAGTGCTTCCCTGTTAACAGAAAAATCCATAGTGCTTGTCCTCATTCACATTATATTTAAGCCTCATTATAGTCACTGATTGTTCCAAACTTTCTCTTCTACCTCCCACATCATTCTCTCCTCTCCTCTCTAAGCTGAGGCTTGTACTTAATACAGTCTTTATTAGGAAAAGTGATGGTGCTTGCAGAAGGCCTCCTCTTTAGCCCTTCACTATATCTCAAAATCCTATGCTGCCATCCTCAAAACTCTTATAGTCTTTGTTAAAGAAGAAGTCCTTCTTTTCATGCAGGCCAAATTTCCTATGGGTTCCCTTAACCCAGTGGTTCCCAAACTTTTTTGGCCTACCACCCCCTTTCCAGAAAAATATTACTTAGCCCCCTGGAAATTGAGTCAATTTATTCTCATTCTTTTATAATGTTTAATCCTTATTTTTGTCATACTTTGAGCTATAATTTCCAGTACTATATTGAAAGACAATGATGAGATTTGAAAAATTTGCTGAAGTCCTATCTTTAACCCTATTAAAGCACACTTGGTGAATGTGCAGAATAGTTAAATCATTATGGAAAGCAATTATGAACTATACTCAGAAAGCTATTTTATATATATCCTTTGAACCAGGAATGCCAAGGCTATACCCCCTAAGAGATGAGCATAAGATGATAAGGACTCATATATAGAAAATTGTGGCAGTTCTTTTTGTGGTAGCAAAGAACTTGAAACTAAGGGAATGACTATCAATTGGCTGAATAAGTTAAAATATATGAATGAGATAAAATAATATGGTGCTGTAAGTAATTAAAGCAGATTATGATTTTGGGGGAAAAAATCTAGAGGGAAGACTTGTAGGAAATGGTAGAAAATTAAATGAGCAGAACCAGGAGAACAATTTGTATAGTAACAGTGATGTAAAAATAATCAATCTTGAAAGATTTAGTAACTCTCATCAAACCTATGACCAATCACAATTCCAAAGGATTCAGAATGTAATATATTATCTGCTGCCAGATAAAGACCTGATGAACCTCAGGAGGCAATTTTTCTGTAACATGGTTCACAAAGAAATGTTTTAGTGGCTGTGTGTGTGTGTGATAGGTTCTTTTTTGTCTTCTCAATGACTGAGGGAAGTGAAAGAAAGTAGGGAGAGAATTTGGCACTGAATATAAAATAAAAATGAAAATAAAATATCAGTTAAAATATTTACAAATGCCTGTCTTGACTGAAAGGTTTCTAATAATTTGTTATTATATATAATGGTTGTTTTTTCAGGTCAAACATGTTTCCTATTTTTTTCAGAAAGACACTTTCCCAAAAGGGAGAAAAAACACTTTTTTTCAATTCCATGAACCTCCTTACTATTTGTCTCATGATTTTCAAAAGCTAGAATAATATTAGGGTGATGGTGATGGAAACATTGCCAATATGGTTAAATTTGGTGAAAGATTTGAGAGTTGGATTATATTTTATGAAGAATAGCAGTCCTCTGTTGCTGGATTATAATGAATATAGAGAAGAGTAAAGATTAAGAGAGATGGAAAGGTAGGAAGGGATCAAATTATAAAAAGCTTTAAAAACTTTATAGACCTCTCTGTCTGAATATCCCAGTGGCATCACAAAATAATTATGTACAAAGTAGAAGTCAACATTTTTCAATCTAAAACTTTTCCTTTTTCTGAAATTCCTTAATTCCATTTGAAGTTCAGAATAAAAATTTGTCATTTTTCACTTTCACCTCTCTTATACCCTATTGTTTCAGCTTCCAATGCATCCAAATTATCTTTCTTTCTCATTATGTGCACAGCTACTATTGTATTTCAGTATCTTGTTACTTCTCCCCTGAACTATTGTAACATTCTTCTACTCTTTTTGCATCCATTCTCCTCACCATCCATCCTTCAGAAAGATTCTAAAATAGTAAATGTAATGCATGTATTTAGCCATGTAAGTAACCTGCCCAAATTATCCACCAGTTCTCCAAGGTCTAATGTACATATAAAATATGTATTTCTAATTTTTTTTATGTAAGCTTCCCACAATGACCAACTTTTCAGTTTTATCTCATTCTTTTCCTCCTCAAACATGCTACACTTCAGACAAACTGGGCTACTAAATATTTCATTATCTAATATGTAAATATTTCTGTGTAAGCTTGAGAAAGTTCCTTACCCTCCCTGGGCCTCCATTTCTTTATCTGTAAAATGAAAGAGTTAAGCAAGATAGCTTCTACAGTCTTTTCCAGTTGAAGTCCTTTCCAGCTCACGACCTTTAATTCTAATATTAATTTTACAGATAAAAAACAGATTCTGGATGAATTAATTGGCTTAATATTACAGCCAGTAAGTGGAAGAAATCAAAGTTAAACTCACCTTTAATCCTGACTCCCATCCCATTCTCCACTATCAATTATGTATGTAAGAAATTGTTTTTGTTTTAAGTAAATCAGATTCATAGAGATTGCAGATTTGCTTGTGATGCTCATATTTCTCCCTATCCAGCCCTTCCAGATAGTTTTCTTCTTCTTTCAAGATTCTCACTTTATTCTATAGCTATAAGCAGAGAGAAATCTAGTAAAAGGTCAGGTTAACAGCTGCCCCAGGTATAACAGGGAAGATAAGACACAAGCAGGGCCACTGACAATGATATATATTTTATGCTTGCACATATATTTAATGATTGAAAATTTCATTCTCTATAGAGTTAGCTATTCATCTAGTGATATATTATCTTGAAGGTCTTACACTGAACCCTGAAAGCCTCTGTTAGTAACAGAGAACACAATTTCAAAATGCCTGGGTTGGGGAAGAAAATGCCACTGTATTCAGGCTTAGCCTTGGGCTCAAAATGCCTTATCCTAGTTCTGCTTATGAGTACAAGAAAGCACTTAAAGTGTTTTCTGCCATATTAATTTAGGTCATAGTAGAGGAATTTTTAACTCAGAAAAATTACTATTAAGAAGAAAGGAAGGTATGGATAAAATGTGGGTCAGAAGCCAAGGATAGAAATCAGGGACCTAAGACCTGTTGGACCAATCAATGAATATATATGTAAGTGTGTATATATGTATATAATGAATATTTATATACCTACATATAAGATTTTATTTTAAATACTATTAGAGGCAGAGTCAAAATTATTTCATTTTCTTATTCACAACATACTAGACCATGAGTTATAATTTCAGCTGCATGAATTTATTTTTAATTGATAATTATATCAATATAATTCATTTTTATAACTACCTAATTAATTTTATGCATTTAAAACATTATTCTGAGAAAGTATCCAGAAGTTTCACTAGATTGCTAAGGGGATTGATAATACATACAAAAAAAGGTTAAGAAATCCTATTCTAGCTATTTCAGCACTGTCTCTACTCCTTGAGAATTGGATATCACCAAAGAGAAGTACTTTATTTCCTTATTTGGTAATTCCTTTCCAAGTTCCTAATGATCCTTTTTAGCCTCCCTGGAAAAGAAAGCATCTGTCTTGAACTTAACATGACAGAGTTACTTTCAAAACTCACCTTAAAAACCCTAATCTTCAGATTCTAAATAATCAAGGGTTCAAAACTGTGGATGAATATTTATCAGTATCTTTTTGAACTCTATGAATATAATTTTTTTTCATATTTTGCAATGCCTTTCATTTTGGCAATGCATGATATAAGTCCAGCGAATAAGCTGTAATGATGTAAGATTGAGCATCCACAGGGATGGTTCACAAGATAGCCATCTGCTTTACAAAGACAAACACATACACACACACACACTAAGCACTAAGCACTAAGCACTAAGCACTCAGCCAAAATTTTTCTTAAATGTGGCATTTGCTAGAAACTAAAGTGAAGTTAGAATAAAGGTGTCCATAGACCCTAATACAAAGCTTTCATATTTTTAAAAAATCAATCTTTTTTGACAATACTATAACAGAGGCAAGGGAAAACTCACAAGAGTTCTCCAGGTAGGAAACTTTTATTGCTTTATTTTCTTTATCATTGTCTCTCTAATGGTTTTGCTCTGTAAATATAACTCTCCAAGTGTGCTCTCCTCATCTAAACAAGATCAAGATAAATAATTTTTTAAATATTTTCAAATTTAACATGTTACTTTAAAAAGTAGCTTAGTGGATAGTATTTCTCATATGCAATAATTTTGAAGGATTTGGTAAATGAATAGATGAATAAATAAATATAAAATAAAGTGCATTTGTATTATTACAAATTATTGACATGAGAAAACCTATAACTCAAGATTCAGAAACCTAACAATTAAAATTTGTCCTTGAGCCAAATTCTCAGGCATTTATTTTTCTTGTTACAGTTTAGATTCTTTAATATGGCAACAAACATCAAACAATTAGATATGTGAAGTATGTTGGAAGGCATTTAGTCTAATCCTCTTTTTGCAAATAAAGACTCTAAAAGCTAGACATGTGGACTAACTTTTACACCATCACACAGATGGGAGAGTCTGCATTTGAAGTCAGATGTTCTAACAACAAATCCAGAGTTTTTTCTCTGTATCATGCTTCTTTCTAATTGAAATTTTATAAGGACCATTTTATTCATCTCAATTCTGGATAATAAAAATCCAAAATTTGCCCTTACATTCTATGTTATGTAGATTTATTTTTAAAGGATGAAATATCTATGACAAATACATTCATTTCATTACTTCTTAAGGAACATCTATTATTTTTTATAAATTTCATATAAATAATTGTGTTCCTCACTTTTTAACTAAAAACTTATTTATCTTTATTTTAGCTATAATTCTAATTACCTTGTTTCTTAATCCAGAATAGTTCAGAAGCATCAAATGAGAGTAAAGATGATAGTATGAATGAAATAGTCATAGTAACTATATCAATTACAGTTATAAGTGAGAAAGTAAGAAGCAGCAGGAAAAAGGCATTTAATTTTCTGGAAAAAAAGAGAAGAAATTAAACTTTATGGAATACTTAATTCTATGAAGATTAAGGTTTCAACTGAAAGCAGCATAGTGCTCTTGTGCCATTTGTATTTCTTCAGTGCTTAAAAAACAGACACAAAAGGTCATTTATTTTGAAAATCTTAGATCAAGTCCCATCAATGAATATTTAGCACCTTTATGTTCAAAGTTGGTGGTAGGGTGGATAGAGTGCCCAGTCTGGAGTCAAGAAGATTCATATCCTGAGTTCAAATCTTGACTCATACTTACTACTCTCTTACCCTATACTAGTTACTTAACCCTGTTTATCTCAGTATTCTCATCTGTAAAATGCCTGGAGAAAAATTACATAGCACTCTTGTATCTTTGCCAAGAAAAACTCAAATGAGGTTGCAGTCGTACACGATTGAAACAAGGAATGAACAACAAATATCCATAGAATAGGCTAGTTATGTAAACTTATTGAGCCTCAAGTCTCTTCATGTAAAATTAAGTTGTTGAATCACCAAAAATAACTAATCACCTAGTGGTCATCTCACATGAAACATAATACTAAGAGCAATCTTTGATCAACCTTAAAGAATATAACAAATAGATGGATAATAGAATTCATCTATTAGAACTTTCAAAATGATCTAATTTCATTATCAATGGAAGTGGAAACTCTACATTTGGTTTCTAACATTTCAGTCCCCAAAATGACATATGAAGAAATAGAAATGGCACCTAAAGAGACAAAGTAGGATAAAGCTGTTCCAGACTGAAACGGACCAAGTTCAATCAAATAAGCCTATGCTGTAGAAAACACAAATATGAAAATAGTAATTATTTTATAGGATAACTATGATTTTTGATGGTATTGCTCTCTTTATAAAAGTAGGGGAGAAAATGTCCTCCTGACAATATGCTTACTTTCTCATCTAATCGACTTACTAATCTTGGTGGAAATCAGAGGCAAAAAAAAGAGATAACATTGAGAGAAAAGGGAAGAGAGAAGTAGAATCAGATAAATTATTTCAACTTAAGAGGAAATTGAATAGAGAGGAGTCTTGGGGTAGTGACAGGCAATAGTTAATCCTTAACACATGGTAACTGGCTCACAGAGGAAATAGCAACCATACTCATTTAGTTATAAAATCCTATCTTACCCTATAGAAGGGGGGGGTGGATAACAGAAGGAAGGGTTTGTAAAAGGGAATATTGACTCTGGTTATTTATCAGTGTTAATATCTGTCACTAGTTGTTGACCATTGAAGGAATCAACGGTATTAGCTATTGCAGAAATTGCCGGAGACTAGTTATAAAAAAAATATTCTTATTTATTGAACTATTAAAAGGAAAGGAAAGGAAAGGAACGTAGTAGTATTGAGTTGAGGTATTTATATATTTCCCTAATCTAAGAAGTTCTGACTATAAACCCATTCTCAAAATTATCTGGCAAAGAGATTTTCTTCTTCCTTGGTAAACCAAGGCTAACCTCTCGCCCTTTCTTATCTATTAAAATAAATCTACTTTACTAAATTATTCTAAAATATATCTTAAGTAATATAGGTTCCTTATATAATAAATTTCTTCAGCAATCTTCCTCTATTTATAAAGTGAAAGATTTTTCTTCTCTCACAGTGAGGGGTCCACACAGTAGGGGGTTCGCTCAGCAGGGGTCTGCGTAAGCCACCATCTGAGCTTGAAGCTCCCTGGCTGGGGAGATCAGCTCCACCTGCAGTCTGCTTCTCTCTCTACCAGCAAACTCTCTCATGAATATACTTTCTTCTCTTCAAATTGTTACATTTCCAGATCTAGTTTCCAAATTTTTCCCAGAGGGATTACAGGGAAAATTATACTCCTCCTGAGCAAAGTGTCAGAGATACTGAGAGCAATTGGTAAAATCCCAATCTCTCTTTCCTTAAATATTCTTTGGGAATTACATCCCTCTGACCTCCTAAGAATTCTTTATTCCCTTATGGGCTCTATACCTTTGTATGCTAAAATCTTACTTTTTACTAACAATCTATTCTTAATTAACCAGATTATTTAATTAGCTCTTAATTAACTATTATAGGTTAGTGATTAAAAGAAAACATTTGTGGGGAGGGACAGAGTGAAAGGAGAAAGAAAAAGCAGGATCCAAAGGGGAAATAAGATGGTGAGGAAAATACTGTTTGTAATCATAAATGTAAATGTGAACAAGATGAACTCACCCATAAAATGGATGGAGAAAGCAGAGTGGTTTAAAAACTAGAATACTATGAAATGTTGTTTGCAAGAAAAAGTAAAGTTAAGGGGCTGAGGTAGAATTTATTATGCTTTGGTTGAAGTAAAAAAAAGCTGTAATAGCATTCATAATCTGGCAAAGATAAAGCAAAAATATGTCTAATTTAAAAAGATAAGGAAAAAATTTACAACTTTATAAAAGGTACCATAGAAAATGAAATAATAGAAATAATAAACATAGATGAACCAAATGGTATAGCCTCCAAATTTTAAAGGGGAAATTAAATGAGTTTCAGAAGGAAAGAGACAGTAAAACTTTACTAGTGGTAGACCTCAATTTTTCCCACTCAAGTCTAGATAAATCAAACCAGAAAAAAATAAACAAGAAAGAAATGGAGGATGTGAATGAATTTTTTTAAAAAGTAAGTTCTAATAGATCTCTGGAGAAAACTGAATGGGAATATAAAGGAATATACCATCTTTTCAGTAGCACATGACACCTATACAAAAATTTATTATGTATTAGGGTATTAAAAACTTCACAACCAATGTAGATGAGCAAAAACAATAAATGCATCCTTTTCAGATCATAACACAAAATTATATTAAATAAGGTCACATGAAAAGAAAAATAAAAAAATATTTGGAAAAAAAATCTAATTCTAAAAAAAGGGATGGTTCAGAGAATGAATTAGATAAACAATCCATAATTTCTTTAAAGAAAATGACAATGAGAAGACAACATCAACATTTTTGGGATACAAACAAAGCAGTAAATAGGGGAAAATTTATATCCCTAGATTCTTACACCGATTAAATATATAAAAAAGAGGTCAATGATTTGGGTATACAACTAAAAGTACTAGAAAAAAGAACAAATTATAAGTTCCTAATTAAAACCCAAATTGGAAATTCTAAAAATCAAAGAAAAAATTAACAAAATTTAAAAAAGAGAACCATTGAATAAATAAGACTAGAAATTGATTTTATGAAAATAATAAAATAGAACATTGATTCATTTGATTTAGAAAAAGGAAAGAAGAAAATAAAATTATCTCTAACAAAAATAAAAAGTGTAAATTTATTGTCAGTGAAGAGGAAACTAAAGCAATTATTAGGAGCTAATAATATGCCAGTATATCTGACAGTATAAGTGAAACGAATATTTACAAAAATACAAATTTCCAAGAGTAAGAAAAGAGGAAATGGAATACTTAAATAACCCCATTTCAGAAAAGGAATTGAACAAACCATCAATGAACTTCTTATGAAAAAAATCCCCAGGGCCTGATGGATTCACCAGTGAATTTTATCAAACATTTAAAGCAGAATAAATCTCAATATTATATAAACTATTCAGGGAAATAAGAAAGAAGGAGCTTTCCCCAAATTCTTTTCATGTCAAAAATATGTTGCTGATACCTAAGCCAGAAAAAAGCAAAAAAAAGAGAAAGAAAATGATAGGTCAATTTGATTACTGCATATAGTTGCAAAAAATTTCAATAAAATACTAGCAAAGAGACTATAGAAATCCATCACAAGGATCATTCATTTTGATCAGGTGGGATTTATGCTAGGAAGGCAAGGCTGTTCTAATATTAAGAGAACTATCAGCATATTTGACCATATCAATAACAACAACAACAAAACAGAAATCACAAGATTATCTTAAAGGATGGAGAGAAAGCCTTCAACAAAATACAATATATATCCTTATTAAAAACACTAGAAAGTATAGTAATAAATGATCCATTCCTTAAAATCTTAAGTAGTATCTATCTAAAACTACCAGCAAGTATAATCTGTAAAAAGAATAAGGTAGAAGCCTTCTCAATAAGATCAGGTTTGAAGGAAGGATACCCATCATCACAACTATTATTTAATATTGTACTAGAAATGCTAACTTGAGCAATAAGAGAAGAAAAAGAAATTGAAATAATAAAAGTAGGCAATGAGAAAACTAAACTAGCCTTCTTTGCAGATGAGATGTTGGTATAAGAGAATCCTAGAGAATCAACTAAGAAAACTAGATGAAATAATTCATAACTTTAGGAAAGCCTAAGGATACAAAATAAACCCACATAAGTTATCAGCGTTTCTATATATTGCTAACAAAGTTCAGCATTGAGAGTTAAGGAAATTAAATTTCAAATAACTGTAGATAGGAGGTGTAGTCAAGATAGCGGCTTAGAAGCAGCAAAAGTTGAGTCTTTTGTGAAAACCCTTCCATACCAATCAAAAACAGGGTGCTTTGAGGGGGACAAAAAAACAAATACAACAATAGAACAGAGCTGGGAGACCCTCTTGCTTAATTCAACTGAAAAGGTACACAGAGAAGGTTGAATTCTCAGGATTAAGGAAAAGGAAGAAAGAAGGTCCCAGGACTGCTCCCCCATCTACTGTGCTGAGTCTCAGGTGGCTGCTGGTATCTTAGGGCAAGGGCTCCAGCCTAGAGGGAGTGCCTTGCTAGCACTGGTAATTGAGGCTCAGGGCTCTGATCATAGCTAGGAGGAAGGCAGCTGGAGGAGAGGGGCAGAGAGGAGGGCAGTCTGGTTACAGCCTTCAACCACCACTCCTCCATCTTGGGCCTCTGCCTATAGAGATTTTGGCCTCAGTGCACATCCAGCTCTGCAGATCAGTTTGCCTGACTTAATCTGGTCTAGCAATAGTGCAGAAAAGAAGCCTTCAGAGATCAGGGAAGTTCAATCTCCAACACCCCTCCCTCACCTACTGTGCTGAAACCTGCATTAAGAATCCAGCTGACTGCAATCCCAGGATGAAGGTTGTAATGGCAACAGAGTACCTCAGTATCACCATGTTAAGCTCAGAGTTCTGACTCAGCAGTGGCAGGGAGGTGGCTGGCAGAAAGGTAGAGAGGATCATGAGGATAACTACCTTCAGCCTCCACACTTTACCTTTACCTTCAGCTTCTGCTGGTAGCTGGGGAAATTCTGGCCTCAGGGCTCATTAATACAACAAGCCAATTCCATAAACCTAATCTGGTTAATCAGCAGAGCAGAGAAAAAGCCCCTTAAGGACAGAATAGCCCAAACCCACAGATCCAGCAAATAAATAGAGGAACAAGAATACAGCCAATGATAGGGGTGTGGGAGAAGGAAAAAATATGAGTAAACAACAGAAAAAGAAAAAAAGAAATTACAATTGGCAGCTTCTATCCAGGTAATGAACAAAAAGCAAATGGAACAGAGGAGGACCAAGGAACATGAAGCAAAAACTCAGAAACTCCAGTGAACTGGACACAGGCTTTGGAAAAACTCAAAACACAATTCAAAAAACAATTAAGAGAGATTGAATAAAATTGTGAAAAGAACTTAAAAAGCAAAAAAGTCATCTGGAAACAAAGACACATAAACTAAAACAAGAAAATAGTTTCTTAAAAGCCAGTTGACCAGCTTGAAAATGAGGCAAAGAAAGTGAAAGAAAGATGACTACAAAGAAAAATAGATCAAAAGGAAAAGGACAACCAAAAACCCAGAGACGAAATTCAGTCTTTAAAAATTAGAATCCAACAAATCACTTCATAACGCATCAAGAATCTATAAAACAAAATCAAAAGAATGAAATAATTGAGGAAAATATAAAACACCTTACTGATAAAACAACAGACATGGAAAATATATCCAGGAGAGACAATTTAAGAATTAAAGGACTGTTGGAAAATCATGACAAAAGAAAAAACCTGGACGTCATTCTACAGGAAATTATGCAAGAAAACTGTCCTGACATTCTTGAACAAGAGGGTAAAGTAGAGATTAAAAGATCCACAGATCACCTCCTGTATTAAATCTCCAACTGACAACACCCATGAATGTTATAGCCAAGTTCAAGAACTTCCAGACCAAAGAAAAGATATTACAAACTGCTAAAAAGAAACCATACAGATATCATGGAGCCATAGTTAGGATAACACAGGACCTGGCTGCATTCACACTTAAGGACCAGAAGGCAAGGAATATATTATTCTGGAAAGCAAGGGAACTGGGTCTACAACCAAGAATCAACTACCCAGAAAACTGACTATATTCTTTCAGGGGAAAGCATGATTAAATAGAAAATTTGATGTCCAAACACAGAACTCAAGAGAATCACAAAAGTAATTAAGAAAGGGAAAAAAATAACTTTAGATAATATAAAAAACTTGGAAATCTACTTGCCAAGACAAACACAGGAACTATATGAACACAATTTCAAAACATTTTTCACATGAATAAAGTCAGATCTAAACAAATAGAGAATATTAATTGCTCATTGATAGGCTGCTCTAATATAATGAAAATGACAATTATACCTAACTTAATTTACTTATTCTGTGCCATACCAATCAAACTACCAACTAATTATTTTATATGACTAGGAAAATAAAAACAAAATTCATTTGGAATAACAAAAGGTCAAGAATATCAAGGGCATTAATAAAAAATGTGGAGGAAGATGCCCTAGTAGTACCAGATCTCAAACTGTACTAAAAACAGTAATCATCAAAAAAAAAAAAAAAACCTGGTACAGGCTAAGAAAGAGAATGGTAGGTCAATGGAATAGATGAGATACAATATAAAGGGATAAATTACCTTAGCAATCTAGAGTTTGACAAATCCAAGGATACCAGTTTTTTGGATAAGAATTCCTTATTTGAGAAAAACTGCTGGGAAAACTAGAGAACAGTATGGCAGAAACTAGGGATAAACAAACATCTCACACCCTATGTCAAGATGAGGTTAAAATAGGTAGGTGATTTTAAATAAAAGATGATAACATAAGTAAATTAGGAGAACATAGAATAGTGTACCTTTGAGTCTATAGAGAAGGAAGGAATTCATGATCAAATGAGAGAAAGAGAGCATTCAAGATGTAAAATGAATAATTTTAATTATATTAAATTTAAAATGTTTTTTTATAAACAAAACCAATGTAACAAATATTAGAAGGGAAACAATGAATGGAAATTTTTTATAATGAATTTCTCTGATAAATGTCTAATTTCTCATATTTATACAGAACTAAGTCAAATTCATATAACTAAAAGGCATTCCCTATTTGACAAGTTTTCAAAAGATATGAACAGGATATTTTCAGATGGGGAAATCAAAACGACCAATAATCATATAAAAAATGTTCTAAATCATTCTTGATTAGATGAATGTAAACTAGAACAACTCTGAGGTGCAACCTCACACCAATCAAATTCAGCAACATAACAGACAGTAAAGGAAATAATAAATATTAGAAGGGATGGAGCAAAATTGGGACACTAATACATTGCTGGTTTTGAACCAACCATCGTTGGTTTGAATTTTGAAATAATCCAACTAGTCTGGATAACAATTTGGAACTATGCCCAAAGTACTTTAAACTGTGCATACCCTTTGATACTCTAATACCACTATTGGTCTGTATCCCAAAGAGATTTTAAAAGAGGGGACAGGACCTACTTGTACAAAAATATTTATAGCAGCTCTTTTTGTGGTGGCAAAGAACTGGAAATTGAGGGGATGTCCATCAAATTGAGGAATAAATAAAGAAATTGTGGTAGATTATGGTGATGGAATACTATTGTGATATAAGGAATGATGAGCTGGATGATATTGGAAAAAAAACTGAAAAGACCCACATGAATTGATGTGAAGTAAAATAAGCAGAACTAGGAAAACAATATACCCAGTAACAGCAGTATTGCAGGATGATCAACTTTGAAAGCATTAGTTACTCTCAGCAATATAATTATGAGGGACTTATGACAAAGAATGCTATCCACCTTGAGAGAACTGTTAAAAATCAGAATTCAGATCAAGCATACTATTTTTTTACATTTATTTATGTTTTTATTTGGAAGTTTTGGTTTTATATACTCTTACAAAGATGACCAATATTGAAATATGTTTTGCAAGATAATACATATCTATATTAAAATACAGATCAAATTGCTTACCATCTCCAAGGGAGAGGAGGGAAAACAGGGAGAGAACGAATTTGGGTTTTATAACTTTGGGAATTGTCAAATATAGTTACTGTGTGTTATTGTAAAAATAAAATATCTTTAAAAATAAATAAATTAGGGGACAGGTTGGTGGCTCAGTGGATTGAGAGCCAGTTCTAGAGACGGGAGATCCTAGGTCTAAATCTGGCTTTAGACTCTTCCCAGCTGTGTGACACATATATACATATATATGTGAGATATATACATATCACAATCTCTCTATATATGTGGGTAGTGAGGTGGTGCAGTGGATAGAGTGTAAGGTCTGGAATTAGGAAGACTTGAGTTCAAATGTGTCCTCAAGTACTTTCTTTGTGACTCCATGGAAGTCATTTAACTCTATTTGCCTCAATTTCCTTATCTGTAAAATGAGCCAGAGAGGGAAATGCTAAACAACTCCAATATCCTTGCCAAGAAAGTCACAAATGGGGTCATGAAAAGTCAGATATAACTGAAACAACAAATACACTTACACACACAAATGGGTGGGGGAGAGGGAAAGAGAAGATCTTTAATGAAAATATGAATTGAGAACTGGAAGAATTTTATAAACAACTTTCCAAAGTAGATTATATTTTGAGTCAAATAAATTATTGCATTTATTATTTTTTGTTTATTGTTATCAAAATGCATTTGACTATGCTGTGCAAAATACAATCTTAAGGGCTTTCCTCCTCTTAATAATTTTCTTTTCTCTATAAATATCATTAAATATTTCTAGATAGATTTCCTGACAAACTTCTCAATAAATTTCTTGAAAAATGTTATTATAAAGCTAACTCTGTTCAAGAAAACTGATTAATATCAAGTGAAGCACAAAGTAGGAAGAAACAGTATTACTAAAAATGTTTTGCTACAGTTGATGAGCATGGGTGGTACAAAGACCAAATAGAAAATAAATTACTTTTAGATATTGAGGTCTTCAATATCCTCTTCATTTTTTTAATGAAATTGTTTTGATTACATTGAAACCACAGAAAATTAGAGAACTTTCCCAATTTGATCTATGATTGTTGCAGAGCATTTGCCCTAACAATAAATACTGAGACAAAAACAGATGGATGAAAATATCCTATTGTTGAAAATGTACTATTCTTTTGGCTGGTCCATTTAGTTAGAGTATCTTAGTATGCATGATTAGTAAAAGTTTTACAGAGATGTAATCAGTCAGGTTCAGAATTAATTAAGATAAAAAGATCAGACTAGACTGCATTCTAGAAATGTTAGAAGTCCTCAAAGGATATCAAGTTGTTCATTGCCTATCCCAAATTTTTAAATATACTCTTCTTGTGATGCTGTATTTTTTAATTTTGTAATTCAGAATTTAATATGAATTAAAGCTGTGGGATCTTAATTATTAACTAATATAATTAAGATATACATTGTGGGTATACATTTCCCTAGAACTTCATTATATACAGTATTTGACATAATATATATCATACAGGAAATATATAATTAAAAAAGGTGAGATAATTATATTATTACTGTTTATAAGTACTTAAAGACTACAAACCACTTTATAAATATCACATGTTTTTATCTTCACAAGTACCTTCAGAGAATCTTCATAAGGTATTCTTATCCCTGTTTTACAGATGAGGGAACTAGAACAAACGAAATAAAGTGACTTGACCAGAGTAACATAATAAATATCTAAGGCTCAATTTAAGGATCAGTTTATCCACAGCTGCCTAGCTAGCTCTTATATATAGAACTTTAAAGTTTCCAAAGTACTATTGGGATGAAAATAAACATTTGGGGTAAATTAAGAATTTAGCAGCTAAAGATTGTCAGATTACATTTTAAGGCCCAGTTAGAATCTTGGACACGGTTCCTAGTAAGGAATTCTGAGGAGCTGGAAGTCTGTTGGAGTCCAACTGACAACTTCACTCCTGGTAGTCTGTCTGCCTGGGGAGGAGGTCTATGGATCAGCTCTCTGGGAAAAAATGGAAAACCAAGTGACAGTTGAAGAGGAGAAACATTTGGAGCTTTGGGAATAGCTGGAGAAAGAAGATCCACAGGCAAGAAGGAAGAAAAACTGTTTTCTTCCCTTCTGTGTGACTGGAGAGTGGGGCAGGTCTGTTCAGCCTAACAGGCCAGAAATCTGACTAGGTCCAAAAAGAGCTGACCGATGGAAGAGGAGCCGGAAAGGAAGAATACAAGGAGGCATTTATTTTAAATTATATATTTAAGGACATTATTGATTAAAACAGGATATTTAGCATAGACCTGGGGATTAGCATAGATTAAGGAACAATAAGAAGGCTCAAGGAAACTTGAGCCTAAAGAGGGTTCTTGCTCACCAGAAAGGAGTGGGATAAGCTTAGACCCTTTTAGATTTAGGGAACTAGTTCTCTGTCCTCCGTTACCTATCCTTTCCTACCCAAACATTTTCAATATTCATTAAATAGAAGTTTTTAGAATCTATCCTAGAATTGGCCATTTTTTGACTAGACCCCAACTGTTACTCAGTGCCTCAGCTCAAATCCAGCTAGCAGTCAAATGTATTAAACAGCAACAACAACCAGTGAAGAAGATAGAGTGTCTCCCAATTCCCCTAACAGTTTATACTTAACAGTACTTTACACACAAATTCAGTCAATCCTCACAAAAAGTTTTTTACCTCAAAAATCCCCTTTTTACAAATGAGAAAACTGTCAGAAAGATTTGAAGTGACTTTCTGAGGGTCACAGAGCTAATAAGTGAATATGGTAGGAGGAACTGAATCTAGATCTTTCTGACTCTAAATCCCATATTCTATCCATGGTGACATTTAGATATCTCCACATATAGGTATTTAGACTAGAGAAAAAAAGATAATCCAAATGTTGATTTGGTACTCATAAAATGTAAAAAGACTTCAAGAAAGGTCTCTAGTATCTTTAAAAAGATATTATTGGGGTGGGGGGTAGGGGGAGAACTAGGTGACTCAGTAGATTCAGAGCCAGGCCTAGAGATGGGAGGTCCTAGGTTCAAATCTAGCCTCAGATACTTCCTAGCTGTGTGGCCCTGGGCAAGTCACCCAACCTACATTGCCTAGCCATTACAGTTCTTCCTTAGAACCAATACAAAGTATTAATTATATGATGGAAGGTAAGGATTAGAAAAAAAATACTATTAGGGGAATTATTGTTCAACAGGGACAAAAGTCACATATATCCACAATATGAAGACACAAATGGGCTAATATCTGCTCCACTAGAGATAATATTCCCACAATTATATCTCTATCTATCTATATCTATATCTATATGCACACACACTGAATATTTTATTTCATTTAGTATTATAAGGATGATATTAGAAAATAAGTCTTGTCATACTAGTTTAGACATAAGAAGTAGAGAAGCTGGCTTGAGAAAGAATTGGAGTTTGAAGCAGATATGACACAGAGTGTCAAACTCAAATGTTGACAGTTTAATGGTTTTTCTGTGACAGTTACTCTCTCTGGGTGTGGCAGTTGGTCACTAGCAGTTGGCTGAGTCACACACAGAGACTCTCTCTGGGGGCTTGGAGAAGGTGAATTCTTTTCTCTCTCTCTCTCTCTCTCTCTCTCTCTCTCTCTCTCTCTCTCTCTCTCTCTCTCTCTCTTTCTCTCTCTCTCTCTCTCTCACTATTGGAGGTAGAAAGAAAGGAGGAAAAGACCTGAAGGAGCTTAGTGTTTTTAGTGTTTTCTTTTTCCAACTTAGGAAACACTAGTGACTATCTATTACTGTTCTTATAGATTGTTTTATCTTGGAGAAGACCAAAGAAAAACCTGGTGTTTGGTTTGGACTCTGAGTCTTCTAAGGCTCAGAGTCCTAAATTGCCTCTTACTGAGATACAGTCAGCTAGCCTTTGTTACTTTTATAACTTGGAGGCAAAGTTAAGAATTATAAGGATAATAATGTTATTTTATTTTTAATACTTAAAATTTGGGTTAGTCAGGTCAGGAAGGATCAGTGTAACCTGTGGACACAGGAGAAGCAGTTCCTTGTGGAACNATATATATATATATATATATATATATATATATATATATACTTTAAAAATGTTGTATCCGTTAAAGACCATACTCCAATGACTGTTACAAATATTACAGTCACCATCAGCCTGGGGAAATGAAACATATCAAGAGTCATTCAAAGGTACAATGAGAGGATAAGTTGAACCCAACAACAAATAATATGTAGAATTGAAAGTGAGGAACAACAGTGATATTTTTTTAAAAATATTATTGAAAAGCAGCCTAATTTTCTGAAAATAAAGAGACATTCCAAAGGAACTGTCAGCAGATGGGACTGTTATTATGCCCTTACTTTCAGAATAGTCTTTTCAAAGTTGGAAGGAAAATAAGAAGATAAAAAAGCAGAAAAAAAATCAGAGGTAGAAGTAGAAGCAGAAGAAGAAGTAGAGAGAAGAGAAGGAGGAGGAGGGAAAAAAGAGAAAGAGAAAGAGAAGGAGAGGAGGGCAGAATATCACAAAGAATAGACTACTAACTACTGGACAAAATAATTTTCATTGATAAAAGTCACTTTTTCTCTCATGGCTATGTTGAATTTGTTTTCAATAGTTCAGAAAAACCTGAAAATTAGGAATATACAATAGCTTATTAAAAAAATCAAAATATTTGGTATATATATATATATACTTATATATATTTACCAAAGTTCATCATATCTTTAAAGGAGACAAGACTTGTAGACCCACTATGTAATATGTTATAAAATATGCTATATATTATGAATAAGAGAAAATTTATAGTTTTTAAATTATAATAATATAGAAAACAAATTTATAAACAAATGTCATTTTACATGTAAAATATATATGAAAGGTTACATATGTGTGAAAGAAATAAATACAAATATTTATATATGTGTAGTGATATGCTTATCATGTGTCTATACTTTGTCTCCTTTAAAAAATGATAAATTATCATAAATATATTGATAAATTGAAAAACATAATTTTTCCAGAATTATATAACAAAAATTACTTCATGTAGATAGAGAACTAAGAATGACCTTATAGCAATCCTTACTCTCATAAAAGGTTAAAAGATAGAGATAAATATCGTTCAGTGACCTCGAAATTTAGCTGATTTAAATGCCATTAAATATTTGCAAGATATAATAAAGACTAGATTTGCAAAAATGAATTGTCATCACATTTACTTAATTTAATATTCAATGGGTTATGTGTTATATGTTTTCATGAAGAAGAATTAAAGAATATAGATCAATATCCTGAGAATGAAATGTCAAATCACATAAAAAGCAATCACACCAAAATAAGAACCTATTTCAAAACTAAAAAATAAGGTGTGTTTTTTTTTATTAAAAAACTGAAAGTTTTACAGGATAACTTAATAATTTTATTTAAATTTATCCCAATTAATTAGCACATTCTCATACATCCTTCCTTCACATTCCTTCAGTTCCTTCTTTCCTATATACCTTTGCTCAATGGCCAAAATAAATAATAGATATTAATATATTTCTTTTCAGCTTAATAATCACTTTACCCACAATATTCTGTGAACTGTATATTAGTGTCCTCAGTTTGAAGATGAGAAATGTGAGATACAGAGAAAAAATGACTGACTAAAGACAGATTGCATTTTTGTATTAGTTTTATGAATAGAGTGTGATATTTCCATTACATCTTTGGACCTCTCAAGAGAACAGAACTAAAAATTGTTGCTTTTGATGATGCTCTACCTTTTTTAATTACTCAACTCCACTCCTTTTAACAAGGTAATAAAACTAAGGAGTTAAAATGCAAACAAAACAAAACAGCATCAAAGATTACTTCTGATAGTAAGGATTTCAGTTAGGCACTGAGCAAGCAGCCAAGCAGAGTAAATATTTTGTAAAAAGTAGGACTTTCAATGTCAAGTCAGGTTCCAAAAGTCACTCTTTTGCAGGCCTATTATTTTTTCTTTAACTCCTTCTATGTGTACTGGATGAATAAAATATTATTTTGGTGTCTATGGAACTTAATTTCTCATGTCGGATCTTTTAAAGTGCAAACTGAATCCTGATAGTGCAAGATGATATTCATGAGTCTGGGGATATATTGCCATCATCTATTCTCCCAGAGGAAGAAATAAAGTTAAGTAATTTTATCTTTTTATTACACTTCTAACTTATTAAGAATATATAAAAGTGCCATCAATCATACTAGAAAAATTATCAGAATTGGAATAATGTGTTGTGCCTCATAGGGCAGTAATTTTCTTTTTATCACTTCTTTGTTTTGGTGAGAGTATGGTGGGTGATATAGGTATAATGCCCTATTCCTATAAACATGGGAGGACTAATCCATGAAAGGAAGAGAGTTCACAGCTAGGCAGTAGACTACAGATGACAGAGATTAGAAGGTGACTATATCCTCAACATTAAAGGATATAATAGTTCTTGTTTTTATTTCCTATTTCCTTTCCACTGATACACTCTCTTTACCTTGTATGTCTAAGATAGATAATATCAATACTGGTTTAGCAGTACCAGATTTTAAATTGTATTATGAAACAGTAATTATCAAAACTGTCTGGTACTGGCTAGGAAATAGAAAGATAGATGAGTAGAATGGGACAGGCACAACAAAATAGTAAAATATTATAGTAACCTGATATTTAAGAAAATCATAGAACTAGATTTTGAGGATAAGAAATCACTATTTGGTGAAACTTGTTGGGACAACTAGAAAGTAGTTTGGCAGAAACTAAATAAAATCTTACACTAGTCACTAAAATAAGATAAAAATAGATACATGATCTAGACATAAAAGGAGATATTATAATTAAAGAACAGAGAATACATTACCTATCAGATTTATGAGCAGGTGAGGAATTTATGAGTCAAAAAGAAATGGAGATCATTGTGAAAAGTAAAATGTTTAATTTGAATACATTGAATTAAAAAGTTTTGGTGCAAACAAAGCAAATGTTGCCAAGATTAGAAGGAAAGCAGGAAATTGGGGAGTAAATTATAGCAAATAGAGAACAATGTAAAATTTATAAAAATAAGAACCATCCTTATTGATAAATGGGCAAGATTTAAGAACAGACAATTTTGGGGAAAAGAAACCAAAGCCAAATATAGGTATATGAAAAATTCTCTAAATCACTGCTGATTACAGAAGTGTAAACCAAATCAATTTCTGAGATATCAACTCATAAACATCAAATTGACTAAAATGACAAAAAGATAGAATGACTAATGTTGGGGGGAATTTTGAAAAACTAGGACAGTACTATACTATTAGTGGAGTTGTGAACTGATCAAACCATGGTGGAGAAGAATTCAGAATTTCACCCATAGATTTATATATATAGTCAGCCTTGAAATAAGAAAGACCCTAGCTTAAATACTGTCTCTGAAACATATCAGCAATATTTCCCTAGATATTGAATAATAGGATCTTCATAAATGGGAGGCAGTACTGATAGACAGTAAAGAGGATAGGGAGCTGGGTCCAAAGTCAGGAAGATCTGTGTTCAATGCCAATCCTAGTCATTTACCAGCTAAGCAATCCTAGGCAAGTCATATAACCTCTGTTTGTCTCTGTTTCCTCAACAGTAAAATGGGAATAATGTGTACACCACTTGCCTCAAAGGGTTGTTGGGAGGATCAAAAGTGATAATACATATAAAGTGCTTAGTATGATGCCTTACACACAATAAAGGTTATATAAATAATGCTTATTCTCTTGCCCCTCTGCCTTCCGTGATAAACAGAATTCCCTGTAGCAATGAAGTCACAGGTCTGGGTGAAAAATAAAACAAATAATTTAGGCAAAATCACAGATAATGAAATACTACTGGTCTGTTTCATGGAATGAGCATTTAAAAAACCTACAACAGATTTGCTCATGTAATTTATGGAAATTTGTCTCATCTGTTGAATTTATACCACATATTTAGATCGGCTATAGAAAATTTGTCTATTCCACATGAGCTTAATCTGAATCTCAAATCTCAAGTATCAAAATCCACAAAGATATACTGTTTAGGCTGTAAGTAAAAAGCTATCAAAACAAATTCCTAGAAATATATCACCCAGCAATTCTTACTGAGTAAATGTATTAGTAACAACCATCTTCATCTCCACTTGTCAGATATAGAACTGAAAAGCATTGCTCTAACACATGGGAAAAACATCTCTTTGGACTGTACTAGTAAAATAAAACTCACTTGCAACCAAAAAGCTTATGGAACTGATACATCATCCAGTTGCTGCAAACATAACAATGTAATATATTATACTTCCCCCCCCCAGGCACAATTAGACTGGCAATCAAATTAATCCCAACATTGGGATTGGTCTTAAAAAATCCTATCTCCTTGAAATAGGAAACCAATTTCATTTAAAATTAAAAAAGTGCATCACCTCAATGACCAAACTCATTTAATGACTGTCATTTTAAACTTAGAATATGAAGCTAAAATCAAATTGATTATCATGTTATTCTCTTCCATTCCAAACAACTTGGAGTGAAGGGAAGTAGATGGAGAAGCCTTTTTGAAACTGCTATTCACTTTCAAGAATTCCACTGCCTTCTTTCTACCTCTGTATGAACTTCCCAGCACTAGCTCTGTGACAGCTGTCATTTGGGAGCAGTCCATTTCTCCAAACAGAACAAACTGTTCCTCATCTCATTTTATTTCTTAGAATTTAGAGGCAACTAGTTAAAAATAAAAATAAGCAGAGGAAATGAAATGGTTTATGCTACTACTGAGTACTATTTGCAGGATTCTTGAAAACTTGCTTACAAACAAACATTGATGTCTTTTCATTTGTACAACTTGACAAAAAAGGAAGAGTTCATTAGAAAAAAAGCAGTCTGGGTAAGTAGGTCAATACCACAATACCACAACACAAAACACACACACACACACACCCCTTCAAATTGACTGGTACTTACAATTCTAACCCCCTTCCCTGGAATTATTTTCCTCCCCATCTTTATTTCCTGGTTCCCTTAGCTTCCTGCAGGTATCTGCTAAACTCTCCCTTTACGTGAAGAAGTTTTTTTCAATCCTACTTAATGCTACTGACTTCTGTCTAATATTATCTTCAAATTTAACCTAAATTTATGTTGTATCTATTTCATTATTTGCATACTTTCTCCCCCACTAATTTGTGAACTCCTTAAGAATAGCACTTTTTTCTTTCTTTTTTTTTTATGGTCAAAGCTTTAAAAAATACCTGTCACATAGTAGATACTTAAGGAATGTTTGTTGACTTTGTATCTCTACAGTATTCCTTGAATCATAGGGCTGAAATCAGCATCAATATGGAAGTTAAAACCAGGTAAACTCTGACACCTTCATGTGTGGTCACATGAGCCAAATAGTTTGAAATTCCCCAAGAATTTATAATCAAAAAGGCTAGAAATTGGCCACCTTGTTAAGTATCCTATTTTTCTATAAAATGGAAATATTGTTGACACAGCATAAAAATTTAACTAACTCTTCATTGTCCTTATATACAATACAGTTCTCAAATAGCATAATATAAAATTTTAAATGAGCCTAACCCAGCTCATTGTGTATAGCATAATGAAAATAGAATTTGAGTGGGAGTAGAAAGAATTGGATTCTAGTCTAGGTTATCTTTCCAAATTACTATGTGTCCTTAGGCTAGTCATAATGTCTTTCTGACATTGAAGTTCTCATTTATGGCCCAGAGAAATGGATGATGATCTTTAAAATTCTTTCCAAGTATATTTTATGATTCCTGTGACTGTCTAATACTGTATAAAGACAGTCTAATTCAAGTCCTGGCTCTCCTGTTTAGTATCTATGTAACCATCAACATATTTCTAGGGTTTTAAGTTTCCTTCTTTGCAAAGTAACTTGGTTTGTACTCAAATTCCATTTCAGCCTTACATCCTATGATATTATGGTTTTTCTATCATCCTAGATTTCTCACTGATCATTGCCTTAATTTCCTAGCTCAGGTGGAACAATAATCTGAAGGTCTTTCTATTCTCCAGCTTTTAGATCTTCTTTGACATATCACCATGACACCTCAAGCATGAGGGCTAACAGCTATCATATCAGGCTTGGAAAGGTAAAAAAAAATTATTATCCATGAAATATCACAATTTTAAAAAGAATGGATCATACATTTAGAGTTGAAAGAGACCTTCGAGGCTATACTTTGGTCAACCTTCTCCCAATTTATAGACAAGGAAAGTTAGGTTAGGAAGATTAAGTATCTTATCCAAATTCAAGCAGTTAGTGTCAGAAGTAGAATTTTAGTCCAGGTACTTTGACAACAGACAGTATATTGGATAGTTGGAAATAGTGACCAGTTCCCTTTCTAGTATACCACACATCTGAAATTTTAAAGAATTTTAGTGATAACAATAATAATTAATAGAAGGAAAGAATATTAGAGACTGTCTTTTCCAACCTCCTCCTCCTTTTTTGTTTTTTACAAATCAGGAAACTGAGGTCCTGACAGATTGAATAATTTCCTACTTCTCCAGTGTCAAATAGCTAGTAAGTGGCTATGTCTCAAATCTAGATCTTCTAACTCTAAATTAAGGATTATTTTAATTGTACCACAATGATTATGCTAATCATTATTGAGAAAGAGAAGGATTAATTTTTAAGTTTAGATTTTTCTGAACATAATTATGTACACGATATCTCCCCCAATAGAATACAAACTCTATGAAAGCAGAGATAGTTGCATTTTTTGTTGGTTTTGTATCCATAGAGTCTAGCACAATTCCTAGAACATTATAGAGCTTTACAAGCCTTTACCTATTTTAGATAGATTATGACTGGGGTAAGAATATATCTCATCTTTGTTTAATTTTAAATTTGTTCAATTAAGCATTTTTTTCTCTGTTTCTTATATGACTCACCTTCTTTTACTAAAAAAATCTAATAGTAATTAGTATAAACAAGCAAAAAAAATTCTCACAATGGTCAAGAAATTATATCTATGGGACTTCTGGGTTAAGATGGTGGCAGAGTAGAGTCAGGGCAACTTTCTCTCCTTACCAACGGATATAGAATACATCCAAAGGACAAGAAAACAAAATCCAGATGAAAGAAGGGACCCCACAATAGGGCGCAGTATTGAAGGTAAGTGGGATTTAGGCACTTCCAAGCTATAAGGAGGGGAAATAGCTCCCGTCAAAATGTGAGAGGATCACCCCTCCCCCACCCTACCCACAGTATCAGAGCCAGAGGCTGCGCTCCAGAGTTAGAGCTAGCAGGGGCACAAAATCTAGCCCCTAGGCAGCTATCTGGCACTACTAGAAGCTTGCTCCTGAGAGCACCAAGACCTGAGATCCCAGGTGGCTGGAAAACTAAGACCTTGGTGATGGGAGAGGGGCTGAGAGAGGCAGCAGCAGTGCCCAGAACTCTCAGACTCAGGGGAAAATCTCCCGTGGAGGAGCAAGTGTGGGCCAAGTCCCAAGCTCTAGGCAGCTGGCTAGGAACATGGAGGCTTGACCCTGAAAACAGCTAGACCAGAGACCCCAGAGGGTCCACAGAGAAACCAAGAGACTCAAAAAGTAGCCTCAGGCAAAAAACTGCTCCCTAACTCCATACAAAGAGACTCTGATTACCGTACTGAGCCTTCTGGCAGATAAAACATAATGATGCCAATCAAGGCCAATCAAGAAATAAACAAGAAGACCAAGAAAAAAGCTCAAACACTTGATAACTTCTGCACAGAAAAAAAAGAAAACAGAGGAGGACAAACAATTAAAGACATCAAAACCTTCACAAAAAAAAAAGAAAATGGGTCACAAGATCTTGAAGAGCTGAAATATGAGATTATGAGAAAGATGGAAGAGATCTGGCAAGAAAATAGCAGTTTAAAAGGCAGAATTTCCCCATTGGAAAGTGAGGCTCAGAAATTAAATGAATTGATAAGCAAACTGAAGACCAGAAATGACCAGCTGGAAGACTTGAAGAACCAAACAGACCAGATTGAAAAGGAAAACCAATCTCTAAAGGCTAGAATTGGGGAATTAAAAGTCAATGATCTCCTAAGACAGCAAGAACAAATAAAGCAAAGTCAAAAGACTGATAAAATAGAAGGAAACATGAAATACCTCACTGAGAAATTGACAGATCAAGAAAACAGGTCTAGAAGAGACAATTTGAGAATCATTGGTCTTCTTGAAAAAGCAGAAATTAATAGAAATTTGGACTCCATACTAAAGGAAATTATTCAGCAAAACTGCCCTGAAGTTGTAAAAGAGGGCAATATAGACATTAAAAGGATCCATAGATCATCCTCTAAACTAGACCCTGAAAAGACAATCCCCAGAAATATGATAGCCAAATTCAAGAGCTTCCAAGAAAAAGAAAAAATATTACAAGAAGCCAGAAAGAGACAATTCAGATATCAAGGAGCACCAATCAGGATCACACAGGACCTGGCACCCTCCACATTAAAAGACCACAAGGCCTGGAATATGATATTCAGAAATTCAGGAGAACTGGGTCTACAAACAAGGATCACCTACCCATCAAAACTGACTATATACTTCCAGGGGAAAGTATTCAACAAGATAGAAGATTTCCAAGTATTTGCACAGAAAAGACCAGGACTAAATGGAAAGTTTGATATCCAACCACAAAACCCAAGAGAAACATGAAAAAGTAAATAAGAAACAGGGGAAAGAAAGAAAATTCTTATTCTTAAATTTATCCCTTTAAGGGCCTTAATAAGATCAAATTATTTGTATTCCTACATGGAGAAATGTTATGTGTAATTTTCAAAAACTGTATTCACTATTTTAGTAATTAGAAGAATTATTCATAGGGAGAGGTTGGAGCACTAAATAGTCTAACTTGAAACAGGGTGGGAAAAAAAGAGGGAGGGTGAATAGTAGATGGCATCAAGAGAAACTTGAATGAATAAGAAAAATAGGATATTCTATACTACACAAAGAGAGCATGGGAAGGGGAAGGAATCAATACTATTATAAAAAGGAGAGGAAGGGAACATTAAGAGGTAATATTTAAACCTTACTCTCAGCAGAATTAACCCTAAGAGGGAAGAGTAGCTATATCCATTTGGATATAGAATTCTATCTAACCCTACTGAGAAAGTCAGAAGGGATCAACCAAGATGAGCAGGGGAGTGAGGAGGTCAAAAAAAGGGGGGAGGGAATTCATTAGGCCTTCAAAAATAAAAAGAGGGGAATAATAAGGGAGGGGGTGGAAAGGGAAGTAAATCAAAGGAGGGGAAAAGGGGGACTGGTCTAAAACAAACCACTAGTTTAAAAGGAAATAGTGTAAGAAGGAGAGGTAGAACTAGGAGAGGATACCAAAATGTTGAGGAATACACAACTGATAATTATAACTCTAAATGTGAATGGGATGAACTCGCCCATAAAACAGAAGCAAATAGCAGAGTGGATTAGAAAACAAAAGCCTACCATATGTTGTCTACAGGAAACAAATATGAGGTGGGTGGACATACACAGGTTTAAGGTGAAGGGCTTGAGCAAAATCTTTTGGGTTTCAAATGAGAAAAAGAAGGCAGGAGTGGCAATCATGATCTCTGACAGAGCCAAAGTAAAAATAAATTTGGTTAAAAGAGATAGGGAAGGTAATTACATCCTGATTAAAGGCAGCATAGGCAATGAGGAAATAACAGTGCTCAATGTGTATGCACCAAACACTATAGCATCCAAATTCCTAAAGGAGAAACTGGCAGAGCTCAAGAAGGAAAAAGATTGTAAAACCATATTAGTGGGAGATCTAAATATTCCTCTTTCAGATTTAGATAAATCAAACCAAAAAATAAATAAGAAAGAGATAAGAGAGGTAAATGAAATCTTGAAAAATTAGATTTAATAGATATGTGGAGAAAAATAAATAGTAACAAAAAGGAATATACCTTCTTTTCAGCTGCACATGGTACATTCACAAACATTGACCATGTAATAGGGCATAGAAACATTGCAAACAAATGCAAAAGAGCAGAAATAATAAATGTAACCTTCTCAGACCATAATGCAATAAAAATAATAATTAGTAAGGGCACCTGGACAGGCAAATCAAAAACTAATTGGAAATTAAATAATATGATTCTCCAAAACCAGCTAGTCAAAGAAGAAATCATACAAACAATTAACAATTTCATTGAAGAGAATGACAATGACGAAACATCCCACCATACCCTGTGGGATGCAGCTAAGGCACTACTCAGGGGGAAATTTATATCCTTGAATGCATATATTAACAAATTAAAGAAGGCAAGATCAATGAACTGAGCATGCAAATTAAAAAACTAGAAAGGGAACAAATTAAAAATACCTACCTAAACACCAAATTGGAGATTATAAGAATAAAAGGAGAAATCAATAAAATTGAAAGTAAAAGAACTATTAAATTAATAAAGAAGAATAGAAACTGCTACTTTGAAAAAACAGATAACATAGACAAAGTACTGGTTAGTCTAATTTAAAAAAGGAAAGAAGAAAACCAAATTGACAGTATCAAAGATGAAAAGGGAGACCTCACCTCTAATGAAGGGGAAATTAAGGCAATCATTAAAAACTATTTTGCCCAATTATATGGCAATAAATATAGCAATCTAGGAGATATGGATGAATATTTACAAAAATACAAATTGCCTAGATTAACAGAAGAAGAAATAGAATACCTAAATAATCCCATATCAGAAAAAAGAAATTGAACAAGCCATCAAAGACCTCCCTAAGGAAAAATTGCCAGGGCCTGAAGGATTCACAAGTGATTTCCATCAGACATTCAAAGAGCAACTAATCCCAATACTATACAAACTATTTGACAAAATAAGTAAAGAAGGAGTTCTACCAAACTCCTTTTATGATATAGATATGGTACTTATCCCAAAGCCAGGTAGATCAAAAACAGAGAAAGAAAACTACAGACCAATTTCCTTAATGAACATAGATGCAAAAATCTTAAACAGAACACTAGCAGAGAGACTTCAGCAATTGATCACAAGGTTTATTCATTATGATCAGGTGGGATTTATAATAGGAATGCAAGGATGGTTTAACATCAGGAAAACCACTCACATAATTGACCATATCAACAAGCAAACCAACAAAAATAACATGATTATCTCAATAGATGCTGAAAAAATCTTTTGACAAAATACAACATCCAATCCTATTCAAAACACTAGAAAGTATAGGTATAGAAGGACCTTTCCTAAAAATAATAAACAGTATATACCTAAAACCATCAACAAGCATCATATGCAATGAGGATAATTAGAAGCCTTCCCAATAAGATCAGGCATGAAACAAGGATGCCCACTATTGTCTCTATTATTTAACATTGTACTTGAAACACTAGCACTAGCAATTAGAGAAGAAAAAGAAATTGAAGGTATTAAAATAAACAATGAGGAGACTAAGCTATCACTGTTTGCAGATGATATGATGGTCTACATAAAAAATCCTAGAGAATCAACTAAAAAGCTAATAGAAATAATCAACAACTTTAGCAAAGTTGTAGGATATAAAATAAATGCACATAAATTATCAGCATTTCTATATATCTCCAACACATCACAACAGCAAGAGGTAGAAAGAGAAACACCATTTTAAAATCACCCTAGACAATATAAAATACTTAGGGATCTATCTACCAAAACAAACACAGGAATTATACGAAAACAACTATAAAACACTTTCCAAACAATTAAAACTAGATCTAAACAATTGGAAAAACATTGATTGCTCATGAGTAGGATGAGCTAACATAATAAAAATGACAATTCTACCCAAATTAATTTACCTATTTAGTGCCATACTTATCAAGCTACCAAAAAACTTCTTTACTGAATTAGAAAAAACTATAACAAAGTTCATTTGGAATAACAAAAGATCAAGAATATCAAGGGAAATAATGAAAAAAAACTGAAGGAAGGTAGTCTAGTAGTACCAGATATTAAACTATACTATAAAGCCTTGGTCATCAAAACGTTATGGTATTGGCTAAGAGACAGTAGGGAGAATCAGTGGAATAGACTTGGGGTAAATGACATCAGTAAGACTGTGTGATAAACCCATAGAGCCCAATTTTTGGGACAAAAATACAGTTTTTGATAAAAACTGTTGGGAAAATTGGAAAACAATATGGGAGAGATTAGGTTTAGATCAACACCTCACACACTACACCAGGATAAATTCAGAATGGATGAATGACTTGAATATAAAAAAGGAAACTGTAAGTAAAATAGATGAACACAGAATAGTATATCTGTCAGGTCTCTAGGAAAGGAAAGATTTTAAAACCAAGCAAGAGTTAGAAAAAATTACAAAATGTAAAATAAATGATTTTGATTATATCATACTAAAAAGCTTTTGTACAAACAAAAACCATGCAGCCATAATCAGAAGGGAAAGAACAAATTGGGAAAAAATCTTTATAACAAAAAACTCTGATAGGGGTTAGTTACTCAAATATACAAGGAGTTAAATCAATTGTATAAAAAATCAAGTCATTCCCCAATTGATAAATGGGCAAGGGACATGAATAGGCATTTTTCAGATGAAGAAATCAAAAGTATCAATAAGCACATGAGAAAGTGTTCTAAATCTCTAATAATTAGAGAAATGCAAATCAAAACAACTCTGAGATATCACCTCACACCTAGCAGATTGGCTAAAATGATTTTTTATCATTTTATCATTTATCAGGGGAGAGTAATGAATTTGGGAGGCGATGTGGCAAAATTGGGACATTAATGTATTGCTGGTGGAATTGTGAACTGATCCAACCATTCTGCATGGCAATTTGGAACTATGCACGAAGAGCAATAAAAGACTGCCTGTCCTTCGATCCAGCCATAGCATTCCTGGGTTTGTACCCCAAAGAGATCATAAATAAACAGACCTGTATGAAAATATTTATAGCTGCACTTTTTGTGGTGGCAAAAAAACTAGAAAATGAAGGGATGCCCTTCAATTGGGGAATGGCTAAACAAATTGTGGTATATGTTGGTGATGGAATACTATTGTGCTCAAAGGAATAATAAACTGGAGGAATTCCATGTGAACTGGAAAGACCTCCAGGAATTGATGCAGAGTGAAAGGAGCAGAGCCAGAAGAACATTGTATACAGAGACTGATACACTGTGGTAAAATGGAATGTAATAGACTTCTGTACTGGCAGCAATGCAATGACCCAGGACAATTCTGAGGGATTTATGGAAAAGAACACTACCCACATTCAAAGGAAGAACTGCAGGAATGAAACACAGAAGAAAAACAACTGCTTTAACACATGGGTTGATGAGGGCATGGTTGGGGATGTAGACACTAAATGACCACACCAATGTAACTATCAATAATATGTAAATAAGTCTTGATTGATCATATATGTTAAAACCAGTGGAAATGCGTTTTGGATATGGGGGGGGTGAAGGTGGATGAAGGGGAAAGTGAAAACAAGAATCATGTAACCATGGAAAAGGTTTCTAAAAAAATAAAATATTAAAAACTAATAAATAAAATGGTTGTAACCCCCCCCCAAAAAAGAGTATAAGGGGTATACTAATTCCTACTATGTGGCAAAAAAAAAAAAACAGAAATTATATGTATTTCCCTTCAAATGTCTTCATCTCTTTGTTGGTGGTGGTAATGTGGTGCAGTCCATATGCCTTATGATCTGTCATCCTGAAAGACTGAGGGAAGAACAAGAAGTCATTATCTAGATCTTTTGTTCCGTGTTGAAACATTATGGAAGATAAGATTAGAAAGGTAAGTAAGGGTCAGATTTTGGAAGGTCTTTGGCAAAATCCCAAGTGTATAGGAACTATTCTGTAAATGATGAGGAATAATTGAAGGATTTTGAGAAAGTGAGAAATGTAATGAGAGATATGCTTTAGGAAGATTAATCTACTGGCAGTGATATTAGATAGGTTGGATATGAAGTGATCAGTTAGAAAACTATTACCTTAAACTAAGCACAAAACGATAAAAGTCTGAAGTAAGAGGATAATGGTAGAATCATAGAATTATAGCTTGAAGAAGAGGACTCAGAATGGAGCGAAGTGACTATTTAAAACATGAGAAAGAAAAACGTATAGCACTTGATTAAGTATTAGTGAGAGAATCAGTCAAAAATGGCTTTTTTATGTAAGTTACATGATTCCAAATACAAAACAAACAAACAAAAAAACAATTCAGTTTTCAACATTATTCACTAGGTAATGTGACCTTTAGAAATCCTGAACTCATCCAGTGCAGTTCGACACTTGTGGGAAATATAAGTAAAGGTAATGGGATCACCAGGGATATTATAAATAAACTAAGTGGTTTGTGGGAACACACACTATGATTTATGAGAGACTAGACCTGGACATGAAGACTCGAACAGCCATGCTTATTAGTTGACAAAAATTAGACAATTATTTTTAAAGAGGGAGCTATCATGTCTCTGCTGAAAAAGTCAATGAAAATATAATTTCCTGGGAAACTCAATTTTAATCTCTCAAAGAAGAAGAGAAATATAGAACTGTCAATTTGACACTACACTAAACAATATTTAATGTTCTTTTGTTCTTTTCTTTTTTGTTCAGAGGATAGTAAAATAAGGTTTACAACCTCTTAATTTGGATAGACAGAAACATGATCAAGTCATTGTCAGAAATGGAATTGTAATTATTTATGATCCATTTAATTTTAAGATGAATACTCCATATATATTGATCACAATGAAAAAGGAAGGAGAAAATATGCATTTCATTCATTACAATATTTCAATACCATCCTGAACTACTTCAATTTCTATGCAGAGACATTTGCTCAAATTACTTAGTGGTGGACAATTCTGTAGATACGTTTCTTGAAAGGCATGATAGTTTCTTTATATCCTTCTTCTTCAGCAGATTTATCCATTATCAGGAATACACTCCTGACTTCATCAGTAGTAACACTCCTGAATATATAAGCTGGATATATATTGTCTAAGCAGTCATGATCAATTCTGACTGTTCTCTTTCTCTCTTCAGGCAACTTGTAGAAATTACAGTTTGCAAACAGTCGATGTTTATAGAAGCAGACCTCCATGTTCCCAGAAGTGCTGTTCCTGCCTCTAAGCAGTCTTCTTCAACCCAGGAAAACTCTAGGACTGTCCCAATGGGTGACTAGCTAATCAAATGCTGCCAGGAATCACCAAAAGATAAGAGTTCTCAGGGAATCTCATGGAGTTTCACACTTTTGGCATATTCCAGACAAATGGGATGATTTGTACTAGGAATCATTCTTTGAATAAGTTTTTAGAACTCTCCCACCACAGTGAAATATGAAGGATGTAAAACAGTCCAAAGGGTTCCAAAGCTGGTCAAAAAGTATACCTTCTTAATCTTGCTTCCACATTCTGTAGCATTTCTACATCTGGCTTCTCCATCAGTTCCTGCATCTCAGTAATTATATCTGTTAGAAATGTTCCATGGCTGCACAGCATGTGCTCCCATTCTTTCTTTTTCTCCATTATTCGAGGTTCCACGTTACTTTCTATGTTCTTTAGTCTCTGATAGATCTCACTAAGCTTCTGGTTCCTCTCCAATTTGAGTTCCTCTTTTGTTTCCTTCCTTGGCTCTACCCATCTTGACAGAAATTTTTTTCCTAAAAAGATTTCTATATGTATGTACAGAGTTATCCCTTATCAAAGCCCATGACAGGGATGGCTCCTTCTCTTCATAAAGAAGTTGTCTAACTCACATAATACCATTCTTCATGATGTCCTGTTAGGTCTAAATATCCTTCCTGCAGCAGAAAGCTGCCACTGCAGTGGGACAAAGGATGTGGTAGTTAAGAGCCTCTGACTTAGAGCAGATCATGCAGAGTTAAGGTCTTGTCATTTTCACAGAACAGCTCCTGGTCTTCCCTGTGTCTCACAAATCTGCTTCCTCCTTCAGGGTATATAGCTATGGAAAACTGAAGTCTTTTCAGTTTGGAGAATTCCAAGCATTCAAAGCAGCAGGAGGGTGAATTGGTTTGGTGAATAGGTTCAGTTCTTGGGACTAAATAAAGTGGATGTCCACATTCCAAGATGACTGGGAAGTGAGTAGAGGAGAGCAGCATATACAAGGATATCCTACCAGTGGGGTTGCAGCCATGATCCTTGCATAGCTTTCCAAGCCTGTGACCCTTGGAAATCCAATTTGTAGAAGAATCAGTCCAGAAAAAGGGCATTGTCCTCCTGTTTTTAAGAGTATATTACAAGTATATTATAAGCAAGAGTATTCGAAGAACAACTATAAAATAAATCAGCCCTGAAACATTTTTTCCTCCAGCTGAATTAATCACCCTTTATAAATGAAATTGGAACATTTTCATTTTATTCTCTTATTTTCTCTTTATTTAGTTAAGTTTCCCACATTAAAGTTAGTTTCTTAAATGGCTCAAAAGATGGCTCTGTATATTTTTTTATAGCTGGTCCCTGGACCAACTAGATTCTTTTATTTTTGTATCGTAGTTTTTTGTTTTGTTTTGTTTTGTTGTTTGTTTTGTTTTTTTAAACCCTTACTTTCCATCTTAGAATCAATACTGTGCATTGGTTCCAAGGCAGAAGAGTGGTAAGGGCTAGGCAATGGGGGTTAAGTGACCTGCCCAGGGTCCTACAGCTAGGAAGTGCCTGAGGCCAGATTTGAACCTAGGACCTCTCATTGCTAGGTCTGGCTCTCAATCCACTGAGCCACCCAGCTGCCCCCTCATATTTTAGTTTCTAAAGTTAACATGATAATCTCAATGTACCTCACTAAGCTTTGGTCATCCTTGACCTAGGACAACATACACTGCTAATCTTCACTTTCTCTCCTCTTTTTGTCTTTCTCCCCTTCACTTCACCCATCCTGTCTCTGTCTTTGTCTGTCTATCTGTCTCTCTTTCTCTCTGTCTTCCCTTCCTCTCCCTTTTTCTTTCTCTTTCCTTCTCCCTCTTTCTCTGCCACCAGACAACACATGAGCATGATAGATATGTGGTAGGCCGGGAAATGATTCTGACTCAGTGTTTATCTGATCCTTAATTGGTAATGACTTATTTAATATTTTAGTTTTCCCGGATCATGAGATCATAAATTCATGATTATGAGCTGTAAAAGACCTCAAAAGTCACATAATCAAACAACTCATTTTACCTCTGAGGGCTTTGAGGTCTAGAGAGGTTGAATGACTTGTCCAAAGTAGATAATTATATGTCCATTTTCAGAGATATCTTCAATGTTTTTACAACTATTTGGATTTCCAGAATCAATACATAACACCACAGGAACTATTATAGATCAGACTTTTCAGTGATAGTAAAAATTTGGCAAGTAAGTTGCAAAGGTAGCTTTGTTATAACAGGAAGAATACTGACTTCAGAATCAAAAGGCCTGGTTTCAAATCCTACTGTTATTATTTTTAAAACTTATATTGATACAATTTTTATTAATAATTTTCTGACATTTTGTAATCCATGTTCTCTCCCACCCTCCAAGCCTTCCTCCTCCCAAAGACAATAGCTAATATGATATAGGTAGTATATTTTTATCATATAATACACATTTTCATATTTGTAATGTTGTGAGAGAAGACATATGTCAACTATACTAGATAAAAATTCCTAGAGGAAATAAAGTGAAGAATGGTATGATTCTGTCTACATCCAGACTTCTATTCCTGCTCTTTATTAATCTTTAGATAAATAACACTATATCAATAGCTCCATTTCCTTTATAATAAAATAAAATACATAATGTCTAAGGCTTCATCCAGCTCTAAGATACTGTAAAAAATTTTTGTTCTTTAAGTTCAGGAGATAAAAATATATGTAATATGAAAACCTATTTAACCTGAAGCAACCTAAAAGCCATATCAAAGTATGAGGCAAACAAACAAATTAATAAATTACTAAGCAGGGTAGAGAGAATACAGTTTGTATTACAACTTTTACCATAAAGAGGGAAGATAATTCAAGAAATCACACATTTAAAAAAGAATCATTTTCCAAATTTTAAAGATCATGTAATTGAAGCAGAGATATTAAGAAATTTCTTCAAAGATTAGTTCCTATACAATTTCAGAGGCAACAAAAATATCTATATCTAACCAGCCAATTTCTGTGACTGAGAATCTAAATCTATAGGAGGGGAGTTTATAGGTATATATTGTTATTTTCCATGAGATCTGTATATGTCTTTTTTTTAAGGTATAAATTCATTGCTTTAACCTTTGTGAATCATGTCCTTGTAAGCTGAATGGATGAAAGTATCCTGGGTTGAATCAGATAGAGAAATTCCCAGATTATCTAGGTGGGGTAAATATTATACCAGAGAGAAATTACCAGGATGGTACCCACAATCTTGACTCAAGTAAGTAAAATATTGACTTCTCAGGTAAAAGGAATATCTCATTATCATCTTTTAATTTTCAGTTTGTAGTTTAATATTTTGCCCAGAGAATATTTTTAATGAGTATATGTTGAATTGAATTGAACTGAAATGAAAACCTTAGAAACAGTGGTTACATTATTAAAACTATTATCAATACTAAGTTACTGAAGGGACTTGACCCAATCAGCAGCTGTCTAAGACTCATTGCATCTATTCAAAAAAGCTCTGGAAGAATTCTGAAAGTTGATGTGATTCCCATTGCTATTTCATAACCAAGTCATTTACAAAGATTGAAATAGAGAACTAGTTGATCACATTTCTATAAGAAATCATGGAGATATAGAGATTTTTTTAAAACAGTAAAATGTTTACTTTATCAGCACATTAGAATGTCATGACTCTTCAAAGTCATTTATAATAAAATGATCCAGACAAAACTTAAAATTATTTTCCTTTTCAAAAGAGCAAGTGTAGTTTCTATATTTTCCCCATGTAATGATGTTATTTATTATCCATCATTTATGGAGTATGTACATTGAATTGAATCTTCTAAATTAGTGGCTTTCCAATTTTTCCATTAGGGGATCTCTAAGGATTCCAGGCAAGAATTTGTGGTCAATGAAGCCATGTTTAATCTGTGTCTATTCTATCACTTTTATGTGCCAGTTCAATTACTTTGAGTTCCAGGGCATGTAAAAACTTCCATTAACTAAAATTCTTGAAAAGGGCAAACAAAATCATGGCCACTCTTGCAGGCCTCCATATATCAAATCATATATCTCACAGGCAGTGAATTCCTCATTCAAAAAGACAACCTATAGAGACAGTTTTATTCTGGACATGAAGTAAGCAGTTTCATTCTTGGACAAGAAAATGAAGAAAACTTTTATTGTAATTTGAAGATCTAAGCAAGAATATGCAATATTCAATAATTAGGAATAAGAAGTCTGCACTATAAGGGCAAGCAACTGGAATGCTAAAGGATACCATGTATGCAGATCCAGGGTCTAAACCTGATGAACTTATTCTTAACTGAAAGACCATTTGGGGATAAAAATAAGGCAAGTTTGAGATTTTGGTAGGTAGACAATAAGATGGAGAACTAAAACTTGTTTATTTCACTTGAGGATATGAACATTGGATTGTTCCCTTTTCAAAAGCCTTGTGTTCCCTCTGGTCTCCATCTTTATTGTAGCCATTGAAACTCTCACCATGAAAAATGAAGAACACAAAGTCACAAATTTGAAATCACAGTAAACTCTGAAAAATGCAAGATAAATAGGCCTCCAGTGGTGCAAAGAAACCCTGGAGTGATGTATTTCTCTTCATTGTGGAATTGGTTGAATTCAGAGTTTTCTTAAATGAGAAAATTGCTCACTTGGGTATTTCTTACTCATGGTTTTCATGTGAAAAGAAAGAAAGAAAGAAAGAAAGAAAGAAAGAAAGAAAGAAAGAAAGAAAGAAAGAAAGAAAGAAAGAAAGAAAGNGTTTTAAGACTGGCCCTTGCTTCCATCGTTAAGAAAAATAATTCTTATGAAGAGGGGGCAGCCATCTCTATCACTACCACCACCAATAACTGATATCCAACTGCCACTTAAAGGCAGATAAATCCAAGAAAATAAGAGCAACATACATTGTTCCTTTACCCTCATACCATTTGATGTATTTAGCAGCCCTTGTGGAGATGTGACCTAGCAACTTCTTCTGTGAGTGTGTTACCCTTCTCTCCATAGGAGCTATAGCTACTGAAGACTTAAAAAATAGCATTCTCGTTATCATAGTCTGTCACATTGTCACATGATTCATTGATAGAAATATATATATATGTGTATATATATACGTATACATATATATGTGTATGTATATATATATATATATATATATAACTCTTACCTTCCATCTTGGAGTCAATACTGTGTATTAGCTCCAAGGCACAAGAGTGGTAAGGGCTAAGCAGTGGGGGTTAAGTGACTTGCCCAGGGTCACACAGCTGGGAATTGTCTAAGGCCAGATTTGAAAACCTAGGACCTCCTGTCTCTAGGTCTAGCTCTCAATCCACTGAGCTACCCAGCTGCCTTCTGGAAATTATATTAAAGAAGATATTTCTGTTCTTTGAACTATAACATAAGATTCATAGGGTTTTCCATTTGCCTTCAGCTGAATCTCCCTATATGTGTTTTTTCCCCATGTTAGAATGTGAGTTCATTAAAAGAATGACTTACTTTTTCATACATGTATTTCCAATGATTTCTATGCAGTAAGCATATAATGTTTGTTTTTTCACTTATTACTTGATTCATTATAGCAAATCTAAATTTTTCTCTTTAAATTTTTCAAATATTGCTTTTTTTCCTTATACTCTGTGGTCAAGAAGAACAACTCCCTCATCTTTGGGATGGTCCATCAAATTCTTGAACAAAACTATCATGTTCCAGGTATATTTTTATTTTTTAAACCCATATTTTGTCTTAGAATTGATGCTAAGTTGTGGTTTCAAAGCAGAAGAGTTGTAGGGGCTAGGCAATTGGGGTTAGGTGACTTGCCCAGGGTCTCACAGTTGGGAATGTCTGAGGCCAGACTTCAAACAAGGATCTCCCATCTCCAGGCCTAGCTCTCTTTCTACTACACCACCTACTGCCCCCAGATTTTATTTTTTAAAGAAGTTAAACATTAGTACTTAATTTAAAAAATATCTATCACATGTTAACATCACATTGATAACAGTCCAATGAATGAATGATTTATCAGATATCTTCAATTCTTGTTATAAAGCTGACAACTTCCAGGTATTAAAAAAAGAATTCTAATAGATTATGTGTTTCATACGGTTGAAGATTTATCAGAGGACAAAAATCACTCAAAAATATAGTTGTTTAGGTAGGTTGCAAACTGAAACATTAAAGAGATACGCATATCGATGATATCAGAGATTCATCCATAGTATTAAAGCATCATGCTTTGTTATTAGAATCTAATTTCTGGTGCTTGGGGACCTTAGAAAAGAAAAAAAAAAGCCCAGAAGATATGATTAAGGAACAGCTATCCGTGATTTTACAATACGTTCTAGACCAGTGATGGGCAAACTACAGCCTGAAGGCCAGATGTGGCCTCCTGAAATGTTGTATCCAGCAGCGGAACATTATTCCTAATCTGACAAAAACAATGAGTAGGATACAATACAAAGAAACTTTGAAAGAGTTGCCTTAGAAACAGACTGACAGATGAGCATTTCCTTTCTTTTGGCCCCCTCTTTAAAAAGTTTGCCCATCACTGCTCTAGACCTTTAACTCTCTGTTATGATTTCCTTCAACTCATGGATAGGCTGAGTGCTAATATAATAAAAATGGCAATCCTATCTAATTAATGTAGTTATCACTGCCACACCAATCAAACTACCAAAAAGCTATCTTATAGAAATAGAAAAATAATAAAATTTATCTGGAAGAAAAAAGGTCAAGAATATCAAAGGAACTAATGGAAAAAAAAAAACGTGAAGAATGGTGACCTAAGCAGTATCATATCTTCAACTGTACTATAAAGCAGCAGTCATCAAAACAATCTAGTACTGGCTAAGAAATAGAAGGGTGGATCAATGGAATATATTAGTGGTAAATGATCTAATGTTTGATAAACCCAAAGATCCGAGCTTTGTGAATAAAACTCACTCTACAGCAAAAACTTTTGGGAAAATTGGAAAAATATGGCAAAATTTAGGTTTAGCTCAATTTTTCATACTATACCAGGATTAGATCAAAATGGAGATATGATTTAAACATAACGAATGATATAAGTAATTCTGGGGGACATAGAATGGCTTACCTGTCAAATTTTTTTGAAACAGAAAGAATTTATGATCAAATGAGAGAAAGAGAACTATCAAGATGTCAAATGAATAATTTTAATTATATTACATTTAAAAGGTTTTTTACAAACAAAACCAATGTAACACATATTAGAAGGAAAACAATAAATGAAAACATTTTTATAATGAATTTCTCTTATAAATGTCTAATTTCTCATATTTATACAGAACTAAGTCAAATTCATATAACTATAAAGCATTCCCCAGTTAATAAATTATCAAAGGATAAGAACAGGTAGTTTTCATATGAAGAAATCAAAGCTATCAATTACCATAGGAAAAAATGTTCTAAATACCTCTTGATTAGAGAACTGTAAATTAAAATAATTCTGCAGTACCACATCAAACCTATCAGATTGGCTAATATGACTGTAAAGGAAAATGGTAAATGTTCAAGAGAATGTGATAAATTTGGGATACTAGTGAATTGCTAGTGGAGTTATGAACTGATCCAACCATTCTGGAGGGCAATTTGGAATTATGCCAAAAGGGTACAAAAGAATGCATATCTTTTGATCCAGTAATACCACTATTAGGTCTGCATCCCAAAGAGATTTTTTTTTAAATTTATTTTATTTTTTTTTAACCCTTGTACTTCGGTGTATTGTCTGATAGGTGGAAGAGTGGTAAGGGTGGGCAATGGGGGTCAAGTGACTTGCCCAGGGTCACACAGCTGGGAAGTGTCTGAGGCCAGGTTTGAACCTAGGACCTCCTGTCTCTAGGCCTGACTCTCACTCCACTGAGCTACCCAGCTGCCCCCCAAAGAGATTTTTAACAAAAGGGAAAGGACTTGTTTGTACAAAAATATTTATAGCTGCACTTTTTTGTGGTGGCAAAGAATTGGAAACTAAAGGAATGTCCTTCAATTGGGGAATGGCTGAACTAATTTTGGTATATGATATGCTGAAAGGAATTATGAACACTATGATTTCAGAAAGAGCTGGAAAGACCTACGTGAACTGATGCAGAGTAAAATCAGCAGTACCAGGAGAACATTATATATAGTAACTGAAATATTGTGAAAGAATCAAATGTGATAGATTTTGCTACTAATCAGGAGACAATGATCCAGGACAATTTTGAGGGACTTATGAAAAAGAATAATATCTACCTCTAGAAAAAGAACTGTTGGAGTAGAAATGCAAATGAAAACATATGATTTATCATGTATTTATTTGGGTATTTTGGGGGGTTGGTTTTATAAGATAATTCACTTACAAAAGCGAATAATAAAGAAATATGTTTTGTGTGATAATAAATGTGTACCTTAGATTGAATTTCTTTTCAGCTCCAGGAGGGGGAAAGGAAGAAGGAAGGGAGATAATATGGATCATATTAACTTTGAAAAATTTATGTGCAAATTTGTTATCATAATAAATAAATAAAATTTTAAATTTTAAATTAATTTTAAAATATTATTTCCATCAATTTTCAGTATACACTGTGTCATAATATTCTCTACCAGTTCATATCAGTCAAATACCAATATATAAAAGGAAATAACCCTCCATTGTGCTTCCCTCTAAAGGGCTAATATACAATATTTAGTTTTGTTTTGTTTTGTTTTCTCCCTGTCTTTCTTGAAAATAGTGTAACATTTAACCCAATTAGGAAATACTTTGTAGGAAGTTTGGACTAATTATTTTTCTTTTGAATAGGAAAAACCTGGCAAACTTGATACTGATAGCCTATACGGTAATTAGCAAGAGAGGCAACCAGTTTGTTCTACAGATAAACTGATCCACCTTCCTGATTATGATAAAAACTAGGAAGTGCCATCAATACTTTGATGAAGAATTCATCATAGAGAAGATATATATTTCCTCTAAAACACCATTATTATCGGTTTCATTGTCCATCTATAGTCACCAGGTCTCCAGATAGATGATGGCATTCTTTGAGCCTTACCTTGTACTCCTGCTGAATTTAAGCACTATTTATAGAGCAATGCAGGTGTGTTCTACCAACATTTAACAATCATAATCTCCGGGGAAAATACACATATACTTTTTTACTATATCATAAAAACATATATTTTTAAAATTTTCATGATCTGAAAAATTATCTCAGCATAAACAGTTTATTAAGATGGATGTACTAAATTCTATTTATATTCACTTTTCCCTTTTTGTTTGCATGTTTGTTATCTATATATATAGAGAGATGTAACATATAACAGTTTAATCCTGAATTATTAATAATTTCTTAACTTGAGACAATTAGCAAAATAATATATAAATCCATGTTTTAAAGCTCCTGATTTCTGAGATGTAAATTCTCATCCTAAGAATCTAGTGATCTTTTAAGCCAGGTAGAACTGCATTCCATATAATCCTGACTTTTAAGTCCTTTCTAACAATGGGGAAAATTGATTCTGTTACTTTAAAGAAAACACAGATTGTAAATGTTAGTTAATGGCCATAGTAATCTAGTGTCCACTTATCCAAATATCCAAGCTTTTGTGTGAAGAATTTAGCATTTGAAAAAATTGCTTGGAAAACTATAAAACAGAATGGCAGAAAATAGGCAAAGACCAAAATCTCATTCCATGCCCCAGAATCTAGAAATAAAAGTTGATACCATAAACATTTATGGAAACAGGAAGCGTTTATGACCAAAAAAGACATAGGAAACATGAAAAATGAAACAAATAATGTTGATTTACATTACATTAAAAAGGATTGATAAAACAAGACCAATAAAATGAAGATTGAAGAGAAACAACAAATTGCTTGGGAAATTATAGCAAATATCTCAGACGATGACCTCATTTCTTAAATATATACACAACTGATTTAAATTTATAAGAATACAAAGCATTCCCCAATTGACAAATGGTCAAAGGGTATGAATAGGCAGTTTTTAGATGAAGACATTAAATGGAGTTTTTGATTGTATGTATGATATATGTCCAGTCACATAATGAGAAATATGTTAATTCATATTGCATGAAAGTACTGGTATAACTTGTATATTATTTACTGCCTCTGTTGGGGGGAAGGAGAGAATCTGTATCATAAAATGGCAGAAAAAATTATCAAAAATTGTTTCCATGTGTAATTTTAAAAATAAAATTTGATAAAATAATAGTGAAATGAAAAAAATACTACAAATCACTACTGATTAGAGAAATTCAAATAAAAATAACTCTGAGATACCACTTCAAACCTATTAGATTGGCTAAAATGACCACAAAAGAAAATGATCAATGTTGGAGGGGATATGGGAAAATTGTGACACTAATATACTGTTGGTAGAACTGTGTACTATTATAATCATTCTGGAGAGCAACATTGAACCATATCTAAAGGGCCATAAAACTATGCATATTCTTTGACATAGCAACATCACTACTGGGATTATATCTTAAAGAAATTAGAAAGAGAGGACAAGGACTTACTTGTACAAAAATATTTTTGTAGTGGCAAAGAACTGGAAACTGAGATGTCAATCAATTCAGGGATGGCAGAACAAATTGTGGCAGATAATTGTAATAGAATACCATTGTGTCATAAGAAATGACGAATATAAATTCAGAAAAAACTAGAAAGACTTATATAAACTGGTACAAAGTGCATTGAGCAGAACCAGGAAAACAGTATATAAGAAATACCATATGGTGATCAACAGGAAGGACTAAATTATTATCAGTGAAGCCAGTTTACAAAATAAACTCATGAGACTCATCATGAAAAAAACCGTCCATAGCCAAAGAAGGAAATGTTGGAGTTTGATTACAGATCAAACCATGCCATTTTCTACTATTCCAAATTTCCTTCATGAGTTTTTTAAAATTGCATATATGACATGTATCTTCTTTCATGGCATGAAAGATATGGAAATTTGTATTGTATAACAGAACTGTTACAACCTGTATCAGACTATTTACTGCCTGGAGGTGGGAGGTGAAGGAAATAGCAGATAATTTGAATCATAAAATGCCAGAAAACAATTGTCAAAAGTTGTTTCTACATGTAATTGCAAAAATTTTAAAGTTTAAAAAATAAAAAAATTGATCTGAGGTAAGATTTGAACTCAAGAAAATGAATCTTCCTGACTTTAGGCCTATCACTTTGTCCATTGTACCACCTAACTTTCCAAATTGTAGAGATTGTACTCCTTATTCCCTATCTTTCTTTTACTTCTATGAAAGACTGTTTCACTATTCCTTAGGTATGTGAAGGCATGTGAAGAATTTAATGCTTTTGAATTTGAGAAATATCTGATTCAGTTATTATATCAAAGTTCTAAAGGTTTTCATTCTTTGTTATTTCTTTTCCCTTTTGTTCTTACTGAACTCAGGCTTTTAAAAATCTGAATTAATTATATTTAAATTAAACAAAGGTTCATGAGAATCAGAAACCTCTAAGTTCAAATACTACCTCTCACACATATTGATTAATATTCCAAGAAAATTGTTAGATTGTTTTGTTTTACAAGAAGGAGCTTAAAATTGCCTATTTTGTGACTTTGTCATGTCTACTGAAATTTCCTTTGGAAAATTCTGACTCAAATACAAATCAGATAAAGATAAATTCCAAACAAAAAATAAAACAAACATGAACAAAAGGGAAAAAAGTCAGTTTCTTCAAAGATGGAAGATGTTGCTTATTGACTTCTTGTTTTTTTTAGGCTACATTGACTCCTTCCCCGGACAGTTTAGTGAATAGTAATACTTGGTTTCTCAATGTCGTAATAATCTTTCTAAGCTATCATATACATAGTGTTAAGCAAAAACGAAAACAAAAAAAACAACTCAGATTCATTTTACATATCATTGTGATAAAATTACCATTACTTTGAAGAACTAAATTATATATTTTCATTTCTCTCATTCACTCTACTCCATTGCTACCAGTTTAGCCAAATACTAGATAATGAAGCCAGAATTTGTGATTGCTTCCCCTCACCCCCATTCCAGGCCAATTTTCCTAAATACCTTTTACATTTTGTTTATTAACACATAAGCAGTAAGACATTCCACTAATACAAAGGATTATCATGTCAACCAATCACACTCCATGAATTTCTTCTAAAATCTAGCAACCTGTAGGACAGTGACACTGATCTAATTCACACCTGCTCTGACAATATTAAACCCCATGGGGAAAATGGTCATAGGGTTCTGATTTTTCTTTTCTGTAGTTGAAAATTAAGATGTCATTCAACTCTTCAGACAGAGCACATCAGGCTGTCAGAATGAGTAGTCATTACTTTGGCAGTTAAACATTCTAGCTCCAGGGGTCAGCCAACTTCTTTTAGGACACTTTCTTAACAAAATGAGATATTTGCAATTCCCTCAAAATCTCTGGTTTACAAATTCTAACATTTATTTTTTCTTCTTTTCTTCATTCTGCCAGTCTTGGCTTTTCAACTAACTTAAAAAGTTTATGCAACATTTTGTTTAGTTGCAACATTTCTGCTTCACCTCTACCTTATAACTGAATCCTTCTTTATAATAAAGGAAAACATTTGAGCCCAGTTATAGAGATTGCATCTGGCAGTAGATGTCATATTCTGCTTTGATATCCTGCCACCCTCAATTCCCAGCTGAAAAGAGAAAAGTGTACTTCATTAACAATTCTAACAAATTCCCTTCTAAGAAAAGAATCACATCCATAGCATAATCTCAGAGCCCACTAAAATAAACTTCCAAAGGAAGGAGGGAAGGAAACAAGCATTTATTAAGCAACTATTATATATAAGGTACCATATATAATAGTACACAAAAACCAAAGTTGAGCGAGGACACAAAAGCAAAAGTTGAAACAAATTCTGTTCTTAATGACATCATGGTGTCAGACTAGCTTTCAAAGGTAGGTTTCGGAGGTCTCCTAAACTAAAGAATTCACTGACAATAATGATAACCGTTAAAATATCAGATTGTGTCATGGCCATATTGATATAGTCTCAGTACCCAGACATCCTTCTTCTTGATTCAATCTGACAACACTTTTCCATGCCATATAGAGTTCTATTTTAACAATCACAATCATTAAAACACAGTCAAAATTAAAGATCACTGTATGTGGTATCAGAAATTTGGAATCAAATTCTGGTTCTGCCATTTAAATGTGATGTGGGATAAGTTGCTTTGCCTCTAAGAGCTTTCTCAACTATAAAATGAGATTATTTGGCATAACGTTTCAATCCAACTACAAATCCATCTTATCATTAATATCATAGATTTATCCAAATCATCCTAATGCCCATGTTGTTTCCTCTGTACCACTCTAATATCATTCAAAAAATAAATCAAGCTTATTTTTGTTGTGTTTATACATAAGTTATTCTTTATATTATATTCTTTTATTTCACATTGAAATGAACAAGAGGGCTATGAGGAAATTATCCTTCTGGTGTAAGCAAAAAAAAATTGTACATTTTCCTATGCTTTCAGTGTTTTCCTTTTCTAATTCTTTAAAACAAAAGCATATGCCACCTCCTCTATGAAGCCTATTGTGATTTCCCCTCATATTTCTCTTTTTAAAATGACCTTCATAAAACATTATAGATCATGTTGATTTAAAACTCTCTAATACATATTTTTGTGAAATGTTATATATTACAGCAATTATATATTTGTAATGTATCCCTTCTTCTGAACTTTGGGCTCTGGTAGCAGGGACCACAGAATCCAATTTATACCTCTGACAGCGGACAGTACCATGCTTTACATGTTGAAGATACAAAATAACTTTTAATTTCTTAGAACTGAAGGATCATGACTTACTCTGCTTTTTATGCTCCTGTTTTTAACACTTTATCAGCCCAACAATTTTCAATTCTTATTAGGCTCCAATGCCAAATCACTCTCAAAGCCATCATTAAATCTGGCTTAGGGATCATTGGCAACACCTTCCCCAAAAAGGGTCCCAATTGATTTCTTCTTCATCTAGTCTGGAAGAGGTTGTGTTATTTTTTTTTTTTGCTTATTTTGTTTTTGAGACAATTTTATTAAGTGGCATAGGGAAGAACCAACAAAGATAAAGGCACAGAAACAAATGGATTTTGTTACTGAATCTAAAGACAATTTCCTCATACTAACAACTAACAGTTGCAGATTTCTTTTACAGGGTTCTCTTAATTTACTCATTCCAAATTCAACCTTATCTTAGAAGCTCTACCCCCAAAGTTCCAGTTTTCAGACCTCTAGAGCCAACAAGAATCTCTGAAAATTGACTCAAGATTTAACTGAATTTGCCCAATGTTAAACAACTATGAGATCTATGATTTGACTAGATATCCATGTCAGGTTTTATTTCTACTACACCATGCTGCTTGTGATCTCACATCAGATCATCCTAACAGATGAAAACATCTAGCATAGATTTTCAAATTACATTTTTACTTTAAGTCAGACTGATAATATCTATCATAGACACCTTCCTTGAGATGTGTCATGGAGTAGTAGACCTACAATCATGAAAATTTGGCCTCAAATCCTTCCCCAGATACTATGAGAACCTGGGCAAGTTACTTTACAGCTAGATCCCCATTAGTGTGAATAGTAAATCTCATAAAATGATTGCATGCATTCACAATGAATAATTCCATTAGGCAAGATTAAATGATGATTTTCATAGGATTAAAATAGTGTGAATTAAATCTACATGGCCACTTCAGGAGATTCATTATTCTTATTAATTGATGACTAGCTGTATTTCTCTGATCCTCCATTACCTATTTGTAAAATAAAGGAGTTGGACTCAATCTCCAAGGCCACTCCTAGTTCTAAATCTAATATCTTATGATCCAGTGACATTCATGCTAATATAGAAACCATAGAAACCAACTAATAATGCACATTAGCTATTTAATGTGCCTTTTGTAGGCTGAGGTCCACATGCAAATTTTTCCTCTGCTATGCTCATTTGACCAAGAGCTTGAAAAAAATCTGGACTTCCAGTTTCTGGCTTCTGATTCTGAAAGAGAAGACACAGCATTTCAGACTTTCTTAATTTCTGAAAATGGAAAGAACGATTCTGGGAGGAAGTATACCTGTGAAAGGTTCATATAGCTATTAAGTGTCTGAGACCAGATTTGAACTCAGGAAGATAAGTCTTCCTGAATCCAGGTCTGACACTCCACCCACTGTGCCACCTAGTTGTCTTATAAGTGCTTAATAGATGCCATTTGCTTTCTTCTCTTACCCCTAAGAATAATGTTTTAAATGGATAAAATAAAATATAAGGGATTACAAAGGAAATCATACATAAGTAAAAATAAAGATATCATTTTTTCCTCTTTAAACTTCAAAGACATCATAAGACTTCTTCAACCTTAGGTAAAGAACTCTAGCTCTAACTGGAATTATGACAAATAAAATAATATGAAAAACCTAAATTTCCTTTTTAACTAGGCATTAGCCCAGAGAGTACAATGACTAGTGCTGGACCTAGAATGAGAAAGACCTGTGTACCCATATTGCCTCAAGCACTTATTAGTTGTGTGACCCTGGGGAATTAGTTCAACCTTTGTCTGGCTCAGTTTTCTCACTTAAGATATGGGATCATAATAATACATATCTCCCAGGGTTATTGTGAGATCAAATGAGATAATATTTTTAAAACATTTTGCGAACCTCAGAAATCCCTATATATGTTACAGAATATTGTCATCATTGTAATTGTGCTGTTGTATGATTAGCAGGACATATTGGAAAAAAATTCAGAATCAACAAAAACATTTGCCTTCACATTTTTCTAGGCACAGCTCAAAGACTATTTCTTCCAGAAAGCCATTCTAATTTCCTTCCTTATGAATCTTTACCCAATTCAGTAGTGATTTATCCTTATCTAGATTTCTTTAGCATTAGCTATTTGGGTAATATATTATTCCTCCACTAGAAAATAAGTTCCACATAGATATGTAAATACCTCTTTGCTTATAGCTTTCCATGCATGTTTTAATAAAAAAAGAAGGTAAAGAGAGGTACAAAATGCAAGCAAGGTCTTCAGGGACGGGCAGCTATTATGTAAATCTTTGGATGACATATCAGAGCAACTAGCTAACCATTAGCAGTGACTATTCCTTATATAGTAAGCAGTGGCTGGAACTCTGTGTGTGTGTGTGTGTGTGTGTGTGTGTGTGTGTGTGTGTGTGTGTGTGTGTGTGTGTATGTGTGCGTGTGTTTGTGTGTGTGTGTGTGTGTGCGTGTGTGTGCTTTTAAATACAGCAACCATCCTTCCTTGACAAAGAAGGAAAGAATTTACCATTAGTTGGAGGCAATGAAAATCTCCTCATTACCACAAATTTCAGAACAGACTTGCTTACAAATAGGAACAAGTGAGACCCATTTAGTTCTGATTTCTTGCATTTTTTCCTCCTTGGGCACTGTATAATGCTTAAGGCTATATATTACAGGTTAATCACAGTTTTTCTTTCCAATTAAAGACATTATTTTACTGTCAGATATAGATAGATGATACTGAAAGATAAAAACACAAATGAAAAAGCAATTGCTTTAATTATATCAACCATACTACATACATGGATTTTAAAATATCTGAAGCCAGAAAGGTTGTCCTGCTTATTTTCATTAAATTCACATTTTCTTGAGCAAAAACATTTTAGACCACAATATAGATGCTTAGAAATTTGAAATAAAGGAGTAGACAGCCTAACCATTTGTATTTTAACCTGCTCACCATGCAAAATCATTAGAAGTATCACTGGAATACAGATCATTCCTTGTTGATAATTAATGAGGCATAGATCAAATATAAGATTTTTCTTGGACAAATAATCTCCAGTGTTTTACACAAATTACAGTTTATATAAAGCACAGACCCTGGCACAAAAAAGTGTTTAATAATTGCTTGATGACAAATTTAGCTACATCAAACTATGATCAGGGAATATTTTTGATACTTGTAACTTATCAAATTTGCATATGAACCTATAACTCCATATTAGACCCTAAAAAAGTCTGCTAAACAACCTTTGTTGAAGAGAATTTGTGTCTGTATAATAGATTCTTATTAAGAAGCTTAGCAATCATTTAGTAAAATCCTCTCAAAAATATAACCTGGTGTGGTAATGTGACTTAATCAAAACAACACAGTATATAATCAGAGGACACACAAGAATTTAGAATTATTGCTTTTTTTAAAAAATTAGTCCATTAACTCAACAATTCGCCCATCTACTATGCAGAGCTCCATCCTCCTATTTGGCCCATAATCCCACTATCATCCTTCATTTTTCACTCTCCCTTATTCCACATATACAACCCACTGACAAATCTTATCATTTTTAATTTTAACAATGTCTCTTTCACATGTCCTTCTCTCTACTCACAGAATCACTAACCCAGTTAGTGCTCTCAATACTTCTCACATAGAATAGTAACATTGCATTCAAGATTCAATTCAAGCACATTTTCAGCATGAGCTTTTCCTGATTCCCCATGGGCTAGCAGTCTTCCTCCCCAAACTATTTTATATTTATCCTTTATATACTGTTACATATATTTGTTGTCTACCTCTTTTAATGTATGTTCCCTGAGGGCTGGGCAGTTTCACTTTTGTTTTGAATCCTCAAAACTTAGCAGTGCTTGACAAATGGTAAGTCCAATAAAAGTTTGTTGGCTGAGTAATAAATTTCTTTCCCTCCACTCTTTCTTCCCCACTCCCAGAGCCAACAAGCAATTCCACTGGGTTATACAAATGTTGTCACTTGATACTTCATTCCATATTATTAATTTTAGCTATTGTGTGATTTTTTAAAGCCTAGACCCCAAATCACATACTCATATGTACATGTGATAAGTGATGTCATATGTTTTGTTTTTGTATTTCTACTCACATAATATCTCAATGTGGATAGCATTCTTTTACATAAGTCCTTCAGGAGTATCCTGGCTTGTTGCATTGCTACTGGTAGCAAGCCCTATTACATTGGATTTTTCCACAATGTTTTACTTTCTGTATACAATGTTCTTTTGCCTCTGCTCATTTCACTCTGCATTAGTTCATTGAGGTGCTCACAGTTCTTATGGAAAGCCTCCAGATCATCAATCCTAATTGCATAACAGTATTACATCACTAACAAATACCACAATTCATTCAGCCATTCCCCAATTGAAGGACACTCCCTCATTTTCCAATCATTTGCCACCACAGAGAATGCAGCTATGAATATTTTTGTAAAAATATTTTCCTTATTATCTCTTTGGGGTGCAAACACATCAGTGCTATTGATGGATCAAAGGCTATCCATTCTTTTAAAGCCCTTTGCATATAATTTCAAATTGCCTTCCAAAATGGCTGGATCAATTCACAATTCCACCAGCAGTGTATTAGTGTCCCGATTTGGCCATGTTGCCTCCAACATTTATTATTTTCCCTTTTTTTACTGTCATATTGGCCACTCTTCTAGGTATAAGGTGATATTTCAGAGTTGTTTTGATTTCAATTTCTCTAATTAGGAGGTATTTAGAATACTTCATCTAAAAACTTCCTCTTCATATCCCTTGACTATTTGTCAACTGGGGAATGATTTGATTTCTTATGAATTATTCTTTGTATATTTGAGAAATTAGACCTTTTCTAGAGAATTTTGTTATAAAAACTTTTCCCCAGCTTGTTGCTTCCCTTCTAATTTTGGTTGCATTAGTTTTGTTTGTACAGACCCTTTTTAATTTAATATAATCAAAATTATTCATTTTACATCTTATAATGTTCTCTGTCTCTTGCTTGGTCTTAAATTCCTTCCTTCTCCGTAGATCTGATGGGTATACTATTCCATGTTCATCTAATTTACTTATAATATAATTCTTTATGTTTAAATCATATGCCCATTTTTAACTTATCTTGGTATAGGTTGTGAGATATAGATTTAAACATATTTTTTCCATACTGCTTTCCAATTTCCTGAGCAGTTTTTGTCAAATAGTGGGTTCTTATCTAAAAAGCTGGGATCTTTTGGTTTATCCAACACGAGATTGCTGAGGCTATTTATTTACCCTTAGTCTATTCCATTGATCTACCCTTCTATCCGTTAGCCAGTACCATATTGTTTTGATGATCACTCCTTTATAGTATAGTTTAAGATCTGGTACTGTTAGGCTACCATCCTTCGCATTTTTTCATTAGTTTCCTTGATATTCTTGATCTTTTGTTCTTCCATATGAATTTTGTTATTATTTTTTCTAATTCTCTAAAATAGTTTTTTGGTAGTTTGATAGGTATGGCACTGAATAAGTAAATAACTTAAGTAGGGTTGTCATTTTTATCATATTAGCTCATCCTATCCATGAGCAATGGATGTTTTTTCTAATTTTTTTCCACTAGCTTTTTAGTTGATTTTCTAGGATTCTGTAAGTATATGATCATATCATCTGCAAAGAGTGATAGTTTAGTTTCCTCATTGCCTACTTTAATTCCTTCAATTTATTTTTCTTCTCTAATTGCTACCACTAATATTTCCAGTACAATATTAAATAATAGTGGCGATAATGAGCATCCTTGCTTCATTCTTGATCTTATTGGGAATCTGAGGCTTTCAAAAGTCACAAAGCAAAACATTGATTTTGTTCCTTTGAACTGAAAGTCATCCAAAATTATATATAAATTAAAAACAATTAAGTGAACAATAGGTCAATGGAAGTAATAAATGTTTACCTGATGTCTCTCATGAATTTTAGAATTCAAATCAAGTCTTTGAGAATTAAAAAGATTAGAAGTGATATGATGAATATAGCTAGTTTATGATGACTACATTTACCTAACTGATTGTGAGATTAATTTACTCATTTTTGTCATATGGCAGGAACAGAAACAAAATAAAGTACCCATAATCTCCATATGTTAAGTAAATTTTAAAGAGAAATTAATAGCCTGGATATTTTGGAGTAGATCTATTTCCAGAAGATTAATGTCATTGAATATTTGCTGTGTGGAAACATATCAGAATTAATTTTTTAAATCAGAAAAAAAACATGATCACAATGGCATAATTAATTTCAGACAAAATACTAATAGTATATCTAAAACATGTATATACACACATATATATGCTTACATATACATATGCATACCTATGTAAACACTGTCCCAAAATCTTGAATTTGTACTTAGACTTCAGATGTCCATCTCTCTCTTTTGTGTTTTTGGTATCTCTCTGTCTCTCTGTCTCTCTGTCTCTGTCTCTGTTTCTGTCTCTCTCTCTCTCTCTCTCTATATATATATATATATACATATATATATATGTTAAACATATATAACATTTACATGACTTGTATATGTTGATATTTCTCTATGTATGTATTGACATGATAAATATGCAAATTGAATATTAAGAACATATACAAGCATGAACATAGGCATAAGTAATTTAACTTTTTTCTCAATTAAAAATCCTAAAAAGCAGTATAATATGACAGATGTCTAGTTTGGGGGATTATAGATTTTTTTTAGAAAAATTTTCCATGGTTACATGATTCATGTTTTTACTTCCCCCTTCACCCCAATTCAAACCCCCCCCCCCATAGCTGATGAGCATTTCCACTGGTTTTAACATTGTTATCAATCAAGACTTATTTCCAAATTGTTCATAGTTGCATTGGTGTGGTCGTTTAGAGTCTACATCCCAATCATGCCCGCATCAACCCATGTGTTCAAGCAGTTGTATTTTTACTGTGTTTCTACTCCTGTAGTTGGGATTATAGATTTTAAAGAGTTTAATGAAAAGCTACATTGGATCCTTTTACATAAAATTCTACAAGGAAAATAGTTTAAAATTTTTGAGGTATTTTTAGCTAAGTTACAATTAAAAAACCAAAAAAAATCACACCATTACTCAAGGTGGTTGGGATGATGATCATTGTCATAATCTGGAAGCCAGATCTCTCATTTTTCATATTATCTTTACTATAAAAATATACCATTCATATTAGGAAGGATGGAATAGAATTATTATCAGCAAAGTTAAACTTGTTGTAAGTGAGGAAGTAGTCAAGGATCATCAATATTACCTCAAAGGGCTCAAGTCAATAGATTTCATCCAATATAATATATTCTAGTTTATTGAAAAGGCATAGGCATGTGATTGTTATGAGCCATTGTTAGTGGTCTTGGAAAATTCATGGAATACATGAAAGATAACACCAGACTGAAGACTGCTAATATTGTGTGAAATTTCAGAAAAGATAATATTGTGGATCTTTTAGAATATATTCTAGCAATAAACTGGAATGAAGTGTTAAAGGGATGATATCTGAGCACTTAAAAAAAGTTAATTAATGACTGTGAGTAAGCAGATAAACTGGAATGAGGTGTTAAAGGGATGATATCTGAGCACTTAAAAAAGAGTTAATTAATGACTAAAAGCAGATATTCATCAGAGATATGAAAGAATAAACTCAATTATTTTAATAAGATTACTAAATTTAACAATAACTGTCATTTATATATTGCTTTTGGGTTTTCAAAATGCCATATATATATATATATATATATATATATTAAGATAATTAGGTGCTGCAGTATATAAAGTGTTGGGCACTTGCTATCTGTGTGACCTATCCAAATCTTTTTATCTCTTAGTGTCAATTTCCTCATCTCTAAAGTGGAGATATTAAAAGCAACTAATTTACAGAGTTGTTGCAAGAATTAAATGACAAAATATGTAAAATGCTTCTCAAACCTCTCTCCAAAATATATTTGCATACATACNAGCCAATGAGCATTTCCACTGGTTTTAACATTTTATCAATCAAGACTTATTTCCAAATTGTTCATAGTTGCATTGGTGTGGTCGTTTAGAGTCTACATCCCCAATAATGCCCGCATCAACCCATGTGTTCAAGCAGTTGGTTTTTTACTGTGTTTCTACTCCTGTAGTTGGGATTATAGATTTTAAAGAGCTTAATGAAAAGCTACATTGGATCCTTTTACATAAAATTCTACAAGGAAAATAGTTTAAAATTTTTGAGGTATTTTTAGCTAAGTTACAATTAAAAAAAACAAAAAAAATCACACCATTACTCAAGGTGGTTGGGATGATGATCATTGTCATAATCTGGAAGCCAGATCTCTCGTTTTTCATGTTATCTTTACTATAAAAATGTACCATTCATATTAGGAAGGATGGAATAGAATTATTATCAGCAAAGTTAAACTTGTTGTAAGTGAGGAAGTAGTCAAGGATCATCAATATTACCTCAAAGGGCTCAAGTCAATAGATTTCATCCAATATAATATATTCTAGTTTATTGAAAAGGCATAGGCATGTGATTGTTATGAGCCATTGTTAGTGGTCTTGGAAAATTCATGGAATACATGAAAGATAACACCAGACTGAAGACTGCTAATATTGTGTGAAATTTCAGAAAAGATAATATTGTGGATCTTTTAGAATATATTCTAGCAATAAACTGGAATGAAGTGTTAAAGGGATGATATCTGAGCACTTAAAAAAGTTAATTAATGACTGTGAGTAAGCAGATAAACTGGAATGAGGTGTTAAAGGGATGATGTCTGAGCCCTTAAAAAAGAGTTAATTAATGACTAAAAGCAGATGTTCATCAGAGATATCATGAAAGAATAAACTCAATTATTTTAATAAGATTACTAAATTTAACAATAACTGTCATTTATATATTGCTTTTGGGTTTTCAAAATGCCATATATATATATATATATATATATATATTTTCTAAGATAATTAGGTGCTGCAGTATATAAAGTGTTGGGCACTTGCTATCTGTGTGACCTATCCAAATCTTTTTATCTCTTAGTGTCAATTTCCTCATCTCTAAAGTGGAGATATTAAAAGCAACTAATTTACAGAGTTGTTGCAAGAATTAAATGACAAAATATGTAAAATGCTTCTCAAACCTCTCTCCAAAATATATTTGCATACATACAAATGTGTATTATATATAATATATGCATTATGTAAAATATAAATATATTTCATATTGAAATATGTACATTATTATTAATATTAGCATCTAACAACCAACCTGCGAGTTAAGTATTTCAGGATCACTAGCTAGGAATACCATAGACACAGTATACCATAATTCTGGTAATGCATTAGACATAATCTTTCACAATAACCATGTAAACAATATAGAGAAATATAGACAAAAAGATTATATATAGGGTAATATAATGTGTCAAAAAGATGATTAATGCATTGCTTTCAATATAGAAAGAATATCCACATCATGGGTTATAATACTGTTCTGTTTGATATTTCTATCAGTCAATCACTTAGATAAAGGCATATGATAATTTATTTATTGAGTTAATGAATGGCATAAGACAGAGAGGGACATTCACTGGCAGATTCAATCTCCAAAAATAATCTTTATAGACTGGAATAAGCCAAATCAAATAAAAAGGTATTTAATATGGAATCAATAACATTCTTAAGTTTAATATAGTTATATAGTTATAGCTGTATAATTCATAAATAAAACCTGGGATTTGAGTGGAGTACAATGTTTTTATGTCGGCCATATATATGAAAGTCAAAATAAATACATGCTAACACATACTAAGATCATCAGAGAAGATGTGATATCCTGGACAAAATTAGTTAGTATTCTCTACTGGTCATAAAACAGTGGAAATGTTATATTTAGTTCAGGGTACCACATTATGAGTATGATAATAACAAGCAAGGGAGTCCATTGAAAATCAATTAAGATAGTGGAAAAACTCAAAAGTACACCATACAAAAATCAGTTGAAATTGCTCAGGAGGTTTTATAAAGAGGAGAATTTAGGACTTCTTAAGGGGAAAACAATCAAACTTTTTTTTTAAACAAATAGGGTTTTACTAAAGTTTCATGGTCCACTTGGAAGGGAATAAATTACCTGGAGTTCTAGAGAGAGAGGAAGAAATTAAGAAATCAGTGACATTGTAGACGGAGTTTCTGCTCAATATACATTGGCTATCCTTTGAATTAATGATTAATAGTCCCTATCAACACTTCAGTGGTATAACTGTCTTTCTCATGATTGGGCTTTATCTTTCTGACACAGATAACTTTTTTTTTTGACAGATAACTTTCTAACGAAAGTCACAAATAACCAGCAAATATGCATTGCTTGCACTAGATTCCATTCCAAGAGTTCTGTACACTGACAAAATTGTTGATGTTTAGACCAGTGAGAAAAAAGTTTGCATGGCTTTGTCCTCCATTAGACTGTAGGCATCTTAAGGGCAAGAACTTAACTTTCCATTTTTGTTATGTTTCCATCTCTGGTAATGTTCATATTAATTAACAATAAAAATGAAGAATATTTAGTTAATCCCACCAAAATTTTATATAATTATCACTTTCTCCTATTGCTGTAGAATCCTTCTTTATAAAGAAAAAGAGCAGTGAGCACATTAAGACTGTTAGACATTGGAGAGCTTATTCATCCACAGTTTCTACCTCTATACTGAGAAGAGGGAGATATGTTTTATCAGTCTTCTGAAGTCAAAAATCAGTCACAATATCAGTTATCTTGACTTTTAGATGGTTTCCTTTATATCACTGAAGTAGTCTATTGGTTTGGCTTACTTCACTCTAACTTTAGTTCAAATAGTTGCCCTGTGTTTCTCTGAATCCCTCACATTCATTATTTTTAATAGATAATATTTGTGACCTATTTTCTTCAGTATCTAATTTATGGCACTAACTTCATTTCCATAAATGCATTGTTTTATATATGTGTATGTATGCACATATACATATATACTCACCCACACCCACACATATGTATTATGTATATGTTTTGTATATAGTACATGAAACATAACCTTCAGTTACTGTTCTCCTTAGGTGTATACCCACAAATTGTATAATTAGATCAAATTTTAATCTTTTTTGGGAAATTTTTCAAATTATTTTCCAGAATACATAGATAATTTCATAGTTCCATCATTACTTCATTATCATATCTGTCTTCCTACTGTTTCTCCAGTACTAATGGTTTACAACTCTTTTTCATTTTTTGTAAATCATCCAGATATGAAGATAAAATTCAGAGTGGTCTTGATTTGCATGTCTTCTATTAGTAGTAATTTGGAGCATGTTTTTAAATGGTTATTGATAATTTCCAGTTCTCTTGAATATTGGGTTTGTTTTTTATGGTCTTTTGACCATTTACTTATTGAAGAATGGCTCTCAATCTTATATATTTGTATCAATTTCTCATATATATTGTATATCAAGTTTAAATTGTGCTATTTGGCCCCTTGGTTTTTACCCAATTGATGGTTTTTCTTATTAAAATAACGTTGTTCTTGTTAAAAATAAAGCCTACTATGATCAAAGTTATCTATTCTTTTCTTAATTTGATCTCTCCTTTGGGTATGAATTTTTCCCCTTAGAAAAACTTGTAGATATAAAAATTCATCCTTTCTGAAGCATCTATAGGTATGTATACATATATATATATACACATACACATGCATTATATATACACAAATTTTATATATATGTTTATATATAATGTATGTATGTATACATAGACATATATAACTTATACAATATATCATCTTGGGAACACAGGATGATATATTGTATAAGATATTCATTTCTGTCGAATTGTTTTCCAGGTTTCTCAGTAATCCTTGTTGAATAATTGATCCTTCCCTAATTAGTTTGTGTTGTTTAGTGTATGGATTGATGGCCTACAATGTCCAATTGTTTGTGAAGCTTGCTTATCTAATTTATTTCAATGATCAATTTTTCTCTTTTCACATATTTTGATAATTACTGCTTTATAAGGCAGTTTAAAAACTAATAATGCTATTTTCCTTTTATTTCTACCTTTTTTGTTCGTTATTTCCAGGTAGGACTCTAATCTATTTTTTTTTCAAATAATTTTTCAAATAATTATTTTTTCTAGTCCGAAAAATAATCTCTTGGTAGTTTTATTGGTGTAGCACTAATAATTTTTATTACTATAGCCCAAACATGAATAATCACAAACCCTTAAATTTTTCTTTATTTTTGTAAAGAATATTTTATATTTATATATGCCATCAGGGTGCACCATTGGCTCAAATTCCTGATATTTATTTGTACTTTTTGTAAAAGATTTTTCTCCCTCTTATAAATATTGATATTAATATGAAGAAAGGCTAAAGATTTGGGGTGTTGATTTTATAGTTGCTACTTTATTAAAGCAATTAATTATCTCAATCATTTTTCTTTGAATTTTTAAAAATTTCTAAGCATGTTCTATTAGTTGGAAAAAGATGTAACGGTGCCTTTCCTTTTACTACTCTCATTCCTTCAATTTCTTTCTTTTTCTATTTTTTTGGTTTGGGGTTTCCCAAGGCTAATTTCTAGCATTAGAAATATATATTCTAGCATTATATGGTCGATGTATCATAGCCCTCCTATAGAAAGTGCTTAATTAATATTGTGATTAAATGATTGATTTGTAGCATTGTATTTGCATCAAACAAAGCTTAGAAAACGAATATCCTTGCTTTATTCTTGATACTCTTGGGAAAGCTAGTAATATTTCTTTAGTAAAAAAACAAGATAATTTTGTGCTATCTCCCAGTGATCATCTATAAATTTTTGAATAATTTGAAAACAAGAGTTATTAAAAAATTTGGAGCAAATATAGCTTTTCCATGGATCCCTGAGAAGGAACTTCTGGGCTGGATGAAGAGAAGAAGGGAAGGAAAACTCTAAGTTTGACATAGCCAGATTTGTTTTCCCATCCCACCTTTCACTGCAACCTTGAAAATGTTAAAGATAAGAGAGGGTGATGGATCTTCTATCTTTCTAGTCACAGCCTCAGATAATTTGACTGCAGTATCTGCTTTGGGAGCCAAGAACAGATGGAGTCAGATTCTCTGTATTTAACAAGAACTTCATGGGCACTCCAGGAATTAGAGAAAAATACTTCCAGTATACAGGTTCGAGAATTATTCCTTTTGCACTTGTGCTATGTGCTGTCTATAGTTAAATCTGCTTTTCTATTCCTTAGACTATCTGTGTGCTTTTGGGAAAGCTTATTATAGACTTTTTGGGGGAGGGGGAGGGAAAGGGTTTCTAATAATTATTACTACTACATCACATTAGTAAACGACCCCTTCCTAAAACTGGTATGGTTGGCGAACAAACATTTTTTGATACTTCTAATATTAAATATAAAGCAGACTGCCACAGTGGAGAGATGGTTGACCAGAGAACTAGGAAAACATTGGTTCAATTCCACCTCTTATGTACTGGCTTTGTGTTCCTGAGCAAGTAATGTAACATAACATTTCTCTAGTCAATTTTCTAAGATTGTAAGTAGCAGAAAAATTTCAAAACCTGCATTGGGAGAGGGAGTTTCACTGGTAATTTTCTTGACAATGAAATAATAGGTCTAATCCCCATCCCTAACCTAATATAAAAGATTCTATACTGTGAGATCTCAGATCATTTTTATCAGAAAAATTTGAATAACAAAGAGCAGTGCAGGATGAGGGTACTTATTAGACAGTTCTGGATATACTCTTTTCTGTAATAAGATTTTGCAGTTCTTTGTAAAATTAGAACACTGGAAAGTGAAGCTGCAGAGACAATTCCTTCAGTAGTATAAGAAAATCAGCTAAACTAAAATTTTGGCCCTTAGCCATGGCTTTATGTTAATCTAGATTAGAAACACAGAATCAAAGAACTTTAAACTTGAAAAGTATCTCAGGGTCTATTTAATTCAATCTAGACAGGAATAAGAATACCATCAACAATATAATCCAAAAGACTTCAAGTAAATTGGCATCCAGTAGTTCCAAAGGCATGGTCTTTTACTTAGTATTGACAGAGAATGGGGCTGAAATTATGAGACTCCTTCCTCCCAATGACCCCAAGCCAATCCCAGTCTGACCTTTTCTTATCCAGATATATTATGACGATTTCACTTTCCCACCTGTTGAGGGCTTGACTGTAAAAGTAACATGGCTACTTACACCTCTTAGTCACTAGCTTTAATGCTTCCATTAAAATGTAGGATCAGGGGGCAGCTGGGTTGCTCAGTGAATTGAGAGTCAGGCCTAGAGACGGGAGGTCCTAGGTTCAAATCTGGCCTCAGACACCTCCCAGCTGTGTGATCCTGGGCAAGTCACTTGACCCCCATTGCCCACCCTTGCCACTCTTCTACCTAGGAGCTAATACACAGAAGTTAAGGGTTTAAAAAAAAACAAAAAAAATAAAATGTAGGATCACCAAACTTTATCATCATCCATGAAACCGAGCACAAAGGACTATAAGAGTTCATCATTTGTACTTCCACTATGCTTTCCAGACCCACTCCTACACATTGCCATCTCCCCTCCAATATACCCAAAGGACCCACAACCTTTTCCATTCTTTGAATCTGTATTTTCCTATATATTTTATCTTAGTTAGTCTCAATCAACAAGCATTTATTAGAAGCCTACTACATGCTAAACATTATGCTTGGTTATGAGGATATAAACAGAGCAAATTGAACAATTTAATATTGCAAGGAGTTTACAATCTACTAGAATGAAAACCACTTGAGAACAGGGACTATCTTCCTTTTCGATTGCATTTCTTATGCTTAGCTCAGTGATAGCAACACAGTAAGTAGATGCTTTTCACTCTACTCAAATATTCCTCATGAAATGGTGACAGAGTAGGATGTGAGACTACCTCACTTTTGAAATACCCTCACCAATCATTAAAAATAATTCCACAGAATCATTGTTAAAGGGAGCATAAATAGATAAGAATTGACAGTGAAGCAGAATAGCCAAGGATAACATGGGAAGGTCTCTGACTTCCCTGACTGAGGCTTGAAACAAAAATGCTCCATAGCAGATACCAAGAAACCAATAATCAGCAAGCCCTGAAGGCAGGACAAGCAGCCTAAGCTTATCTGCTTTACATGGGGTCTACACCCCAATGGCAGATACCAGCAAAATCAAAAGGCAATGAGCACTAGGAACAGCTAAGTTGGCTGCAGCCTCTGCTCCAGAGATACTTATGCATCCACAGTTCAAGTGTTGGCAACTATAGTAGGTAAATAAACACTGGGGTTAGTAGAAGGAGAAGGGGGTTGATGGAAGAATGTTTGGTAAATAAAGTTAACTAATTAAACAGGGAAAACAAACCCACTCCCACAAACACAGGACACAGCTAGGAGTAAGTGGTGACAGGATTGGCAATGGCAGTTAACCCCCCTCAACTGCCTCCTTTGACAAGCCAGGGATTACAATTAAAACAAATGGGTTCTATGTTGGTTTTAGAGAAGGGAAATGAACAGGAAGCTAAAAAGCAGTTTAATGAAAGAAGGGTAGGTGGATTGGAAAGGTTTGACTAAGTAGTAAATCAAACCTAGCCAACTACCAGTTAGATTGGGCTGGCTGGTTTCTCTATCTTCACCACAGACAGGAGTCTGGCTGACACAGAGTGGCTGCTGGGGACTCTTGGAGAAAGGGGAAATTTCTCACTCTGCAGGTGATACTGGCCCCAGCTGAATCCTTTATGGCACAGGGAACAGAAACAGGAAAACTTCTTGATCAGCCAGCAAATCCAAACTGAGGAGACAGACACACTGCAACTGGTCCAGCCAGGTACAATATCTTGTTCTCTCTCAGTCAAGGCACTTAGTTCATATTATCCTCAAAATCTTCAAAGTATTAGGTATCAGAGAGATGACAGGATCACAGCTCCCAAGTTCCTTCCTCCAGCCTTGGCAATTCCAACCAACTCCAACTCAAAACCTCATGTAGCATTCTACTAGGAATGTCTATGTCATCCAGCCAACTCTCTGCCTTCTGCTGTCTATACATGTATGTGTGTATGTATGTATATATATATATATATATATGCCTTATCTACATGTCCTACTTTATATTTGCCTACAACAGTTCCCCCCCTTTGCACACAGCCAAAATACAACTAACCAGAGAAGGATTATTTCAGGGGCCCAGATGTGCTAAATATATCCTGCTCAGTCCCCACCTGGGACCTTAGGAGAGGAAATGTGAGGAGAAAGTACACATGTAGGCATGAAGTTTCTGAGGGGCAAGGGCTCCACTGGCTATGGTCACCACCAGGGAGTCGAGTCCCTGGCTGCAATTCCATGGAGGAGCTGAAGTAGTGCTAACAGACAGCTAGAGACTACAGAGATTTGAACTGTCTCCTTGCAGTGGCAGAACTAACCAGGGTGATGAGGGGAGTGGTAACTACTTGATTATAGAAACTTGAACAACTAAGTAAGGCCCAAGAAATAGCAGAAATGAAATACATGAAACCTAAGGCATTATCCTCCAAACCTGGGAACAAAGCCAAAGATTCCATAATGCTAACAATTAAGATGCAAAAATTCTAAAAAAAATGATCAAAAAAAGAGAGCTCAATTATACATAATGGTTAACCATTATGGGGACAAAGAAGATTTAGGTTCAAATTCAGAGGACACTAAAGTTAAAATATTTAATTTCAAAAACAGTAAATAAAAACATTAAATAGCCCCAATCCCTAAAAGAGTATTTAGAAGTGCTTGTAAAAGACTTTAAAAACCAACTGAGAGTTTGAGGAAAAATTAGAAAAAAAAAGAGCAAAGTAAGGAAATCAAGAAAATTATGAAAGAAAGGTCAACCAATTAAATAAGAATATCCCAAAACTTATAGATGAAAATGACTTATTAAAATTATAATTGGATAAGAGTAAGCTAATGACTTCCTAAAGCAACAAGAAATAACAAAGTACAACCAAAAGAATGAAAAAATAGAAGAGAGATGAAAAATTTATTACAGAACAACTGACATGGAAAACAGATCAAGGAGAAACAATATAAGAATTGTTGGACTACTAGAAATTTTGATAAAAAAGAGTTTAGACACTATACTCTAGGAAATTATCAAATAAAATTGAATAGAAAATAGAACTTGAAAGACAGCACATATCACTGTGACAAAAAAAAACACGCAGGAGCATCATTACTAAATTCTGGAGCTCCTTGGTTAAGGAAAAAATGCTACAAACAAGAAAAAAAGCAATTTAAATATTGCTGCTCTACAGTCAAAATAACACAAGACTTAGCAGCATCAATATTAAAAGATACATATCATCCTCTTCAATAGAAGCACACAAACCAAAAAGAAAAACCCTTCATCAATGATTGAATGGATCATTTGGGGGCTAATGCTATAGACTTATAGATTGAAAGCTGTAAGCAACCTCAGAGATGATCTATTAAATCATTTTTTAACATATGTGAAAAGAAAAATCCAGAGATGTTATGATTTGCCCAAGATCATAGAGCTACTACTTGGTAAAGCCAGGATTTGAAGTTAAATTCTCAGACTCTGAATCCAGATATCCAATACTTGAATTGTATCAGAAGGCCTTCCAGGGGTTATTAGCCTAGGGCAGTAATGGGAAAACTATGGCTATGGGCCACATGTGGCCCCCTGAAATGTTCTACCCGGCCATGTGTGACATTATTCCTAATCTGACGGATACAGTGAGTAGGATACAATACAAAGAAACTTCGAAAGAGTTGCCTTAGAAACAGACTGACAGATGAGCATTTCCTTTCCTTTGGTATCCTCTTTAAACAACTTTTCCCATCACTGATGGGGGCCAAAGGAAAGGAAATGCTCATCTGTTTGATGAAATTTTAAAAAATTTGCCCACCACTGGTCTAGGGAGAAAGATAGGTTTTTTTTTTACTTCATTTTTTCCATTATAATGGTATTTGTTTATTTTCAATGGTGATACCAAGTATGATAAAAGGGGAAAAGGAAGTTCAAAAACACCAGGGATAAAATCTCTATTCTAGAAGGGCCCAGTTCTTATTTTGATGATTCTATGAAAAATGTGAGATAATCTAAGGGAGAAACTATACCATAAGCATTCTTAGAATGACAGAAGAGATGAAGAGAAAAATCAAAAAGAAGTAAAGTTGTAGTTTATCCCAGAAGCAATGTTCAAGACCATATTTTCTATAATTAAGGAAATATTGGCATATATTCAAATATTATAGATATATGAATGAAATTAGGAATTTTTCACATATCTAAGTTGAATAATATGACTTATAACAGAAGATTCTCCACCAAGTATAATGCAGGAATGATGCAAGATCTCTTGCATTTGCAAACCACCCTAGGCAATCCTGGCAGTGAGGGGAATGGAACTTTGACCCAGCAAGTCCCTGTCTCAAGACCTGACTGTTGAAGCTGGGACTATAAATTCCCCTGGAGAACCAACTGGGGGTTCTGATTTCCTTGACCTCACACAGACATCCAGCTACCCCCTGGTCTTCCCCTTGGGACCCTAGGAGGGGAAGGAGGCTAGGTTGTTGAACGTGGGCAGGAATTAGTTAAGTTAGCCTAGCCAGGGATACCCCTAAATCAAATCATTACCCTCTTTTGTCAAACTAGTAGACCACTCTACATCAGGGCAGTGGAATTTATCCCTGGCTGAAGGCTGGTTCCCTCAGCCTGATCCTACCTTCTGAGGCCCTCTGCCAGCACTGGCCATTCAACCAAAGCAACATCTTCTCCAAACCCTAACCCTCTTCCCTCAGTTTACCCTTGTGTTTTAAATAAACCCCTTGTCTGATTCTGAGAGTTTCCATAGTTCATTTATAACATCAACCAGGGCTAAGGGGCTGAGGAGAAGGAGGATAGCTGCCATTTGTCTCCAGAGGGGGTTAGACCAGGCATCCATTTTATTCAGGAAGTGAGACGGTTTCACTTCCTATTGGTTTCTAGTTTCTCACCAACAGGGAGAGGCTCCTCACTCCCAACCTTAAAGGAGCCAACAGACATCAGGGAAACTGACTGGACATCTCAGTTCAGACCCACACATCCCTGGCTGTCTCAAATCAACAAATACTGTAGTTGTAAGCTCCCTGGCCCTGGAGACTTACTGGTACCACCAGCTCCCCTAGTATCGGTCTGATTACCCCCTTATTACACAAGGATGAGAAGCAAAGAATTGACATAGTTTACCCAACCTTGAAATTTTTCAATTTGAAAATATGAATTTCATATTACTAAACACAAGAAACACTAGGAAAACTAGAACACTGCAGGTGATTTACAGTGTAAACCCATGTTATAAAAGAATGTAGAGAATGACATTAAAAATAAGATAAACAAAAAAAGATTGGTAATGAAAAAATTTAAATCTATGCAAAGACAATAGATTTTATTATTCTTATTCCTTCTTCTTACTAGTCCTGTGTCTGGGTACATTTTAATTTACCCGAGCCTTAGCTTCATAACATTTTTATTACTTATTTCATGGGATTATTGTGAAGACCAATTTAAGTAGTTGTGTTAAGCATTTAGTAAATAATGGATTGCTATATAAATGTTAGTAATTACTATTAGCAAGGTTGCAATTTGCTAGTATAATTTTAGCCACTTGATAATAGCCTCTATTAAAGTCCTACACCCATAAACTTGCATAGAATGTGGAACAGATTACTGAATTAGAGTTGACTCTTCTGATACTTCAGAGAGTTGTGGATCTTACTCCATTCAGGTGAAGAACCAATGCTAATCTTTGCCCCAGGGAATAATCCCACTCCAGATAATACCAACTTTTATCACTCAGCTTGATTGAGCATCTGGATTCTTAGAGTTTTTCAACAATTTGGGAAATAATCTTTATAGCAAAAACCTCTGACAAAAGTCTAATTTCTCAAATTTATAAGGGGCTAAATCTATTTTACAAAACATCTACTCATTCCTCAGTTGATAAATGGGAAAGAACATGAATAGGCACTTTTCAGGTAAAGAAATCAAAACTATTAATAAGTGTACTAAATCTCTCATAATTAGAGAAATGCAAATCAAAACAACTCTGAGGTATCATTTCACACCTAGCAGGTTGGCTAATATGACAGCAAAGGAAACTAATAAGTGTTGGAGAGGATGTGGCAAAATTGGGACACTAAAACTTTGCTAGTGGAGTTGTGAATTGATCCAACCATTCTGGAAGGCAATTTGAAACTATGCCCAAAAGGCTTTGTAAGCTTTACATTGCAAGGACATTTGGAACCTTGCAAAAGGCAAATGAATGATAGGAGCAATGGTTGAGACCAGGAGCAGAGGACTGTGGGAAAGGAAGCTTGAGGGAGTGTCTTTGGTCTGGGACTCAAGGAGAGCAGGAGGACTCTGACTCTCCTTGTGGATTTAGCAAAGAAAACTGGAAGATGTCCTTAATTTCCTACCTATCCAGATACTTGTTGCTGCTTCTGATCAACAATACATTCCTCAAGGAAGAAGTGCTATTAGTTGCCTGTGGCTAAAAAGGGTCCTTGGACTCCACCTGCCACAGAGTCAACCACTAGAGTCAATCTGTCATTGCATTATACTAAAGACACCCTTTATAACCTGAGTAGTCTGTTAGCTTAATTAGTTATTAGATTAGGGAAGGGAACGAGAATTTCTGGTCTAGCTGAAAGTCTTGACCAAGAAGAAGGACCTTGATTTTTCAGGTTAAATCAGGGACACCTTGTCTTCTACCCTCTCCCTTCCTAATCATTATAATAATAATAATAAAAAAACTTTCAATAGCAGTCAGATTACTGTAATCCTGGGAATACAAAGAAGCAGAGAGGAGAAGAAGGGTAAAGGGAAGGGTTGGCTGTTCTGGTTTTGGCTTCACAAAGTCTGAGGCCACCAGCCATTCAACCCTAACTTGGCAGGGTTGGGATCTGAAGGAAACTTCTTGGGGCCTAAGTATTTAAGCTCAGCCCCAAAGACCAGACAACAGTAACCCATAAAGGAGAATCCCTTTATCAGTTTACCAATACTGCTTATCTCTGTCAGTACATTCTTACACAGAGAATTCCCCTTACTCCCTTTCTGTAAGGGTGAAGGAGAGGCCCAGTCTTCATCACTCAAGCCTGTCTAAAACATTTAACATCTTAAGCCTCTCTGAATATTTTATACTTATAGCTTTTAAAGACTGTCTGCCTTTTGATCTAGCCATACCACTGCCAGGTTTGTACCCCAAAGAGATAATAGGGAAAATATGTGTACAAAAATATTTATAGCCTCGTTTTTTGGTAGCAAAAAATTGCAAAGTGAGGGGATACCCTTTGATTGTGGAATGGCTGAAGAAATTGTTATATATGCTGGTGATGGAATACTATTGTGCTCGAAGGAATAGTAAACTGGAGGAATTCTATGTGAACTGGAACAACCTCCAGGAATTGATGCAGAGTGAAAGGAGCAGAACCAGGAGAATATAATACACAGAGACTGATACACTGTGCCACAATTGAATGTAATGGATTTCTCTACTAGCAACAATTCTCTACTACCAGGACAATTCTGAAGGAATTATGGGAAAGAACACTCTCCACATCCAGAGAAAGAACTGTGTGGGTAGAACACAGAAGGAAAACAACTGCTTGATTACATAGTTCGATAAAGATATTGTTGGTAATGTAGATGCTAAATGATCACACTATTGCAAATATTAATAATATGGAAATATGGCCTTCATCAATGATATATGTAAAACCGAGTGGAATTGCTTGTTGGGTATGGGGGGCGGACAGGGAAGAGGGGAGGGAAAGAATATGAATCATGTAACCATGGAAAAATATTCTAAATTAATTAGTTAAATCAATTTTAAAAAATAAAATCACTATAGTCTAGACAATATAAAATATTTAGGAATATATTTGCCAAGACAAACATAGGAATTACATGAACACAATTACAAAATATTTTTACACAAATAAAATAAGATCTAAACAAATAGAAAAACATTAATTGTTCATGAGAAGGATGAGCTAATATAATAAAAATGACAATCCTATATAAAATAATTTACTTATTCAGTGCCATACTGCTAAAACTACCAAAACTATTTTATAGAACTAGAAAAAATAATAACAAATTTCATTCAGAAGAATAAAAGGTCAAGAATATCAAGGGAACTAATGAAAAAATGTGAAGGATGGTGGCCTGGCAGTAACACATCTCAAATTGTACTGTAATTCAGTAATCATCCAAACAATCTGGTACTGGTTAAGAAATAGAAGGGGGTACCAATAGAATAGATTAGTCATAAATGACATCTGCAAGCTAGTGTTTGGTAAACTCAAAGATCCCAGATTTTGGGATAAGAACTCACTATATGGCAAAAAACTGCTGGGAAAATTGGAAAACAGTAAGTCAAAAAATAGGTTTAGATCAATATCTCACACCCTATTCCAAGATAAGTTAAAAATGGGTATATGATTTAGACATAAAGAGTGATATTATAAGTAAATTAGGTGAACATAAAATAGTATATCTGTCAGATCTATGGGAAAGGAAATCATTTAAAGACCAAGCAAGAGATAGAGAATATTACAAGATGTAAAATAAATAATGTTGCTTATATTAAATTAAAAAGCTTTTATACAAACAAAACCAATGCAACCAAGATTAGAAGGGATGCAACAAACCAGGGAAAATTATAAACAATTTCTCTCATAAATATCTCATATCTCAAAAATATAAAGAAGTGAGTCAAATTTAGAAGAATCCAAGTCATTCTCCAATTAACAATTGGTCAAAGGATATAAATAGGAAGTTTTCAGATGAAGAAATCAAAGTTTTCAATAATCATATGAAAAATGTTCTAAATCCCTCTTGATTAGAGAAATGCAAATTGAAACAACTCTGAGGCGCCACCTAATACCTATCAGATTCGCCAATAGGACAGTAAGGGGAAATAATAAATGTTAAAGGAAATGTGACAAAATTGTGACACTAATGTATTACTGGTGGAGTTGTGAATGATCCAGTCATTCTGGAGGGCAATTTGGAATTATGCCCAAAGGGATAAAAATATGGAAAAGGACCTGTTTATACAAAAATATTTATAGCCGCACTTTTTGCTATGACAAAGAATTGGAAACTAAAAGGGACGTACCTCAGTCAAGAAATGGCTGAACAAATTGTGGTATGTGATGGTGATGGAATACTATTGTCCTGTAAGGGATGATGTCCCAGACGATTTCAGAAAGAAATGGAAAGACTTAGGTGCACTGATTCAGAGTGAAATAAGCAGAACCTGTAGAACATTATACATAGTAACTGCAATATTGTGGAATGATTAATGTAATAGACTTTGCTACTAACTGTAGGACAATGATCCAGGATAATTCTGAGGGATTTGTGAAAAAGAATGCTATCCACCTCCAAAAAAAGAATTGCTGAAGTACACATGCAGATGTAAACATATGATTTACCACTCGTTTTTCTGTATATGTGATTTGGGATTTGGATTTTATAAGATTATTCACTTAAAAATGAATAATATGGAAATATGTTTTGTGTGTACACAGCTATAACCCAGAAAAATTAAAAGATCAAAATAAAAAAATAAAATGATTTGTGATGAGTTAAAAAAAGGGGTGCAGTTAAGTGTAAGACCAGAAAAGTAGCAGTGGTTAACAACAGCCATGGACAGTCTACTATCTTTTGCCCTATCAGGACAGCCTGAAGCCAGCAGATAAAAACAGAAAGTTATCAGTTCTCTTGGCTGGATTTTTTTAAGACTCACCCATTATATTCATTTTTCAAATTTTAAATAGAAAGAAACATGACAGGTGAGACCTCTTCATGAAGGAGCAGTGCTGCGAAGGCATTATTAATTAAAGTTTTGCATGTGCATCAGCATTCATTTTTCAAAAATGTGGCTGGAGAAGTCTTTTGTGTTAGAACTTAGTGCAATATGTTTGAAATCTTGAATTAGAGAACCCTCAGTGGTTTCACAGTGATGACTATATCATACATCATAGGTAGTTGTTTTTGATAATACGCTCTGAGTCCTTCCTTACTCTCAGAATGTATTTATGGAAGGAGTTATAATACCATGGTGGGGAGATCAGAATAGTTACAGAATGGAAAGTGATATTCCTACAGGAAAAAAATCATCTGTATAGATAAGAGAATGAAGTTTGATATATCTTTTATAGATCATGGGGAAGAAAAGAGGTAAATTCTCTCTTTATAAAAAAGAAAACTGTGTATATCACTAATATATTAACTTAATATCAATTATCCTTCATTGGTTGTGATTTAATTTAAAATAATTTATCCTCCACTGGTTATGGTTTTAAATGGTATGATTCCCTTAAAAGGTCAAGCTTGTTGGGACAAATTTTGTGTTGAAGAATGATATCACTATCCAATGTCTTAAAAAATAATTTGCAAGGCAGAAGAGCAGTAAGGGCTAAGTAATTGGGGTTGTCAATTTCTAGGGTCACACAGCTAGGAAGTGTCTGAGTTCAGATTTGAACCCGAGCCCTCCAGACTCTGGGCCTGGTGCTCTATCTACTGTATCAAATAGTTGTCTTCATCATACATGAAACACTGACATATCAAAATCTCAGAGGAAAATAGGAGCTGAAAAGACTAGAGAAGAATGGTTTGCTCCACCTCAGAAGTTCAGAGAAGGATCAATTTAAGAAGGAAAAATCATAGAGACAGGCTTTACTTTAGGATTAAGATATTTCTGGCTGTTGGAGAAAGATAAGATTAGTCTGACATCCAAGAAAGTCTCTTATCAGGGCTCTGGGGTTTTAAAGCAAAATAATTATGCAATGTTTATTGAATTTATTCCCCAATGAGATTTAATTTAAAAAGAGCTGAGGATAGACTGAGAGAATTAAGCAATCTAAAGTTATCACAAGTTAAATAATAAGGCACAGTAGATTTCATTTATTCAGCTTTTTCTCTTTTTTTCATTTAAAATTTGATATTATTTAGAGTTGTGTTTTTTTTACTAGATAAGCAACATAAGTACTTGGTGTTGAGTATGTATAATAGAAGACACTGGAGATAATTATTCTTGAGATCTTATGAATTTAGGTACAAAAATGAATTCCAACCATTATACTTACACAGTTCCATTTTTTCTACAGCCTGAAAAGTTTCAAATATAGAGTCGACTAGGAGGAATTTAACGAGTCTTATTAGGAATAGTTATATCCCTGTTCTTTGACAATAATGGTACAGTTCTGATGCAAAAATAATTTTTCATTAGTTGTTACTAAAAAGATTTTAAGAAATCTAGATAGCATGGAAATTTTTGAAAAGCAATCTGTGGATGCACATTAAAGTTTAGTAACTTATCAGTGATTATGTTAGTGAATATTCCACTGACAGAATTTGGTGATTTCTCAAATTTTCTTTATTCAGAAATCAAAAGAGAATGCAAAACTACTATTTGTCCTTTAATATTTATTTTTAGGAAACAATGTTGGCTTCCTTGTGTAAATGAATTAAAATTTTAAGTTATGAAAACATATCATTATGACAACTCAAGAAACATGAATGTGTCGGATGATATATTATGTTTCATTCTCTCTAAAACCAAAAAATCTCATTATTTATCATCTCTAAACATAGAAGATTTCCCTTTAGATACGTGGGTATACCTAGGATGTCAACTTTTCCTGTAATTATTTAACATGTCTCTAGAAATCCTAGCAATAGTGATGACAAGAGAATTAAATTAAAGGCAAAAAAAATTGAGAGATAAGATTATCGTGTGCTGAAAAAGAGATTAAATTATATTGGAAACTTCAAATATTTGCCTGGAAAACCACAGAGCAGTATCAAAGGAACTGAGTTAGATTAAGTTAATTAGCAAAATAGAAGTTAAATCCACAAAATTTTCATTCTTTGCATATAGAAAATGACATCTTGTTTAAAACAATTTCAAAATCCATAAAGCCAATCTACCAAAATATACTGTTTATGCAAATAAAATTATAAAACTCAACAAAAATTAAGGTATTAGAACTTAAAAGAATATCCACTGCATGTGATTATACTGTATCAATATAATAAAAAATTACACTACCTAAATCATTTTACAAATTTAATGCCATACCAATTAAATTACAAAGGAGTTACTTTCTAGACCTAATTAAAATAACTTTAGGGTGGAAATTTCTACCATATTCAAGGGGAATTAAGCAATCTAAAGTTATCACAAGTTAAATAATAAGGTACAGTACATTTCATTTATTCAGCTTTTTCTCTTTTTTCATATTATTTATGGATAATACAGTATTATATTACAAAACAATAATCATCAAAACTATTTGATACTGAAAAAAAAGTAGAATCTATAAAAAAATAGAACCGACTAAATAAGGAGAATTCTCCATTTAAGAAAAATTGCTGTGAAGCCTGGAAAAATGATTTAATATCAACAACAACATCATCATCATCATCAACAACAACAACAAAATACACAGTTTATACCATATGCCAAAATACATGCAAATTTGATGCTTTAATAGAAAAAGTCACATCTTTTTTAATGAAGAAAATGGGTTGAAATATCTTTCCCAGATAAAGGTAGGTGGAAAATTCTAGCAAAACAAAAAGTAGATATTAAAGAAAATTAAAATACAGCTTTAAATATATGAAATTAACAATTTTTTGTGAACAAAATCAATGCTATTCAGATAAGAAGGGAAATTATTATGGGCAAGAAAAATATTGCATCAAACATCTCTGATAAGGTTCAAATATCTATGATCTGCAAGGAATTAACACCAATTTCTAAAACCAAGAGCTATTCTCTGTAGCCCCCAACAGTGAGAGTGAGAGCCATTCCTCAGTTGATGGATCCCTTCAGTTTCCAATTTTTTTGCCACCACCAAAAGAGCTGCTATAAATATTTTTGTACCAGTAAGTTATTTTGTCCCTTCTCTAATTTCTTTGAAATACAGAGCTTATAGTGATGTTTCTAGGTCTTAATTCATATTAATTTAGCAACTACTGTATTCTAAGCTCTGAGTTACATAATGGGGATACCAAGAATGGCTGAAATATCCCCTTCTTTCAAAGAGCTCATAGTAAACATGAGAGAAGATGCAAAAAAAAAAACCAAACCCATACACAAACAAGTTGTATAGAAATAGATAGATATAGATATGCATTGGGGATAAACTCTAAGAGAAGGAACTAATTTGGGAGGCCTTTTTTTGTAGAAGGTAAGACTTGACTTGAAAGAAGGCATGAAAACTAGGAAGGAGGGAGATTTCTAGAAATGAACAAACAGGCTGTGAAAAGGTTTAGAATCTATAGATAGAATGCCGTAAATGATGAAAAGTAAAGAGGCAAGTGTCATTGGATTACAGAATATATGGTAGAGAATTAGATAAAAAAAACCTGGAAAAGTAGGAAGAGGGCAAATTATGAAGGGCTTTATATTGGATACTGGACATAAAAAAAGCTTCTGGAATTTATCAAAAATGCAGGGTGACCTGGCCATATCTAATCTTTAGGAAGAAAAATTTGACAGAACAGTTAAAGATCATTTGGACTGATAAGGGACTAATGGTAGAGATATCCAGGAGTGCAGTATAATATTTCAGGCTTGAGGTGGTGAGGGCCTTTACTAGTATACTGACAGTGTCAGAGAAGTGGCTTATATGAGAAATGTAATGAAAGCAGAAATGAGAAAATCTAACCACTGATTGGCTATGTGAATGAATGAGAAGTTGAAGGTAGCTAGTTTGGGAACCTGGATGCCCGGAAAGATGATGGTGCCATTGACAGTAATAAGGAAGTTAGGAAAAAGGGAAATTTTGAACGAAAAGATAATGAGTTCAATTTTGAATTTGTTGAATTTCAGATGACTACAGGACATCTGTTTTAAAATGAATAAAATACAGTTGGAGATGTGAGATGGGGATCAGGAGAGAGTTTAGTGTAGGACAAATGTATTTGTGAGTTAAATGCATGGAGATGATCACTTAAATGACAGAAGCTAACAAAAGATAGAAATAATAAAGATTGGAAGAATAGTGCAAAAACAGGTATATTAATAAAATGACTAAGCCATTCTAGAAAGTAATTTGAGATTATGCTAAAAAGGTAAAGAAATGTTCATATTCTAAACAAGAGATCTGAATACTAGCAATATAGCTCAAGGAGGCCTAATACTGAAAAAGACTCCATATGTAACAACATATTCATAGCAACACTTTTTTGGTGGTAGCAAAGAATCAGAAGCAAAGTACATATCTGCTGATTGGGAAATGTCTACATAAATTGTGATAATGGGCATTTATGGTCTGTACGCTTCATCACTCCTCAATAATTTCTATCAATAATCCTTCCCTCATTAAAAGAGAGAAAAATATCCTTCATACATTAATATATATATATATATTTGAACTTTTTGTATTAGAATTACAGGGAGTTCTCAAAGTTGTAACATTTTTAATGATTTTTTAAAATTATAACAAGTAATTACTAATATTCTTCCTCTATTGAAACAGTGCATTTAAAGCCATAACCTGTATAGAGAAAAAGGATATATAATCCTCCAGGGGAATTTAATATATCTGATAGTAGAAAAGCATGCAAAGTTATTTCCATAGCAACAAATATCAAGGCAAGTAGATATCCACTGGAGTGTGACAATTTTGAAAAGAAAATGAAACACGAAGTAAATGAATCCAAATTGCTTATGTCTCTAAATATATATGTGCATGTGTATTCCTATATGTAAAATATGCATATATAAGTATTCAATATATAACTTGTATATATGTATACATGTACATAATCATAAGCAGTACTTGATTAATTTGCATTATTTATTGCATTAAAATATGGTCATACTATTTGTTTTCAACAATAAAAAATACTAAAGGGTAAAATACATTTTTAACTTTAAAAGAATTTTAAAGTTTTATTGATGTCTTTCATTCAAATAGTGTACTCATTTAAAAAATATTTCTCCTTATTTTGTAAGCCTACCTTTGCAAGAAAGATTTTTTTTTAAGTTAAGCAAAACCAGTCACCACACTGATGCTTAACAGTATATGGAGTCTTAACTCCCATAATCCTTTGTTTCCAAGGAAAGGAGGAAGATACAGAAAATATATTTCTTTTAAGTGTTATCAAAACCATAATTCTCTTGATGAAACCTAAAGGGTAAATATAGAAAATATGAAAAAATCTTTTGGCATTCTACATTCCAGGTTCCACATTTGAACTCATCCTTATCTGCCCATTGTAATGTGGATATTAATTCAAGGAACAGTTGTCTGCCCCAATCCTTCTTAAAGTTGGTTTCAAAACAAAATAAAACCAACCAGCTGTAGATAAGATGTCATTCCTCTTCACTAGAAGGTAAGTTCTCACAGAGTATCTGGGTGGGCTTAGTGAATAGAGCTTGTGGCTTGAATCAGGAAAACCTGAGTCCAAATACAAACTTTCTAGCTGTGTGACCTGAAGCAAAACATGAGTTCAAATCCAAATTTTCCAGGTGTGGAAGCATAGGCCACTTAACCCTATTTGCCTCAGTTTACTTTTCTATAACATGAGCTGGAGAAGGAAACTATTCCATTATTTTTGTTAACAAAACCCCCAATGGGGTCGTGAAGAGCCAGGCATGACTGAAACTATTGAACATAAAATGTAAAGTGGGAGAGTACATAATCCATAGTATCTACATTAAACTTCTTTAAAATCACATGACTATACTCACATATAGAATTGTATTAATTAGCAAACTATTTTTATGTTTTATTCCTCCCTGGAGGGAAAAAGTCATCAAGAGTTGCTGGTACTCATTTTTCCTTGGTTCATTCTATATTTTGACCATAACGGCATATATCTGTAAAGGATGTTTACCTAAATCATCCATGACAAGAAGAAAGCCCTTTCAATGAAGGAGAAGGTAATGAGTCAGATGACTTTAAAGAAAATAATACCAGAATAGATATCAGGGGATCTAAGTTCAGAAATTAAAATTACTATAAACTAGTAAATAACTTTTTTGACCTTAGGAAAATCATTTTGTTTTTCTTTCTCTACATGTATTCATCAATAAAAGAGAGATTAAACAAAGAAAAGCAAACAAACCAAAAGGTGAAGCATTTCTACTTTGCCTAACTTTCAGGATTATTGAAAGGATTAAAGAAGGTGAGGCAAAAGAGATGTTAAAATATGGACCATTATAATATACAAGAAATTAGACATGCTCTACTTTAAACTCTTAATTTAATAAATAAGGGAAATAAGATTCAGTTTTAAACCTACAACTGCACCCGAATAAGAAGTCTGATGTGTATGGAAGTAAATGCACCAGAAATCATGACTTCAGAAAAGAATTTATTCTATGGTTGGAGTTGCTAATTTATAGACTATTGAAAAAAATTGACTCCTGAAGAAGTTGCAGCCTGATGCTATTGCCATGAAAATCTTGGTCAAGTATTATTTCTTTCAAGTCTTTGGATTTTTGTTCACCACCAAGAAGTCTATATTGGACTTATCAAACTAGGAAATGACTAATCAGGAAGGGGTTGGATTCCAGGATGCTGAGATTTGGAACATGTTTGTATTATGATAGAAAGCATTCTACCTCCTTGCAAACCTTATTATCTTCAAAGGGGGCTGATTTATTTTTTTTCTTTATACCTTTACATGCTGTTTATTTTATATACCAGCTAGTAGTCAGTTTTCCCTCCTTTGTTTGGGCAACTTCGTTATCTATCTTTATGTGAAGGCAGAAAAATTGGATGAAATGCAATTTTCATCATCATTATGAGAATAACCACTTCTCCTAGGATTCTCCTAACAGTGCCAAATTGTCTTTGCAAAGTAAGATCTTTTTATCAAGCTCTTTTTAGGAGAGGATGCTACTCCTCCACTTTTCCTCTCCAGTAAATTAGAATAATTTGCATTGACTTCTCCTAAATTTTGATAGGATACTTTTACAATCTCTGGAGTCTTGCACTGTTATCCCTGTGGTTCCTGAAGTGCTGCGTTGCCCTTTCTATTGTGTGTAGTAATTTTAGTACAAATATAGTGTGAAAATAAAACGACAGCTAGACAAACATGTCATTTCTTTCTTTGCTGAATACTTCTCTTGGTGAGGACAACATTAGGCTGTGAGAATATGTCTTTTAGAATGATGGTGACAGGCATGTACAGGTTTCCTTAGAAAAGTAAAAAATGTATATTTCAATAGTGGTATATTAGCTGGGATGGGAGGTGGAGGTAAAGTAGAACAGTACAAAGATCATTTCCAGCTTTGGGGAATTAAGAATTTGAAGAGAAGATGGCCTTTAGGAAGAAAAAGTCATTCTAGTTGTTACCTCTTGAAGGCCTACCCATTTCAAGTATTCCACTTTCTTTAGGAAGTGATTCTCAGTATTGCTCAGGGCATTCATCATGTAAGATTGGAGCCATTTTTTTTTCACTTATGCAGTCTAAATTCAGTTTATTTTCATCTAACAATATTCAGATCCTATTATTTTCAAGGCACTGCTAGGTACTGGGGAATAACAAGATGACAAAGACATGGTTCCTATTCTCCAGGGCTACCATGGCTGGTATAGAAATAAAAGGCATAACACTAATACAAAAGAAAAGCTAAAACATAACATTTTAGAGCTGGGAAGGACCATCTCACTTTTCACTTTTTTATGTTTCTTGCTTCTTATTATTTTTGTCTTGTTTACAATAGGATGAATATCAAAATCTTTTACATGAACTCAAATTTATAATTAAGATTATATTGCTTGCCTTCTTATTGGGTGAGAGGCAGGAAAGAGAATTCTGAACTATTTTTAAAATGAATGCTAAAAATAGATTAATTAATAAATCAGTTCTGCATTCCTACTGCTAAAATTATATTTCCCACAAGCTCTTTTAAGATTAGGTTTGACATAGGGGTAAAGTAGAATAGAAGAGTGGGAAGATCACTTCTAGCTGAGGGAATTAGGAAAAGATTCTTGGAGAAGATGGTCTTGAGGAAGGAAAGGGCATATCAGTAGTCAATTCCTTTTTTAATTTTTATTGAGAATATTTTTCCATGGTTACATGATTCATGATTCCCTGCCACCCACTCCCTGCTTTCTCCTCCCCCCTTCCAAAGCTGACAAGCAGTTCCACTGGCTTATACATGTATCATTGTTCAAAACCTATTTCCATGTTATTCAAATTTGCAGTAGAGCAATCTTTTAACATCAAAACCCTAATCATATCCCTATCACACTACATGGTCAATCATATATTTTTCTAATGCATTTCTTTCTCTGAATGTGGAGAGCATTCTTTCTCCTATGTTTGTCTGAATTGTCCTGAATCATTGCATTGTTACTGGTAGAGAAGTACATTACATTCACTTTTACCACAGGGTGTCAGTCCCTGTGTATAATATTCTCCTGATTCTGCTCCTTCCACTCTGCATCAATTCCTTGAGGTCATTCCAGTTCACATGGAATTCCTCCAGTTCATTATTCCTTTCAGTGCAATAATATTTCATCACCATCAGACACCACAATTTATTCAGCCATTCCCCAGTCAATGGATACCCCTTCATTTTTCCAATCTTTTGCCAAAGAGCACAGTTATGACTATTTTTGTACAAGTCTTTCTTCCTTATTATCTTTTGGGGGTACAAACTCAGCAGTGGAATTATCGGATCAAAGAGTAGGCATTCATTTAAAACCCTTTGTGCATAGTTCCAAATTGCCCTCCAGAATGGTTGGACCAATTCACAATTCCACCAAGAATGTATTAGTGTCCCAATTTTGCCACATCCCCTCCAACATATATCGCTTTCCTTTGCTGTCATATTGGCCAATCTGTTCGATGTGAGGTGGTACCTCAGAGTTGTTTTAATTGGTATTTTCTAATCAGGAGATATTTAAAACATTTCTTCATTTGTGCTTATTGATAGTTTTGATTTCATCCTGTAAAAACTGTCTATTCATGTCACTTGAATATTTGTCGACTTGGGAATGGCTTGATATTTTGTAAATTTGACTTAGTTCCTCTTATATTTGGGAAATTAAATCTTTCTCAGAGAGTTTTGCTATAAAACTGTTCTCCCAGCTTGTTGCTTTCCTTCTCATTTTGATTGCATTGCTTTTGTTTGTACAAAAACTTTTTAATTTGGTATAAGCAAAGTAATTTATTTTACATTTTGCAATATTCTCTATCTCTTGCTTGATCTTAAATTCCTTCCTTTCCCACATATATGACAAGTATACTAATCTATGTTCACCTAATTTATTCATGATTTTACTCTTTACATATAGGTCATTTATGTATTTTGAATTTATCTTGGTACAGGGTATAAGATGTTGATCTAAACGTAATTTTCCCCATAGTGTTTTCCAATTTTCCCAGCAGTTTTTGTCAAATAGTGAGTTCTTGTCCCAAAAGCTGGAGTCTTTGGGTTTATTGAACACTAGCTTACTGAGGTCATTTACCCCTAATCTTTTCCATTGATCCACCCTTCTGTCTCTTAGCCAGTACCATATTGTTTTGATGACCATTGCTTTGTAGCACAGTTTAAGATCTGGTACTGCTAAGCCTCCATCCTTCACATTTTTTTCATTATTTCCCTTGATATTCTTGATCTTTTGTTCTTCCAGATAAACTTTTTTTCTAATTCTATAAGAAAGTTTTTTTGTAGTTTGGTAGGTATGGCACTGTATAAGTAGATTAATTTGGGTAGAATTGTCATTTTTATTACATTATCTCATCCTACCCAGCAGTAATCTCTTGAAGGCTTACCCATTTCAAGAAATCCACCTCCCTCTGGAAGCTCTAAGTGTTGCCTAATAGAAAATTATTTTTTCCCTTCCTCTCTTCTTGAATACTAATTTGTACCTGTTTAATGCCTTTAATATGCTTGATTTTGTCCTCTAATTTTGGATATTTGTTGCACAGAATTGTCTGTATGTTTTTATGTGTTTTATTTACCCCTATAAGATTATAAAATTCATCAGAATAAGACCCATTCCGTAAATGATTTCTGTCACCTTAATCACCTAACTTTGTATGTGCTAAATAAATGGTTAGTGAATTTTTGAATAATATTAGTAATGATCCACATTTATATAGTATATTATAAGCTCTCTCACAACGTTCTTTACTCACATTAATAATTTTTAAAAGAACCAATTTTTTACTTCTGTATAAGATAGTGATCTGAAATGCATTAAAGAAGCCCAGCTCTTCTACAAATATTCCAGCAAAAATTTGTAAGTGCCCCAAAAGGAAGAATGTTAGAAAATAACAAACCATATAAAATAGCAATATAATCCTCTGAGCAGTCCTAAAACTGCCAGAATTCTTCTAGAAACCTGTGAACATTCTGAATGCTGACAAAGCAGGAAATGAGAGAAGCAAAGCCATATACTGGAGCCTAAAGCCAAAGGGAACACTGGGCTGGCAAAGCAGCTAAGGACAGAACCAGTCCTCCTAACTTATTGCTTAGGGAGAAAGGCCCATGCAGTATGGCATTATCTGGGACCTTCCAATAGGCTGCAGCTAGTATTTGGCAGCCCATGCTAAAACCATAGTAAGAGATAAAGCAAAGAGAGTGACCAGGTATAATCAGCAATGAGGAAACCTATAAGAGGCTGGAATTCAGTGTCAATATCAGAGTTACAGCAAAGACTATGACCAGCACAGGTAACAAGAAGTGCCAGAATTTATATTCTTGCAGGAAACTTACAAAAGCATAATCTCTAAAATCTTACTGCATTTGTCATAGCCAAAATAGGTGGCAGAGCCAACTCAAGTGATTGTGTGATGGTGAAAGTCAGAAGATATATGGTCTACCTGTTTTGGGTTGCCATAAGATGAAGCGAGAAATGACAGATTCTGGCAGAGGGTGAGAAGGGTGAGATCAAGTTCTGAACATTCAATCCAGAACTGCATCAAATAGAACAACAACATACAAACTAAAAAGTAGAGAAGAGGCTGAGCAGGGACTGCCTGTGCCATTGATGCCATTGAACAAAGGGAGTCTGATCCTAGACCAAAGTTATAATTCAGAAAATTAACCTGGAGTTGAGTAAGCTGAAGAAAATAGAAGATAGGATTATGAAATAAACAGGTTTCAGAAGATAAACTTAAAAGGTAGGTAAACTCAAATGGCCCCAGTATCATTGAAAAAATCCTTTTCCTTCTCCATCTTAAAAGTTTTTAGTTTTTGGTTTCTACTGTATCTGCCATCTGAAAAGACTTTTCTATCACACTTGCAATGTAAGTAAAGCAAGAAAAACTGAACTGTGATTTCCTTGGATAAGGAATTGCTAAAGAAAATAGCCCTTCAAAAAAAGTCAGCAATTTTTCTTCAACTTGGTCTTAGAAAATTGCCTTGGGAAGTAAGAGGCTAAGTGACTTAACCAAAGTCCACAAACCTTATTTGTCAGAAGAGGAACTTGAATTCAGGTTTTCCTAACCCCTGAGATGTATATATATACTTTGCTGACTTTTATATAAGGAAGTGATGAAGGTTAAAATGGATCTTGTTGGGTCTAGGCTGTTCTAGTGATCCATGACACTTCTGATTGACAATAACCCAGAAATAGAAATGAAGGCATTCTACAATTGGATTGAAAAATGGCATCATATCCAGTCACAGAAAAAAAAATCAATACAGTATTTCTATAGACACTAACTGATGATGAATCCATGGACATTGCAGTTCATTTTTCTGTTGGTTCCAAAAAATATTAGCACAATCTTCCATGTTTCAGTGTCTGTTTTCTAATTTGATTTTTAGAATATACCCAGTGAAATATTACAACCATGTTTGATATTTATTTGAAAATGATGTGAAGTATGTACCAATAATTGCACCAGAGAAACCAAGCCTTTTATAATTCCCAGAGTAATAACAGAAAGAAAACAAAAAAAGAAACCTTAATCTTAAACCAAAGCTTATTATATGTCTCCTGGTGAAAAAAGAAGTGGCAGTGATAGAATCACAGATTGAGTATTGGGAGGAATCAGAGAAATCATTTAGTCTCATGTAGCTATGTTACCCAGGGGAGAGCTGATACTCAAAGCTCAATCTTCTACCTCCAAATCCAACATTCTTCTCTTAAACCATTAATGACAATCAGCTCTGAAACAAGCAGGGAAATATACAGACATTTATATTTCCACACAATTAATTTCAGAAGGCTATTATATCTAACTTTTCTAAAATCCTATTCAATCTTTAACTTGTCTTTTGTTTATTTTTTGATAGATTTATCTATATCAGAAAGCAACAAAATATTATTTCTCACTAACGTAATTTTACTATTTCTTGTAATTCCTATAAATTTTACAAATCTACATACTATTACATTTGGTACAGTATTTGTATTAGTCAATTCACCATAGTACCTTTCAGAAAAATGTAACTTCCCTATTTGTGTCTTTTAGTAGTCTATGTTTTGCTGCCTTGTTTAAGGTCATTTTAAAATAATCTGCTTTTTAAAAAAAATAATTGAAAGCTTAATGGATAAGCTTTAGATATTACTCTGTCATCAAGTTAATTTTATCAATATTATATTCAAATGTGTTTCTTCTAATTTTCATACTGATGGATCTTGCTTTGTAATCTGCTTCCATTTTATGTGTCAGTTCATTCGATTAACATTAATAATATTTAATAGTTAATTTCAAAATTTCTACAAAATTCTTGTCTTCTTACCATACAAGTTTGGAAGTCATCTTTTTTATTTAAGATTCATTTTTCCCTCTAACATTATGCTACAATGATATATGTTATTCTTAGTTTTAAGCCTTTTCCTTTAGTTTTCTGAAATATTACTTCCCAAATCATTTGTTCATGCTAAGGTGGCTGCTAGATTTTGCATGACCCAGATTATGCTTCTTGGTACTTAAATTCTTTCACTTCTTATTTGACCTAGAAGCTCTAGATTGTGGCTATATTGATAGGAATTTCCATTTTTAAATTTCTTTTAGGAGATAAGTAATGGATTCATTCTATTTTTACTTTGCCTTCTGGAACTAAGCTATTTGGACATTTTTATTTAATGAAACAGAATGCCAAGACACTTTTTGTGGTCATGCGTTTCAGGTAATAAAATGATTCTTAATTGACCTCTTCTAATTTTTAATTTCCATTCTTTCTGCTATGGCATGTCTTGTATTTTCATCTCTTTCTTAAGCCTTTTGACTTCATTTGAATATAGAGTCATTATAATTTTAGGGAGTTTGTTTCTTGGATAAGATTTTGTGCCTCTCATTTTCAGCTATTAATTCTCTGTCAAATTCTTCCTTAATTCTCACTTATTCCCATTTTTTCTGCAATAATCTCATTCGATTTTAAAACTACTTTTAATTCTAAAAACATCTCTGATTCATCTTCCCCAGAAATTTAGTGGAACTTTGTGGGAGCTGTGGGTTTTTTTTTTTTTAAATTGAGGATTTTCTTTTACATGTTTTAGAGTGATTCTCTTCTTTTGGAATTGTGCCTTAGGTATCTTTGTCTATGCACTATATAAGTCTTTATGGTAGAATTATTTTTTCATTTATTTACTCTTAAAGCATACTTCTTGACTTCAGTTTTTATGATAATATTTTATTCTGTGCACCTTTGGAGAGAATGTGTGGGCTGATCTTGTGTCCTCTTGAGCACTTCTGCTTTTTTGAGATATTAAGTATTGTTTTATTCCTTGGTTTCAGGGACAGCTCAGGCTGGGGATCTGCAAGTTTTAGGTGTTCCCAAAGTCATTTTATCAAGGTAAAATTCTGTTCTCTATTCTCTCTATCTGAGTACTGCAAATTCCAGATCTGGGTTTGGCTCTGAGCAATATTATATCTTGGTTGAAATTCTGGGAGACTGATGCTATTGCTTAGACACTATCAACCAAATGGAAAATAAAAATTCAGAGAGACAAAACTTTACATTTCCCTTCGGTCTGGGAATCCTGCCCTGGTTATTTCCCTGTAGTCTTTAAATGAGGGCAAAAACAAGAAATGACTCTCCACTGGGCTGCTTGATTCAGTGCCAGCAGTTGCTTTTTTCTTCTGTGCCTATGCCTTGCTTAGTAGTCAGATTAGGGTCCACAATTGCTCCTCACTTTGGAATGTGACTCCTATGCCAAGTTCTTCTACTCTTATCTAATTTGGTTGATGATCCTGAATTATATAGGGAGCAACAAAGATGAGAGCTGGAATGTGTCTCTTTACTCTACATATTGGGCCTATCTGTAGAGATCTGAAAACTCTTCATGCTCTGGTATACAACTTTGGTCTTATTTCAGCTGCTATATTGGAATGTGCTACATGGGTACTCCTGCTTCATCCTTATGACCAGTGTCTTTAAACCCCTAATTATCCCAAAGCCAATTTTGACTAGAAAAATAACTTACTGTGATTTTTTTCTTAGATTTACAGATCAGAACTTGGTCTTGGTCTAGATTTCTAGATCGTTAGGGAGGTATTGTGGTAGGATGCTAGACTATAGTTGTTTCAACTATTTTACCACCTTGGATCCACTCCTTCCCTACATATCTTTAAAATCACAGAGTCAATTCATCATGAGAATTATGATTTCTATCCTAAACAATGACAATACATGATTTTAGAGTACTAATGATTAAGAGTGCTACCTTAATTCTGACAGATGTGATAGACTCAAAATGAAGAATGAGATAAATATTTTTAGAAAAGTAGAATATGGGAATTTGATTTTGCTTAACTAATCACTTTTATTACAAGGATTTTATTTGTTTTTTTTTTTCCCAGTAGAGGGGACAGAAAGTGGAAAAAAGTAAAAATAAATGCATACTAAATTTTAAAAAATAACCACTGGGATTTGCTACTTATGAGAAATCCTAATGATTTCAATAGTAATGGAAACAATCCAAAATATCATGATATGGCTGTTTTATTCCAGGGTGCTACCTGCTATATATAATTTATTTCTATGAGAAGCATGTTGTTATGCTACAACCATATCGTTCATCTCTGATTCTCAAAATAAAACCATGGAATTATCTTCAAAAAATATGAAGAAGAAAAATTTCTCAATACAATGATCAATCTTAAATTCAGAATACTGATGAAGAAAGGTGATTCCTATTTCTTGTTAGAAAGGCCTGGACAACAATTGCAGAATGAAGTGAATATTTCAACTAGGTTGTTTTGTTTTACTTAATTATATTAATTTATGACAAGGAGAGGATGAGTTATTTTGGGTAGGAATCATTTACATTCTCAATAATCTAGATATATTTCTCATATTTTGATATGTATATTTATATGGGAAAGAATATGAAGAAGACTTTTTTTTTAAACCCTTGTGCTTTGGTGTATTGTCTCATAGGTGGAAGAGTGGTAAGGGTGGGCAATGGGGGTCAAGTGACTTGTCCAGGGTCACACAGCTGGGAAGTGGCTGAGGCTGGGTTTGAACCTAGGACCTCCTGTCTCTAGGCCTGACTCTCAATCCACTGAGCTACCCAGTTGCCCCAAGACTTTTTAAAATATTACGAAAGCCTCTTTTTTCCATCTGACTCTGCAGAGCAAACAAAATTAATTTTTTTTCACCTCTCCAGCTGGGTTTCTGATACAAGGAATTTCCATTCACCTGGTACTGTGTGCCACATTCATAAGTCCACAGACTTAGAAGTGTTGAAGTGGATGCATATCCAAAGTGAAAATTAGCTCAGGGTAAAAACTGCTGCCAATAAAAGTCCTTGGGCTGATATTTTAGATAGTCTGGCAGGCATTGCTATTTCATAACAGAGTGGTGAGTGGTAACTCTAGCCAGTTTCAATTTTGAGTGATGGTCACTCAGCAGGATCCTTTTAAAATTAATAAAGTATGAGTCAGTCTTCATACAAATACGAGGAATAGTATTGCCTACATTCTCACATAAAATATCAATGCATGCAATATTCTGTAATCTCAACAGATCTTTTAATTGGAGAAATGTGATAGAATTCTCTCTTGCCTATCAGTGCAGCAGGTTTTCCAGTCAGAAATTCTGCATAGAATAAAATATAGTCAAAGCTAGGTAGAATAACTGATAGCCAACCATGACAGAGGAGAGCAGTAGACCTACTCTTCAGGGCATAGCTTGGGTTAGCCACTTTCATGGTGCCTCTTTCCCTAAGTGGCAATTTGAAAATAAAGAAGTAGATGTAACATGGTGAAATAAAATACGAATTGACATCCAAAGTCACTTCCTGACTTTTCTAGAAGAAGCAAAATTGTCCTTTTACAGAAATAATGTGATCAATGATATATTTTCAAATCTTAGATGGTATTTTCTTAATTCATGAACTCTCTTTTAATACACTAGACATGGGGAAGAGAATAAAATGGCAGACAGTGTAGCTTGCAAGGAAAAGTAATAAAAGCATATATACTTTAGAGAACAAGAAAAGCATGTTCCATGATTCCAGGAGGATAACTTTTGAAGCTTGGGGTAAACTTGAGAACACAACAGTTAATTTAGAATCAGCAACACAACTGTGTATATATGCATCATTAATAAATAACAAGGCTTTCTGGGTTTGGAAAAGAGATAAATTGGGTGTTGATCATTTACAATACAAAAATATTCTTTACTTTATAAAATTAGAGATCCTAAAATTTATTTAAGTGGGCAGTTCTTCTTGAAGAGACAAAATAGAATTCCATTCATAAAAAATACATTTGATTCACATTCAACTTTCATGACATAGGAATTGTGATAAGAAAAGGAAAGGGATGTTATTTTGCTAATGTGCAAAGGAACAGTTCAATCAAACATGTATATTAGATTCCTTCAGCAATTGACATTTTTCATTTCAGTTCACCACAGAGGAAAGGGGAGAAAAAAAGAGAGAGGAGGGAAGGAGGGAGGGAGGGAGAAAAACAGGCACAGTAACTGACAGAGTGAGTGACAAAGCGAAAGAGAAAGAGAGAAGGAGAATAGTGAATTGGTACAAAAGAATGGTCTTGTACATTTTTCAATATTGCATTATTTGCTGGTAGATGCTGACATACACATTTTAATCCAGAAAGAGGAAAATATTTTTATTTGGTGTATAGGTACACTTAAAGTGTTTAAGGTATTTAAAATACAGCATGTGCCAGAGCCAGTTCAAACTAGTTCAGAGGATAGATTTATAAATTTTCATTGTATTTACATAAAAATTGGCAGATGCTATAAATCAGGACTTGAGTTCTTGTCAAAATGATGGACAAATATTTATAGTGCAGTTAAACTTAAAAGTGTGTCATGCATCCTTTTATGAGTCAGGCAGTTCTTAATAATATACTGAAAGGCATACCCCAACCAAAGCAGCAAAATGATATTTAAAAGAATAATAATGCATTAGAATGATTATCTGAATATTAAAGAAGCAATTGGATCTTCACATTTTTAAATGAGAATTGAATATAACAGATTAATAATATTTTTGTAAAATAGCATTGATCAGGGCAGCTTGCTACTACCATGGGTTCAATGATCATATCTCCATAGGTGCCTCCTAGATCTATCTTTCCTATCATTATCTATTTCTTGAGTTCATAATCTACATTACTGTTTGGTGAACATTTTTAACTAGATATACTGTAGCTTGATGGTGAAAGTCAACATGTCCAAAAAAGAATTCATGACCTATTCCCATTAATACTTTCTCTATTTCTGTTGAAAGCAGTATAATCTCTCAATCTTAATTTTATCTCAGAATATTCTCGTTCTTTCATCTCCCATATTCTGCTATCTACCAAATCTTGTCAAGTCTGATGTCACATCTCATATCCATCCACTTTTCTCCATGCATACAGAAACCATCCCAGGCTAATCCCATTTCACTCCTTATTTGGTCTATTGCCACAGACTCTTAATTATTATTCCTGCATCTAGGCTTTCTTCTCTCTGTTTTTACTCTCTCTATAGGTATCAAATTTTCTTAAACACAACATTCCACCTCTGAGCCTGTGCTCAAATAATATTGTCATGGCTGAAATCACTCCCATCTCACTGCATATTCTTCTTTTGGGATTTCTGTCTCCTTTTGAGTTCTTCTGCTCCTCAACTGAAATGTCTCCATTTTCACAAATACATTTTTTAAATTAACTGCCCAATTGAGAGTTGTTGTCATGCAGTTGTTTCAGTCATGTTTGACTCTGGGTGACTCATTTGGGTTTTCTTGGCAAAGATACTGGAATGATTTGCCACTTCCTTCTCCAGAAAATCTCACAGATGAGGAAACTGAGGCAAATAAGATTAAGTGACTTTCCTAGGACTGCATAATTAGTAATTGCTCACAGACCATCTTTGAACTCTAAAGATGAGTTTTCTGTACTCCAGGACTAGCATTCTATCCACTGCCATGCCTCCTCTAACTCTGAAATTATTGTTTTTATTTAGTTTGTATATGTTTTATATTTACTTGTCTCTCTACATTTTACAGCCTATAGTCTCTTAAGTTTCTGGAAATCAATTTTTTGTCTTTGTATCTATAATGCCTAGAATAGTGCTCTACACATAATAGGCCCGCACAGAGAAGTTCTTTTTGACAATTAAGTAGAAATAATCACATGCCCCAAAACATGTTACTGGTCTTTCTCCTCTAGAATAAGCCTAATAGTAATTTCTAGATCACTTGTTTTAGTAATTAATCACAGAATGTTTGCAATTGTTATTCAATAATTTTATCTGTTCTTAAGCCATCTTTCCATGTAGATAGATAATAGCTTTTCAAGGCCTCTTGACCATTATTTTTCCTTCACATCCTCCAGAGAAGAGTATAATGCCTGTTCCACACAAAAATTAATACTTTTTTTTCTTTTATTTTTTAAACCTTTACCTTCTGTGTTGGAGAGGATGTGGGCAAATTGGGACACCAGCACACTGTTGGAGAAGTTATGATCTGATCCAAAAATTCTAGAGAACAATTTGGAGCTATATCCCAAAGACTCTAAAACTATGCATACCATTTGATCCAGCAATACCATTAGTAGGCCTTCATTCCAAAGAGATAAAAAGGGAATAGGACCTCTTTGTATAAAAATATTTGTTGCAGCTTTTTTTGTGATAGCGATGAATTGGAAATTAAGGGGTTGCCCATCTTTTGGGGTATGACAGAACAAGCTGTGGTATATGGTTGTGATGGAATACTGTTGTGTTATAATAAATGCTTTCAGAGAAAGCCAGAAGAACTTATCTGAGCTAATGCAAAGTGAAGTGAACAGAACCAGAACACAAATACAGGGATATTTTTGATGAACAGCTGTGAATGACCTTGTTATTCTCAGCAGTACATTGACCTAAGTCACTCCCAGAGACTGCTGATGAAAGAAGCCCTCTGCCCCCTCCAAGAGAATATTGATGGAGTCTGAATGCAGACTGAAATACTATAGTTTTTTCTTTCTTTTTTTTAAAGGTCTCTTCCAAAAAATGATAAATATGAAAAAATGTTTTACATTTTTGCACATGTGAAATTTCGGATTGCTTAGCTTCTCAGGGAGGGGATAGGGTAGGAGTGAGGTTAGAAGGTCAGGTGAGAAGGAGGAAAAGCATTTTCAATGTAGTTTTTTTAAAAGAATGTTAAAAGTGGGGGGAAATAAAATATTATTAAAAATAAACCCTTACCTTTTGTCTTAGTAGTATCAATTCTAAGACAGACAAGTAGTAAGGGTTAGGCAATAGGGTTAAGTGATTTGCCCAGGGTCACATAGCTAGGAAGTATCTGAAACCAGATTTGAATCCAGGTCCCCTCTGAATCCATGCCTGGTGCTGTATCCACTGTGCTACCTTGCTGCCCTTCAATGAACATTTTTATATGATCATGGAACTGTCCCCAAAAACAAATCTCCAGTTCTATCATCAGATGAGTGATGAAACTGACATTCAATTTTTAACCAGAGACTGGCAAGATATTGTGAAACATGGTAACCAAAGGATTTATAATCTTAGCTAAAGCAAAAGGTAAAGTTTCACTTGTACCCTGAAATACAACAAAGGATCAGTGGTGAAGCATCCCACAATATTTCAAGCAAAGAAAGGAGAAGAAGAAAGAATAATTTCATGCCACTTGATTATATCATCATTGTAATGTGAAAAGAAAACTATTGAAGAGAATGAACCTTCTTCTGAAGAGGGCCATAAAATTACAATTTAATGTTTCCTGCTAGGTGTCTTTAATTCCACTTACAAATTTTTCACTCTTACAGACCTGTAAAAATGATTCTCTGGAAAAAAAGCCAATTCCCCAAATATAACTTTGCATAGTCTTTTTTAAGGAATATATTGTGAAACCTCTCCATTCATATTTAATTCAACAGTCAGTAGGATTTGCATATATATCACATTAACTGGAACAAAAATTATAAAAGCTGTCACTACCTTTACCTTGGGACATGAACTAGACCAAAAAAAAAAAAAAAGAATGAATATAGGCCACCTCTTCCATCAGAATGTATGAAGCTCAAGATAAAGGCCATTTGGACCAAGATGTCAACATTTCTTTATATGCATATGGTTACAGGATCAGTTTCATTAAAACACCCCCTTTTCATTATCTACTAAAAGAGTTTTCAAACTATGTATGATATATAGTCAAGAATAGATATAGGTAATACTTAATAGTTAGTGAAGATTCCTGTGGCATCTTCCCACCCTTCTGTTTCAAAATCGATTTCCGCACTACCTTCATCACACCACAGCCTTCTCTTAGAAGCCTTAAATCCTTTCTTTCAAACTGTTGGAGATTACTAATGGCTCCAAAGGTATAAACGTACTAGTAAGATTTTATTGGATATTAACCAAAGAAAAAATGACTGGCAAGATTTCTTTTATCTAGCTCTGATCATCCATTCATTCTCCTGCTAAGATCCTCAGATTTGAGAGAATGGTCTCAGTGTCTGTATCAGGGCAGCACCTCTACAGATGGCCTTTAAAGAAAACTTCCTAATTAAATGGCTTCTTAAAATGGAGCTTCAGGGGGAAGGAAGAGAAGGGAATAAGCATGATATAGTCCCTACCATGTGCCATGCATTGTGCTAAGTACTTTATATTATCTCATTTTTATCCTCATAACAACCCTACAAAATAAGTGCAGTTATTAACCTCCTTTTCCAAGCAAAAAAAAAAAAAGTTAAATTATTTGCCCAGCATCACATAGCTAGTAAGTGTTTGAGGCTATATTTGAACTCAGGTCTTCCTAACTCAAGGCCTGGTGCTCTATCCATGGTACCATATATCTATATGCCCAGCTGGGGAGTGAAGGGAGAAGGGATTAGTGATCCATAAAATGATCATCTTCTCTGTATCAAAAAACTACACACCACCACTGCAAACACAAGTTTAGTTTAAGGGACAGTGAATTAAACAGATACTTATTATTTCACAAATCAATAAAATTGGGTCTCAGTTTTGTAATCTATAAAATGGTACAACTTATGTAATCAAAGATATAGAAGTTATTTATCCAATTGTTTTATTTAACAGATGGAACAGCTGAGGTTCAGAGAAATAAAACAAAATGTCCAGGGTCACATAGCTAATGAGAGACAGAGCTGAGATTTAAAGGTATATTTAAATTCCCTGACTCCATTGCTTCTAGCTCTATATCCAATTATATACAATCATATCCAATTATACAATACCTTCATATAATTTCACCGTTTTATCACATTAAAAACAAAAAATCACTAAAGAAAATGAACCACAAGAATTTCTTTTTTGATCTATCCTTCTGGAAGACAAGTAATTCACAAATATTATGTCCAACAATCCAGAAATAGACATTTAAGTTGGCATGACAACCCACCATGACAACTGATGGTCCTTAACTTGAGTTTCTTTGCATGAAGCAGATAAAAATGTAAAGCTCACATAATATTTGTAAAGCACTTAGCATGATACCTGAGACATACTACATAAATGCTTATTCTTTTCTCTTTCCTATTCAAGGTGATAATCATTTAGTTACGTAGGACTCAGTTTTCTAATTTATAAAAAGAATATCCTCATTCTTGTCCTACTAATCCCTAGCAGTTATTTTTGAGCACCAAATGAATAAAACTTTGTTAATTCAATTGTTGTTTTGGTCATTTTTTAGACATGTGTGACTCTTTGTGACCCCACTTGAGATTTTCATGGCAAAGATCCTGAAATGAATTGTCAATTCCTTCTCCAGTTCATACTACAGATGAGGAAGTTGGAGCAAACAGGGTAAAATGACTTGCCCAGGGTCACATAGCTAGTAAGTATATGATTCTAGTTTTGAGTGCAAGGGAAGCAGTCTTCCTGACTCTAGGCCCTGGATTCAAACTAGGGTACCAACTATTTGCCTTAAATACAATAACATATAAATATATGCAAATATAATACGTTAGGATTTCATAGAATTTTATTTAAATCACCCCAAAAAACAGAATAACTGAATTAGGTACTAACAATCTCCCTGCTAATTAAAACTTCATCTCAACATATGTCTGCATATATGTATTTATTCACATGTATATACACACTTATGTAAGTATATATGCATTGTGTGTACACACATGTGTTTTCATGTATGCATAAACACATATTAAGCATCAATTATATATCTTTCTATCCCCAGCTCCCTGCACAGTGACTGGCCTATAACAGTGTTTGATGATTGATTGATTGAAGGCACTCTACTAAGTACTGAGAAAAGATGTTAGTCCTGCCTTTCAGGAATTCCAATACCAAAACAGGGGCTATGGAATTTTCGTTTAAGAAATAAGCACAAGGAAATTCAACATATCACACTTTTTTACCCCACTCAACTGACCCCTCCCTATTCCCTATCCTCTTTTGTCCTCTCCCTCCCCACATCTTCCACATCCTTTGGAACTTCCATTCTGTACAGGTCTTTAAAAACATTAAAGATATATAAACTTTATTATTAGTTAAATAGTGTAGAGGATGGAGTACTGAGTCTGGAATCAGGAAGATGAGCTCAAGTGTGTCTCTAGACACTTATTTGCTTTATGACCTTGGGCATGTCAGTAAATCTCTGCTTGATTCAGTTTACACAAAGGTAAAATAAGGATAATAGTAGTAGCTCCTTTCTTCCAGTTGTGGGGATCAAATGAGATAAAATTTCTAATGTGCCTGTGTATAGAAGGTGCTATATATATACATATATATTATATTTATTATTATTATTATTAATCTCTCAGAAAACTGGCTTGAGTGATCCCAAGGCTCTAACCTAAACTTTCTTATTTTTTCTTTCCATATCTTCTTATTTATTGATTTTATCAGATCCTATTAATTAAATTACCAACTGTAGGTGGGTAGACTCTCAGATCTATATAATGAGTCCTAGTCCTCCTCCTCAGCTCGTCTTCACAAACCATATAACAATTCAAAATATAATCCATAGTCAATTCCAACTCATCATATTCAAAACAGAATCCATGAACTTCCCCCACAACACACACCCCTGCCAAAATTCTCTATTATTCTCATGGGTTCTACTATCTTTTCCATTACCAAGGTTGTTTGGATGCCTTACTTTTATGCATCCCACAGCCATTTAGTTGTCAATTATTGTTATTTCTACCTCCACAATATCCCTTGTATATGTATCCACTTCTATCCTCACATTGCCCACCCCCATAATCCAGGTCTTCAATACCTACCCGCTACAGTACTGTAATGATCTTTAATCTGTTTTCCCTAGTCTCAAATTTCTTCCCATTGCTATTTATCCTACAACTGCAAGGGTGATTTTTCTAAAGTGCCAGATTGAGCACTTGTATATCAGCCTTTCTTCCTATATCAGCTTTAGTGACTATAGTTGTGGGAAGCCGTTCGATGTACTAAAACCATGGAGAAATAGGATCAAATTTAGGGCCTGTTATCCGGATTCCCTACGTGACCAATCCAGACTGAGGCAGTCTTTGTGTTTGGTCCTGGTCGCCTGAGCCCCAAAAGGCTCTGGTACCAGCAGGTAGGTTAATCCAAAATCAACTTGATCCCTCCAAGAGGCTATTAGGAGTCATTTAGAGAAACAGAGTCTGTAACAGATATTTTATCTGGATCCCATTACAAAATCATCGGCAAGTAAAACTGTGTGTATGATTTTTCTGCACTGCATGTCAGGAATGCAGACAGAATGGGCCATCTAAGATAAAAATCTGAGGCTCCTCTTTTGACTCAGTTTCGATCCCCACCTTTCTTAGAACTCCTATTGGAAAACTTTGAAGTGGCAGACCAGCATCTACTGAGTTAATGATTCCTCTCCTTGATAATTAAGAAGCCTGAACCCTAACAAACATTACTTAAGATAAGTCTGCATACTTAGATAAGTATGGCGCTTTTAGTCTTGACTTTATTTGTCCAGGTGCCTATAATCCTGGAAGACAGAACTCAATAAGTGAGCATCTCCATAAAAATATTTCCTCTCCCAGAATTATCCCTACTAATTGATGGTTGGAATTTGGCCATTGTCTTGGTACTTATACCTTTACTCTTTAGACTTTAATGGGTTATGTATGATCTGTTACCCCTTCATAAGTGTGTTCTTTGTTTGAAACCAGTATATAATAAACTCCCAAGCCCACAGAATTTGGAACAGCATGGGCTAACCACTAGTCTGGTTGTTCTCATTTTTCTTTTTCCTGTCTTATCAATCCGATGCCGTAAGCGCCACTCAGAACCCCCATTTTTATCATATAGGAGGCTGGACCCCTATATATAGTTACTATAGAGCTCTAGTTAATTATAGAAAAAAAATATATTCCCCCTCGCTGGGCATTTAAATTTATTCACAATCTGGTCCTTTACTACCTTTCTTGCCTTTTTACACATTACTTCCCTCTACACACTCTATGTCCGAGTGATAATTGGCTATTTTCTCTTCTCTACACAAGACACCCCATGTCCCTTCTTCATGACTTTGTATTGGCTCTCTCCTATCTCTGGAATGTACTAACTCCTTTTCTGGGGATCTTTGCATCCCTTATTTCTTTCCATTACAAAATCAAATTTCATCGTCTACACAAAGCCTTTTCTGGACCTCAAGGTGTTCCAAAAATTGCCTTATACTAATTTCATGTATATTTTGAATATGTTTAATTACAAACATGCGATCTAAGATCCTTGAAGTCAAGGGCTGTTTTAATTTCGCATGTGTTCCCAGAGGTTACTGTAATTCCTAGAACATTTTATGGACTTAATATATACTTGTTGATGGATTAAATGATTGAATGTCATCTTTGTTTAAAAGTGAACAGTATTTTAGAATACATGACATTACCTCACCTAGTCATCAAGGTTTCATGGTAGTTTATTGACTCAGTTCTATTTTTACTTTTTGTTTCAAGTTTACCAGGATCTTTACAATAGAATTTAAGCATTCAGATAGCAGAGACTTCTTTTCATCTTTTCTATGTCTCTACTGACTTACTCAGTTTCTTAAACATCTTGTGATTTCTTCTTTTTTTGTAATTTTTGGAAGCCTGATGACAGACATCATTCCCCTTTATTGCTCTCTGGGCAAAACTCACTTTTAATTCTTTTGAGATTGTATGTATAGTGTTCCATGATTCATGTTCTTCCAATACTGGTATAATAATGGTATTTAAAAGATAGCACATTTTTTAAGCAGATGTTTCAATCCTACCCATGAAGCTTTTTCTGCCACTTAAAGGAAAATAAAATAAAATAAGTCAAACTTTCAGGAAACAGAAATCCTGTTGCAAAACATAAGATCCTTACTCACGGATGCTTCTTTTCTTGCTATAGAGTAACACATAGTTTCCTAAGCTAATTAGTCCTGTCTTAGCCTGGTCCTCTCCTTTCAACCAACAATACCTTCCCATCCCCATTCACTAAACTGCACAATTATGATCAACTGCCATATGACCTTGGGAAGAAGACCCTTTTTTGTCTGATCTAAGCAGAACCCTTATGCAAACTCTTTTTTCCCCTGACAGTTCAAATTCTTCATTACTCTTGGCCCTCTCATCATTATTAGGGCTTCTAGTTACCATTAGTCTGACTTATTTGTAGAAGTCTATCCTACTGTGATGTGACGTTCAAATCTCTTACACCAGAGGAATATTCATTGAGTGCCCTCAGAATTTTATGTAGTTGTCAGAATATTGGACACTGAGTCAGGAAAACTTGAGGATAAATGCTGCCTTACACATTAATTAGCTTAGTAACTCTGGACAAATCACTTAACTTCTTACAAAATAGGGATAATTAGATAAAATATCTACCTTGAAGGGTTGTTTGAAGACTGAAGGAAAGTGTGTGTGTGTGTGTGTGTGTGTGTGTGTGTGTGTGTGTGTGTGTGAGAGAGAGAGAGAGAGAGAGAGAGAGAGAGAGAGAGAAAGAGAACATGAAAGAGATTACTTTAAATTCTTTAATGAACTATATATTATTATTACCCTATATACAATATAATATAGCCATAAATAGTCCCATGTAAAATATGGTATGAGCATGAGTATAAGCAGCAACTTACATTTATATAGTTATATGAATATTGTACTCAAGTGCTTTTTTAACAACAATCCTCTGCGGCAGGGAAACAAACTGTGTGAATATATTGTTAAAATAATATAAGGCAAGCAATGCAAGGTGCAAGGAATGCTGAAGAGACTCTTGTTTATGAAAAATAAACTATCTATTTAAATATATATATAAAGGAAAAGGATTTCTAATTCTAAGGGATTCTAACTCCACCCAAATAAACTCCCAGGTCCCGCAAGGAACTGTTTCTCCTGTGGTTCACAGGCTACGCTAAACCTCCCTGATCTAACTAACCAAATTTATACTATTCAATGTAAACCTAACCACTTACTTAACTTTACCTTTAAGTTATAAAGATAGCCAAGGCTAGCTGGTTGAGTCTCCACAAGAATCAGGTTAGGACACTGAGCCTTAACAGACTCAGAGTCCGAACCAAAGATCAGGTTTTGCTTGGTCTTTCCACAGTTTAACCAATCTATAGACAGTAACAGATAAATGAATAGGGTTTCCCAAGTTGGAAAAGAAAACACTCCCCTCCTTCGAGTCTTTTCCTCAGAGGGAGATAGAGAGATGCAAAGATGTTACTTTCTCCAGCCCTGAGAGAGAAAGAAGCTGCATGTGGCTCTATTGACTGCCAGAAGCCACTCCCAGAATGCCACACCCAGAGCGTGTAACTGTCATAGAAATAACGGTTATAACTGCCAACAGTTGAAATTAACACACTCTCTCAGCTCTATTGGAAATTCCAATTCTTCCTCAATGTTCACCTGGAAAAGGCGAGATATTTCTTAAATGATTTCTATTCCTATACTTAATGATTCATGCTTTTATAGGAATCACATTGTGATTGCCTGACTTCTTCATTGCTTGATTGGTTCTGCCCTATTCCACAGTGAAAGTCTTGGAATATAGGAAAACAATACTCTCAGAGCCCCCTTAGCCCACTGTTTGTTTCTGTTCTCATCGAGGCCCTCAGTGCTTCACCTCAGGGTTTCAGTAGTAGGTTCCTGAATGATCTCTTTCTTTTCTCTATCTAGCTGATCACATTTTACTCCTCAGTGACAAATTAATCATTCTAACATGCCATATTCATTATGTCATGCTCCTGCTCAAGAAACTTCAATGCTTCCTTATTGTTCATCATGATATATAACTGGTTTTGAAGCTCCTCCATAAAAATGAACTAACCTAACTAAATTCACGTATAATACTCACATTCTACTTCATTAAAAATAATTTCCCTCCAGAACCCAACAAAATAATCATTTTTTACTATGAATTTATTAATGATAATCACCAATCTGTTCAACTTATGATTTAATTATTATTTCTTCTGCTATACAATTCCCTTCCCCTAGGTCATCTCTCCTCCTCCATTAAGGTTTCTCTTTCTATTCCAGTCTATCTCTTAGAGCCTAGTTAGGAGGCTTCATGGTTTAATTCAATGGGTGGAATTTTTGGAGACAAACTTTATTTCTAGACCTGTCTCTGCCAGTTATTACTTATGTGACCCTTTGGCAAGTCTCTTCATTTGAATGTCTCCGTTTTTTCCTGTAAATTGAAGCTATTGGACTACATGATCTCTCACATATCTCTGTTTTTCTGGTTTTATTTTGGTCTATATTTTCTTTCTACCAACATCACAAATATGAAAATATATTTTGCACAAAATGACACATATAATCAATTTTAAAATGCTTGCCTTCTGAAGGAGGAGAGGGGGGAGGAAAGGAAAGAATTTGGAACTAATTTTTTTAAATGAATGTAAATTTTTTACACATAATTGGCAAATATTTAACAAATACACACATAAAGGCTTATAAAAGTGAGAGCTCTTCCCTTGACCCTGACAGTTCTTCAGCCAATCATTCTGTAGCACTGTCTCTTTTTTGCTAAGCTGTTGAAAGGAATCATTTATAAAAACTCCTACCATGTCCTCCCTCCTTACTGAATCTGCTCAGTCTCTTAAATTATGATGTAATGCCTCCACTCTATTGAAATGTTTCCCTCCTGAGCCATGGGTGGTCAAATCTAATAGCTTTTAACTTCATTCAATTCAAGGAACATTTAAGTCCCTCATATAATACAGATTTTAAAAGGAATAAATGGACCTTATCCATTCACCAATGAAAATCCCATATGCTCCACTGACATCTTTCAAAATCAAAAAGAAAACAGTGAATGGTCTAGGAACTCAGAAGGAACTCCTGCAGTGAACTCATGAAACCATATGAATGAGTTTGCACAGGATGGATAGAGATGGATCGAATGTGTTTTGTACTATTGGAAGGAATCTCTACATCAATGAAAACAAAGATCCATTTGATAATTGAAAAGAAAATATGCTTTAAAACTGTCTCAGTTGAGCTCAGGCAAAGTAAGGAAGATTTCCAAGTTTCCAAGCATTCCAGGAAAATCTCCAAAAAATATCCTTAATATTCTAGAGTTATAGAGAGGCTGGTGGCAGGAATAGGTAAATACAGAAGGCAGTGCCTTTTGGACACCTGCCAATGACACACTGATAGAAAGCAGAAAAGGAAGATTTTCCTATGTAAGGTTCGGACAATATAAAAAACCACATTTTCAAATACTGACAAAAAAATAGTTGGTAAGGCTAAGGATGTAGAATAGATAGTAGTTATAAGTTGAAGTCAGAAGTACACAACAGATTTATACTTAAATGTTTTAAGTGTGAAATGATCATCTTAATTTACTGTAATGAAATATGTAGCATAGGTAGAAAACTGACAAACAACATTGGATCTGGAATTTGAGTATCTAAATTCAAATTCTGTTCTGACACTTAGAAATTGGGAGATTCAGGGCAAGTCACTTAAATTCCTTGCAATTAGGGTTCCTTATTTTTAAAAGTCAGGATTGGACTAGATTTCTAAAGTACTTTTGAATTTTAAATGTATGATCCCATAAACGTGTTGCTTCATTATGAAAGTTGGAAGAAGTGTTCAAAGTGTGGTACATTGCAGCACATTACATTCAAGAGAAAACACCTTTTTTCTAATAGCACACTAGCTTAATTTATTATTCATAACATTCAGGGTCTGAATACTCAGGTGACAAATGTAGAAATCCTACCAAAGCACCTTTCTGAAGAGAAAGACCAAAGTCACTGAGAATTAAAAAAATACTTCTCTATGCATGAGTATTTTACATTTCAGAAAGCAAATTATACACCAGGTAGCTCAGCAACTAGCCATTGTCAGCATGAAAGCATTTCATTAGAATTCTATTCATAGGGTGTGCATTTTTTTTAAAGGAGGAGAAAAGAATCAGGAAGCCCATGGCTCAGATGTAGGATATAAACACATTGTGGGCTTGCCCCTTGTGGCCTCTCTTGACATGATTACAGGAAAGAGGAGTCCTATTCAAAGGGAATATATTTTCCCACAAATAATCTGGAGTATTACAAATTATACATTCACTTTTTCTTCATATAAAAGGGTTCCCTTTATAGTAAGTGTTAAATAATGAGGAGACATTTGCTAGGCAGGACACAGGAATTTCTAAGTCTAGATCTATGGGACCTATTAGAAAAGAAAGGATTGCAGAGTTTAGCATATTATTCTTTTGATGCTTCACGATTATATAACAGATAATCAGAGAGGGTAAAGGATTTAACATTATAAAGGGAAAAAAAACTATCATGCTTTTAAGAGTAAGTGTGCTCTTCTATATAGGAAACATGTAGAAATTGATATATTTTGAATCATTCTGTGCATGATGAGACTGGGCATGAGGTATAGTATAATCCTTTCTTACAGAGACCACTGGTAAGAAGACTTCTTATGATTTTAACTGATTATTTTTGCTAATTAGGTGAGGCCAGTTATTTTTGAGTTGCAGAAGGAATGTAAGTACTGTCATCAACCTCTCATTTTTGGTGACTGAGAGCAAAGCCCCAATCTCACCAAACTTGTTACAGCTCTGAGAAAGTGTAGAAAGAACACTATTTGGGGAGACTGACTAGGTAAGTGATCTTGGGGAAGTCATTTAACCAATATGAGCCTTCATTTCCTCATCTGTAAAATGAGTGAGTTAATCAACATAATCTCTGAAGTATATTCCAACTATGGAAATCTGAACTTGTATATAGGATATTCCAATAAAAATATATTTGGTCTTTAACAATGAGTATGCTTATATTGAGAATGACAATTACTATAGTATACAATTTAGGTTATTTGTTTTGGGGACTTATGTACTTCAGATGAATGCACAAATGCATTGTTCTATGTATCCTGTTTACATTATCAGCTTCAGAGTTAAATGACCCAGACAATTCCTCTTTCAAACTTTCCAAATGCCACTCCTATTAGGAAGCTTTCCATCTCTCTGCAGGAGTAAATGATCTTTCTCTCCTAGGGATTCTCATTGTACACTGTTTGTACATCTCTTCTCTATTTACCATTTTCTCATTTTATAGTATCACTATTCTGAAAATCTATCTTCTCTCTCCTATGAAGCTTTTTGGTAATAAAGACCTTACTTGATTAATTTTTTGTATTTCAGTTCTTAAGATGGTGTTTTGATTATAGTAGACATTTAGTAAATCATTGTCAAGTGAATTAATGTTGAAATTATCACATTATTGGTGATTCAATTTTAGATTAATTTCATTTCTCTGAAAACAATTATCCTTTCCAATTTCTAATGAGTATTTAAATATTAAATATTTAAAGATAACATGTTTAGGGGACTGATGTTTGATAAGCTTCAATTGTCATGGTTTACTCAGTTCAGATGTTTAGAGCATATATTAAGTTCCTACTTTGTGTAAAGTACTATGCCATTAATACTGCAAAAGATGTCAGGGATTGCATACTTTATACCAACTGTCAGCCTTATTATATAATAATATGTTATAACTTTTCTATGTTATAAAATGTCATAATACATAAACTAAATACATTTTAGTCAAAAACTTTGGTTAATGCTTTATTTTGTTGGGCAGCTAGTTGGAACAGTGGATAGAGTGCCATACCTATAGTCAGGAGGACCTGGATTCAAATTTAGCCTCGGGCATTTCATAGCTTTGTGACACTGGGAAAATCACTTAACCCCATTTGCCCAGATTTTGCCTTTCTATCTTAGAGTTTGTACTAAGAAATAAATTAAGAGTGCAAAAAAAATTTTTGAGGCAGGCATTGATTCTATAAATGATGGTTTATTCTTTGTGTCTTCTATCACAAAAGCTAGCATTTACATAGCATTTTAGCTTAGAAAAACTTTTATATCTGTTATCTCTCTTTATCCTCACTATCCTGTGAGGTAAACATCAATAACATTCCCATTTAAAGATAAGGAAACAGAGGCTGGGAAAGGTTAAGTGAATTGTCCAGGTTAAAAAGATAAGCCTGTAAGGCAGGGTTCATATGATTGTTCCTGATTATAAATTCAGTGTTGTATCCACTGCATCATTTAGCTGCATTATTGTTAATGTGGTACTTTTCATACATAGGTAGGTATTGTAAAAGAGAATTCTTTGTTCTCTTTGTCCATTCTGAGTTTACACTTGTGAAAGGGAATCTTTATTACTTTTGTCTACTTTGAGTTAACATTTTGGTTAACAATAACTTAAGTACCACTACTTAGTACTCCAGGGATTGTGAAGACAGGATTAATTCTCCTTTGTCTACTTTTGAATAGAATCAGCCAAAGCTTGAACACCCTACTTAGCACTAGGAGGAGGAGCTCTTCACCTTTCACCTCAATCAGCCAGGAATCTGTGAACTCTTTTGATGAGCACTTACCTTTCCAGAAGGTGAGAAGTGGTTCCCACAAACACTGCCCCCTGGGCAGTGCTGGGCAATTTGGAAGCTGTGATTGGCCCTAGTGAAAAGGGGAAGGGACGGGAAGCCACTATAAAAGGCCCTGAATTTCTGAGGCTAGAGAAATCAACACTGAGAAGGAAGTCACCTTCAAGAAGAAGGTCGGCTCAAGGAAGAAATTCAGCTCAGGCATCACCTTCAGCTCAAGTTATCATCTTGACCTGCCTCTTGGAGGGAACTTGGGTGAGTGGATAGCTGGCTTTCCCTTCCTGTCTTCTGGAGAGAGTCTAATTCTGGCTGAAAGTCAGTAAGTCCTGGCCAAGTCAAGCACTGGAAAAATATTTAGATAGATACACTAAAAGCCTTCTCTACCTTTCTGTATATCTCTACTTTCACTCTTTCAACTTCTTTTGTAAATAAAAGCTATTAAAAGTCATTTTGATTTTGAGCAATAATACCTTAAGTTGGCAACTACTATATTATTTATAATTTTCATATATTTTAGTCAAACCATTAAAATTTAATTCCTACAGTATCCATTGGGCAGCTAAGAGGCAAAATGGATAGAATGCTGGGCCTAGAGTTAGGAAGATTCATCTTCCTTAGTTCAAATCTGGCCTGGTATACATATGTAATCTTGGGCAAGTCACTTAAATGTTTGCCTCAGTTTCCTCATCTGTAAAATGAGCTGGAGTGGGAAATGGCAAACTGCTCCTGTATCTTTTCCAAGAAAATGCCAAACAAGGTCACAAAGAGTTGAATATGACTCAAGAACAAGAAGTACACATAAATGCTAATGGCTTATAAACATAGTATATAAAAATTTTCTATAACATTGGGAAAAACATGAATGCTTTTAAAAATAGAATGTTATATTGGAAATAGATTTGAATACCTAATAATTAAATACTTAAACTAGTTAAATCTCAATATATTCAAGTGATGCTGATATGAATAATGGCTTTCAGAAAACCTTGTGATCAAAGACAAATCCAAAGATAGCAATGAAATGAGAACAGATGCCCAGTTCCTTGGAATCCGTGTGAAACGTAAGTTATATTATCAACAAGTTAACACATGTTAAGAGTCATACTTATGGATGAGTCATGAATATTGATCTACATGTCTTTGCTATTATTTTAAAAACAGAATAAGGTAACACTTCTTTACTGCAGAACATATGTTTTAAAAACAGGAAATTGCAAAGATTATTTGAAGTAGCTAAGGATAACTTTAAGCATTTACTCCCAGCTACTGTTTAGGAGGCAGCATGGTACAGTAGAAAGAGCATTGGTTCTGGATTCAATGAGTATCAGTTCAAATCCTACATCTGACATATACCACACATGCAACATTGGTGAAGTGATAAAACTTCTCTGGATCTAAGTTTCCTCATCTCTGAAATAAGAGAACTGGAGTAAATACTTTTTGAGGTCCTTTCTAGCTCCAAAACTAAAATCTTCTGCTTATCTTTATGATTTCAATTTTTTAATTAAATTAAAAATTTTTTTGAATTTAAAGTTAAAAAGTCAAATTTGATCTCGTTAAAGATAAAATCGAGGAATCAATAAACACATGCTTTTGCTCCAATTTACAAATGAAAAGAAAAGAGACAGGGAATTCAATTTAAGAACTGCTAACCAATAACTTTATTTGTTACACATACTGCCTCACTGCCTCTTACAAAATGTATTTTGTGATAAATAATATTTTTGTGATTTTTTATAATATACAAAGTAATGTGAAATTGTTATAATGCTCTAACAGTGAACAGAAAAGAGCTTCTAAAAATATTTGTGTAAACAACCCTGAGGTACCACCTAGCAGAGTGGCCAATATGACAGTAAAGGAAAATAATAAATGTTGGAGGAGATGTGGCAAAGTTGGAACACTAATGCATTGCTGGTGGAATTTTGAATTGATCTGATCATTCTGGACAGCAATTTGGAATCATGCCCAAAGGACCTTAAAAGAATACATGCTCTTCAATCCAGCAATATCACTACTGGGTTTATATCACAAAGAGATAAAAAAAAATCTGGGCAAGGATCTGTTTGTACAAAAAATATTTATAGCTGAAATTCTTGTGGTAGCAAAAGAATTGGAAAATGAGGGGACACCCCTTGGTTGGGGAATAGCTGAACAAATTGTGGTATATAATTGTGATGGAATACTACTGTGCTAGAAGGAATGAAGACTTGATAGATTTCTATAAGAACTGGAAAGAACTACATGAATTGATGCAGAGTGAAATAAGCAAAACCAAGAGAATGTTATACACAGTAACTGCTGGAATGATCAAAGGTAACTGACTTTGCTACTAATAGTAATTCAATGATCCAGGATAATTCTGTGTGACTCATGAGGAAAAAAATGCTATCCACATTGGAAAAAGAACTGTGAGAGTAGAAATCCAGAAGAAAACATAATTTATTATTTGTTTATATGGGTATGTGATTTGGGATTTTGGTTTTAAAAGATTATTCTTTTACAAAAATGAATAATATGGAAACAGATAAAAGTGATTATATATATGCACATATATATGCATACATATATATGTGCATACATATATATGTATGTATAACCTAGTGAAAAAAAATAAAAATAGTAGGTCCTTTCCCCCTATCTCTGATCTCTTTGTGATTCAGACTCAGTAGTGGTATTGATGGGTCTAAGGGTATAGACAGTTTTATTGCACTTTGGTCATGGTTCCATATTCCTCTCCAAAATGATATCAGTTCACAGTGCCACCAACAATGATGTCTCAATTTTCTCACATCCCCTCCAACATTCATCATATTCCCTCTTTTGGTCACATTAGTCAGTCTGATAGACAGGAGGTGTTATCTCAGAGTTCTAATTTTCATTTCTGTAATCAATAGTGATTTGGAGAATTTTTCATATGACTATAGATAGTCTTAATTTCTTCATATGAGCACCATATGAGCAAGTTCATATCCTTTGACCATTTATTAATTGAAGAATGTTTTATATTCTTATAAATTTGGCTCAGTTCTCTATATATTTGTGAAAAGAAACCTTTGTCAGAGATTTGTATTATAATTTTTTTCACCAATTTGTTTCTCTTCTAATCTTGGTTGCATTGATGTTGTTTGTACATAAGTTTTTAATTTAATGTAATCATTATTATCCATTTCAATTTTCTTATGTTCTTTATGTCTTGTTTAAATAAATATCTTCATTTATCTGTGTATCGGTTCCAAGGCAGAAGAGAGGTAAGGGCTTGGCAATGGGGTTTAAGTGACTTACCCAGGGTCAAACAACTAGGAAATGTCTGAGTTCAAATTTGAACCCAGAACCTCCCATCTCTAGGCCTGGCTATCAATCCACTGAACCATTCAGCTGCTGCCCTCTAATTTATTGATGGTATCACCCTCTATGGGATTAAGTATCCATTTTGACTTTATTTTTGAGAATAGTGTGAGATATTGGTCTATGCTTAGTTTCTGCCATATTATTTTCTAATTTTCCCAGAAGATTTTGTAAGATGTTGAGTTTGCTAGATTTTTGGATTTATCAAACACTAGGTTACTATGATCATTAACTACCATGTGTTGCATTGATCCACTACTCTATTCCTTAGCCAGTTTCAGATTATCTTGATGATTACCATTTTATAGTATAATTTGAGAATTGGTACAGCTAAAGGAAAAAGCCTTTTGTCTTCATTTGTCCTCTGAAGTCACCAAATGAAATGAAAACATTCATGTATAGGGGTCACTAAGGAAATGAGAAGAAATCAGCCTCAATTTAAAATCTCATGATTATTAGTCTTTTCTCCTTGTTTTTAAATAAAGGGGGAATTGTAGGATCCAACTGAATACTAAAATGTAAAAGAAAAAATAAGTAGAAAATCATATCCATGTGAATAAAACCAAATTTTTAAAATACAAAGGAAAACATGTTTAAGAACATTTGAACACCCTACCTACTTTCCACATACTATTCCTATAAAATATAGTTTAGCTATAGATATATATTTGTATAAATGTGTTCTCATACCAGTGAAAGCGGAGGTTCAGAAAAAAATGGAAAAAATAAAGGTATTAGTTCATTAGGAAAGTTAAGCAGTGAAATAGATGCAAAGAAATAAAAAGGCAGCTAGATGGCTAAATGGAAATAATGTTGATCATGGAGATTGGAAGATCTTCATTTAAATTTATTCTCAGACAGCCAATAGTTGTGCAACTCTGGGTAAATTATTTAATATATGTCTGCCACAGTTTTCTCACCTTTAAAATGGGAAACAATAGCAGCCCTTTTTCCCATGGTTGTTATAAAGAACAAATGAGAATATTTATAAATTACATTGTCAGTTTTAAAGTGCTATATAAATGATACCTGTTCAAATTATTATTAAAATTTTAAATGCTTCAAAAATTAGATACATTTAATCAACAAAATATATTTATTTTGTGATAAATCAGATCTTTTATCTTAATGGAAGAGCTCAGAAGATTTAAAGAACAGTAGCCTCTGGAGTCTGTTATAAGGAAATAAGGAAATGAGCAGGAGCAGGAGCTACTGAAAGGCAGAGCAGCAGGAAGATTTCAGAATTCTAGGGAAGAGACAGAGCTTCTCCTGGGAGCAGTTGGTAATCTGGAGAGGTTAAGGTAGTGTCTGATCTGCTTGGGTGGACCTTGTTAGAGATTGACTATTCTCCCTCTCTTATGGCTGTCCTTCTGATACAACTACTTGTGTTCCTGTATTCCTGTGTGTATCTGGTTGCTTCTGATGGACAGATATTCCTATAGAGCTGCTAGAGACATCTAAAGCCAAGTAGAAACACAGAAGAAAAACAACTGCTTGAACGCATGGGTTAATGTGGATATGAGTTGGGATATAGATTCTAAAAAACCACCCCAGTGCAATTATCAATAATATGGAAATAGGTCTTGATCAAGGACACATGTAAAAACCAGTGGAAATGCGCATTGGTTATGGGGGGGGGAAGGTGGAGGGGAGAGTGAGAACATCAATCATGTAAATATGGAAAAATTTTCTAAAAATAAAAATTTATAAAATAGGTTCAGCAAGAAAAATAAATAAATAAATGAAGCCAACTGTCAGTGAGATCCTTTCCTTTTGAGCCCTTGTTTCTGCTTAACCTTAAGCCTTTCTAACTCTAGTCACCATCTGGGGGGGAATTTGATTAGTAGGGGATATTTATTGTAGGAACTGGGATTTTTAGGTAGAGAGGTTATTGATAGAGGTGATAATAACTTTAAGAAGATAACAACTGGATTTTGGTGGGAGGTTTCTTTATAGTTTTTAGTTAGATCATCCCAATTCCCTCCCTTTCCTTCCCTTCCCTTGAATAAACCTGTTTAATATCATTTGGGTATCCAGTAAACTTTATCCTGTTGCCTTCCAAAACCCTGAGATACTTCTGATTACTGGCCCTAACATTCATTCCTTGACTATCTGAGATCCTCTATACCACCAAGTATCATTTAGATACATATTTCAAGTCCTAATTTTTGGATATGGAAGAGTACAATGTCTAAATCTCCCTACATTAGAGAAGTCTGGTACTAGCTCTGAGTTAGATCCTTTTTTTGTTATCCATTGTCCTCTAGTGACCAGTTTGAAAGAAACTGAGAATACTTACTTCCAACTCTCGAATTTTATCATTTGATGATGAATAGGGTACAAAGATGTTTTGAGAAGTTATTGAGTAAGTGTCATCTGCCCAAAGATCCACATCTCACAACCACATAGCAGTGTAGACGCATCATTGCTTTCAGCTTATTTTGTTGCCTGATGCCTTGTCACACTCTGTTAATCTATTCCCAAAAGGATTTGCTGGCTTTCTAAATTGTAGTTTCCTACTTTTAAAAAGTATTATTAGCAGGCTCCTGAGGCAGCAAAATTCAATGACAGATTTCAGGTGTGTCTCTAAAAAAGATCTCTGGCATGAACTCACTTTGAATCTCTTTGGAATGAAAGATAATATAATTAAATGCAAGATGTTGCAGAAATGCAAGCTGGCCACCATCATTAAAAAGCAATGTCTGATGAGTCTTTGGGGGACAACAAATGGATTCAGAATAGTAAGCTAGCATTAAGGATCATATTAGAAGAAACTTGATTTTTTTAACAGAGCAATAGGTAAAATAAGAGTAAAAATAAAATTTGATGCAACAGAAAAGCAGTTTCAGCAATATTGTATTCAGGGAAAATGGAAGAGTAAGGATAATTTTTGATATGTACATCCTACAGCTGAGTTGTGTAGTGCATAGAAAAAAAAATCTCAAAGTCAAGATTTTGCTGGGTTTATCTCTAACTTCTGACATATTCTGTTTGTCCAAGTTTTGATGTTCTTTACAACTTTCTTAGACTGTAAATAACATCTTGACTGAGAGAGTTTCCTATTCTGGGAGTTCCTTATGCCAAATGAATCAGTTAATCAAAGAAGTTAATTTCCTATCTCTATCCCTCCTTTCTCTACAGGAATCAGGACAATTTTTACGATATTTTTCCTGCCACCTGAAAGGAGTCCACAGCACAACCTACTTCATCATATTTTTAAAATAAACTGAGTTTATTTTAATTACATATGTATTTTCCTTTCAATACTCCTTTCCTCACTTTTGATAGTCAATGATCTTACATTTATTTCCTACTTTCCACTTTTTAATTCTGCTAAGTAGAAAAGATTTTTACCAACCCAGTAACACTAAGATGAAAGTGACTGATGTAGGTATACCACATATATGATGCTATGTGTTGGGAAGGGCAATAATATTTTAGTAGAAGATAATGCCTAATAAAAAAATTAATGCCTTTACTCATAAAATTTCAATTAATAGGCAAAATGAAGAATATTTATATTAGATAAGCACTGACCTGACTTGCAAGAAAATATAGACATAGTGTTTAGACAATGCAGAGTCAAAGCAGAATGCCTATTCGATATCTATTCAAAGTGATTAAGTGCATTATAGCTTTAACCTTTTCCTTCCAGGTTAGAACCAATACTAAGTATTGGTTCCAAGGTAGAAGTGCAGCAAGAACTAGGCAATGGATGTCAATTGACTTGCCCAGGGTCAGACAGCCAGGAAGTGTCTGAGTTCAGATTTGAACCCAAGATCTCCCATTTCCAGGCCTGCCTCTCAATTTACTGAGTCATCTTGCTTCCCCTCTGCATTGTTGGCCATGGATATTTCTATCTCCATCCCACTGCACAGAGCATTCTGTCAGCAGGAATACACTCTATATCTCCCTTCAACCTTTGTCAATCCTGCCTATCTTTCCAGACCCAGACAAAATTCCCTATCCTTCTCAAAAACCACTGGTTAATGGAAGACATTTTTTTCTACATTATATTTCTACACTATTTGTAACAATCTCATTTGGCACTTGATAAATACATTCCATACATACATAATATGTGTAGTTATAACTTGTCTTTTTGCTGACTAGCTTCAATAGGTGTACAAATAAATACAATGTAATTTAAGGAGGAAGAAAATATTTGAATTTTGAAGACTTTACTGAAGTAATGGCACCTGTGTTGAATGCTGAAAAAAATATAAGGATACTGAAAGGCAGTGATAGAGTAAAGGATATATTCTAGGTATGAGGCAGCTTGTATAAATTCACAGAGATGGAAAATAAAATGTTGAGTTCAGAGAATTAAGGGGAATAAGCATTTACTAAGTACCTACTATTTGCCAGGTATTATGCTAAGGGCTTTACAACTATCTTTAAAACATCAAACGTGTGAAAAAGGTGCTGTCATAAATCTTATTTTGCAGTTGACAAAATTGAATCTGACAGATAGAATGGTTTTCCCAAGAGTGTTATATCTAGTAAGTAACTTTGAATCCAAGTCTTAGTGACTTCAAACTCAGAATTCTGTGTACTGTTATATGTACTATTGACTGGGCAGACAGCTGTAGTCTAGCTTGGCTGGAACATAGAATATTCAAAAGGTCATAATGTGAAATATGGATAGAAAGATCATTTGAAATCAAATTGGGGAGGATCTTAAAAAATCAGGGTGAGGAATGTCTGTTTTATCCTAAAGATAATTTGTTTTTTAGTTGTTTGTAGTTCTATCTGACTCTCTGTGACCTCATTTGGGATTTTCTTGGCAAAGACATTGGAATGGTTGGCCATTTCCTCTTCCATCTCATTTTATAGATGAGGAACTGGGGCAAACAGGGTTAAGTAACTGTCCAGGGTCACATAGCTAGTAAGGTTTGGAGGCTGGATTTGAACTCATGAAGATGAGTCTTCCTGATTCCAAGCTCAGTGCTCTATCCACTAAGTCATCTAGCTGCCTCGGAAAGATAAAAGGGAATCTCTAAAGGCAAATGGTATTAAATTCAATTTCTAGCCCCTCACATATGTATTTCAAAAACATTTCATTATCCTTTGTTAACAATAACTATTCCATCTCTTTACTCTTCTGTCCTCGTATGGAATATACGTTGTTTGGTCATCATTTAACTTAATGGAGATAGTAATTGATATAATGCTTTCAAATTGGCAAAGGACTTTACCTACATTATCTCAATAGATCTTCACAAGAATCCTATAAGAGAATCTATATTACAGGATATTACCTTCTTAAGGAAAGAAATGATTTCATTCTTTCTACTTGTATCCCTAGCACCTAGCACACTGCCTGGCATATAGTAGTAACTTAATAAACGCATTCTGATTTCCAATGATGAGATATTATCCTCAAAAAACTCCCCAAAATTGAGCATTTAAAATAGCATTGCCTCCATTTATCCAGGGAGAAACACTTAAAAAACAAAGTAATTCATTCATGGCCAAAGGACCAAGAAATGGCAAAGGCAGGGTTTGAATCTAGATCTCTTTATGCCAAGGATTTCTTTTTATCGCACCACAATGAGTTATTGCCCTCGTTTATCTTGGGTTCTGTCTCCACTCACTTTTTGCATTTTCCAAATATAGTTCAGAATAGCTGTAGGAAATGGTGAATCTTCTGAAACCTAGATAACTGAGCTCCAAAAAGTGTTCTTTCTTATATACTTAGGAGACTCGAAATGGACATTAGAATTAAGCAGTGTTTCTAAACTAGACTTATAGTATTTAACATTTCTAAGTCAAATTCTTGTGTCCTAGACTTTTGGGATTATTTCATTTATAGTAACTGGATGTGGGGCAATCTACATCTAGGGCTGTGTTCTTACTCACCTAAATATCATGTCTTTAATGTGTACTTAGGAATCTCAAGTTTGAGTCTGCTTTGGTTGGTAGGTACTGTGCTAGGCACCCTATTTCACCAGCCTGTGTATCACTCTGTACTCTCTGCCTGTTTATTCTACCAACATCTGCTTTTGTGTTATCAGGAAAATAAAACTGAATTTTTAGACAATGAGTAGTAATGCAACTGACAACCTTCTGTTGAAAAAAGCATCAGCTTCCAATATAAGTCCACCACTTATTGCTTTCATTGTTGCCATTACAAAACTAACACTTGGCAATATGAGACTATTCCTTTCTGACAAAACAATACTCACCAAACTACTTATTGTCTTCAGATATCAGGTAAGGCAAAAAATTACCTAAAAAAGAATCCCATGCCCTTCCCAATACAAAAAAAAACCTATTAAAATCCACCTTGACAGGTGGCCCTCTAGTAGGGTTGCAAGTTCTCCAAATGGTTGAGTTAATGTGTGCAACATCCATCAGAATATTCATTTGTCAAGAGCTTGGGTAAAATCCAAATTGTATCTGAGTTGAGTGCTCCAACATATTTGAGACATTGACATCCTGAGAAATTAATTGCAACTCTTAGAAAAAAGTATATAGCAATAATGTTAATGAAAAGAACACTAAAAGGAAGCCAGATCGTGAGTAATGATTATGACCAATCTTGAACCTAGAGAACAAATGAAGAAACACTTACATCCTTTCAGTAGACAGTTGAGGACTACAGGCACAACAGGTTGCATGATCTCACCTTCACAATCACTTTATTGATTTAGATCAACTTTCTTTGTTTAGGAGGGAGAGCTTACTGGATGGAGAGTGGGACCAGTATCCAGAGTTAACTATGAATTTAAAAAACACACTAGTAAAACTCATTTTTAAAAGGATACTGTTTATTCAGTTCCATTTAAAAATTAATTTGTATTGGTCCTTGAGCAATATGAAAGAAACCTTAAGAGAAGTAAATTATCAGAAGACTTTCTGGAAGTCTAAAACTAGGCTAGGATCCAAAAACAACCAGATGTGGTATAAGAAGTTACCATGAAGTTTGAGAGTACTGGGACTCACGTGGACCAACAGTTGGAGAGCAGGACATTGCAAGTAGGGTACCAGAAAGAGAGAACACTAGAAATGGAATATCAAGGAATAGACTGAACCAACAGACTGAGGACAATAATAATTTGAAAAGTGCCAAGAGGTAGGGGAAGTTGAGAACTGTACATAAATCAATCAAGACTATTCATGCCTAAAATGTTCAGAGGAGTAATGAAGAACCAACCAACAGACACTGAGTTCCTTTCATGAGTTTCTCAACAATCCACTTGAGTAATGTAAACTGAAAAGGAAGTCAACTCCTTCCACTTCTAGGGAGAAAGCAGAAGTTATATAAATCATAGAATAAAGCATTATAAAGAAATTTAGAGATAATTTAGCTTTGCATTTCATAGAATCAGCATTTCCCACTTATTCCAGATCATGATGACTATATTATACTGGCTTTCAGATCATTCTCCCTCATTGCTCTTTTTATTTATTTGTCTGTTTGTTTGTTTGTTTAAAAAACCCTTACCTTCTGTCTTGGAATCCATAATGTGTATTGGTTCCAAGGAAGAAGAGTGGTAAGGGCTAGGCAATGGGGATCAAGTGACTTGCCCAGGGTCACACAGCTGGGAAGTGTCTGAGGCCAGATTTGAACCTAGGACCTGCCCTCTCTAGGCCTGGCTCTCAATCCACTGAGCTACCCAGCTGCCACCCCCCTCCTTGTTCAATAAGCTCAGCCCCTGGCTCACCACTTTCTTCTTTTCTTCAACTCCTCCCCTCATACTGGAAAACTTCAACATTTATTTTGATTCTTCTTCAAACTCTGGGACCTCACAATTCCTTAGTCTCTTGAAATTCCATGATCTACTCCTTCACTCCACCTGGGCCAAAAATGTGGATGGTTATTTAAAAACTCTATCTGATCAATCTTTCCTATAATTCTGTATCTCCCTATGCCTAACACCTCCTAAACATAGATCTTAAATCCTTTTGTGGCTCATTATTTTCTTCTTTCACTATCCTTCCATTCCCTCAAATGTTCTCTTTCTCTAATCTTGATCCTCTAATCTAGGACCCTGGCTATCAGCACTAATCTCTTAACAAATCTCATTTTAGATTACTCTCATCATTTGCCACTATTTTAATACTCATGTTATTCTGAAAAGAAGTAGAGAAATTCACACAATTGTGATAACTGGAAAAGTTACTGGTTCATTTTTTCCAACTTCAACAACCCTTAAAAAAGCAAGGTGATCCTATTATTTCTCCTTAATTTATTCAATATTGTACTCCTGACAAAAAGCTTTTTTCAAACCATTTCCTAGCTGAAAATTAATTTTCTTCCTTCTTTTCTCCTCCTCCTTCATCTTCTTTTTATATATTTATTCATGTAATATATACAGGCATGTGTACATATGTAGATATGGATATAATGCTGAACTGTGTTTGTTTGCAGTCAGTTCTGCTAAAACATTTGTTTTGAAAATGTGAATTTGTTCCAATGTGATTGATATATTAGGTAATAATTTAAGGATAATGCAAATCTCAAGCTGCCTTAAGGGCAATTTCATCTATAGGAAACAGTGGATAGACAGAAAATTGCATGTATCTGAACTAATCCACATTAAAGAAAAAACAGAACACACACTCTCTCTCTCTTCCTCTCTTTCTCTCTTTCTCTCCTTTCTTTCTCCCTTTCTCTCTCTCTCCCTTCCCTCTCCCCTTCTATCCTAACTATTCTAAAAGCTTACAAGCTACCTCAGTTCACTGAATGTGTAATCAAAGTGATATTTGGCATTCTTTCATATTTTTGAACTTTTAAAAAATAAATTACTCATTCGGTAAGTGTACTTGTTCAAAAACACCAAGCAATGTATCAAATTGGAAAGCTATAAGAAGGAGAAGCATAAAATAAGAAAACATATTTAGAAAGGAGAGGACATGTGATCTCTCCTGAGCAACAGGCATAACAGAATGCACTGTGGACACTCAGACACAACACTGTGAATATAAAAGGAATGTCTCTAACTAGAAAGTGTTTTGCTCCTAATCCTGTTTTTCCCAGGTCTTTTGGCTTTTATTGAACTGTTTTGCATAGTACAGCGATTTTTAGGAAGCATATGTCATGTTATAGCAGAACTCTTTTAGATGTCTGCATGTGTACATATTCCATAGATATATTTATTCTATAAATACATGCCACATATATTCCACATATGTATGCATATGCGCACATGCACAGGTGTGTGCATGTATCTGTATAATGCTCAGCAGCCTCACTGTCTACCTCTCAGTTACTCCAGCTTCTGTCAGGACACAGATTGCATCACTCATTCTGATGGAGGCGCAGCTCCTGGCACATTACTCCTAATATCTTCCCCTCACAGATGATCTGTGTATTGATATCTCTATAGAAAGTCCTTTAGGTAAATCATACAGGCAGAGGCATATATTTATAGAGGTGGATGTGAACAGAAATATGGTTATAGCTATGAACATATAGAGATAAAATACTCAACTTCTCTGTATATATACACATACACACAAATATATATATATATATGCAAAGGATGTTAATTTTATCAGAAGCCACATATTAGACTTGGCTAGTACAGAGCCTTAGACATAAGAGTTCTAAAGGAATGCCTGATGTTAACGGAATAAGCTGTATAACATTAAACTTCTTAAAAAAGTATAAATAGCCTATAAAAGAAACTGCATAGGCAAGGAAATAAAAATAAGGACAAGTACACAGGAATGGCCTTTGTAAAGATCTTTTGATATGCTAATTGATGATAATGAGTTCTAATAGCCCCTAATGTATTTAGGTATAAAGAACTGGTCCAACCAGAAATTATGAAACCTCTAGCATTTTTTAAAAACTCTTACCTTCTATCTTATAATCCATACTGTGTATCGGCTCCAAGGTGAAGAGTGGTAAGGGCTAGGTAATGGCTAGGGCAAGTGACTTGCCCAGGGTCACACAGGTAGGAAGAGTGAGAGGCCAAATTTGAACCTAGGACCTCGGCTCTCAATCCACTGAGCTACCCAACTGCCTGCTAGCATTTTGAACTCAAGAAAGCTGAAGTAGTTTTACTTTGGCATCACATAAGATGAATGACATAGAAAACAACTTTCATTTTTATGCCATACCAGGCTTGTGGAAGAAGTATACTTGTTATCGTATATTCATATACTTACTTTTGCCCACTTATTCTACTTTGGCATATTGACTTTGGTAATTTTATTTCCATATTATTTGCTTTGTGATGTCTTTGATATTGCATTTAAATAAATCAAATGTCTTATCAAAGTTGAAACAGTTCCAACTGGCTTTGTGATGGTTTATTAAACATCAGGGTCGTTGCATCATTAGAAGTTGTGTAAAAATCTTTTTTTCCCCCAATTTATTTGTTTATTTAGAATATTTTTCCATGGTTACATGATTCATGATATTTCCCATCCCTCTTCCTTCCCCATCCCTGAGCTAACAAGCAATTCCATTGGGTTATGCATGTATCATTGTTCAAAACCGATCTTTTGATGCCAAAACCTCAATCATATCACTATCAAACCAAGTGACGTGTTTTTCTTCTGCAAGGAATCCCTTTCTATTTGAATTTGACTTTACTGTTCTCAGGCCCCTCCCAGCTCGACGTTCCATATTCTTTTTTTAAAAATTTAAACATTTATTAATAATCATTTTTAACATGGTTACATGATTCATGCTCCTACTTTCCCCTTCACCCCCCGAACTCCCCCCACCCATGGCCGATGTGCATTTCCACTAGTTTTGTCATGTGTCCTTGATCAAGACCTATTTCCAAATTGTTGTTGGTTGCATTGGTGTGGTAGTTTCGAGTCCACATCCCCAATCATGTCCACCCCGACCCATGCGTTCAAGCAGTTGTTTTTCTTATATGTTTCCTCTCCTGCAGTCCTTCCTCTGAATGTGGGTAGCATCTTTACCATAAATCCCTCAGAGCTGTCTTGTGTCATTGCATTGCTACTGGTACAGAAGTCCATTACATTCGATTTTACCACAGTGTATCAGTCTCTGTGTACAATGTTCTTCTGGCTCTGCTCCTTTCACTCTGCATCAGTTCCTGGAGGTCTTTCCAGTTCACATGGAATTCCTCCAATTTATTATTCCTTTGAGCACAATAGTATTCCATCACCAGCATATACCACAGTTTGTTCAGCCATTCCCCAATTGAAGGACATACCCTCCTTTTCCAGTTTGTTGCCACCACAAAAAGCGCAGCTATAAATATTTTCGTACAAGTCTGTTTATCTATGATCTCTTTGGGGTACAAACCCAGCAATGGTATGGCTGGATCAAAGGGCAGGCATTTTTTTATTGCCCTTTGAGCATAGTTCCAAATTGCCAGCCAGAATGGCTGGATCAGTGCACAACTCCACCAGCAATGCATTAATTACCAATTTTGCCACATCCCCTCCAGCATTCATTACTCTCCCCTTCTTTCATTTTAGCCAATCTGCTAGGTGTGATGTGATACCTCAGAGTTGTTTTGATTTGCATTTCTCTAATTATTAGAGATTTAGAACACTTTCTCATGTGCTTATTGATACTTTTGATTTCTTTACCTGAAAATTGCCTATTCATGTCTCTTGCCCATTTATCAATTGGGGAATGGCTTTATTTTTTATACAATTGATTTAACTCCTTGTATATTTAAGTAATTAGACCCCTGTCGAGTTTTTTGTTATAAAGATTTTTTCCTAATTTGTTGTTTCTCTTCTGATTTTGACTACATTGTTTTTGTTTGTACAAAAGCTTTTTAGTTTAATATAATCAAAACCATTTAATTTACCATTTTGTAATTTTCTCGTATACTATTCTGTGTTCAGTTAACTTATTTATAGTTTCCCTCTTTATGTTCAAGTCATTCACCCATTATGAATTTATCTTGGTGTAGGGTGTGAGATGTTGATCTAAACCTAATCTGTCCCATATTGTTTTCCTGATTTCCCAGCAGTTTTTTTTAAACCCTTAAATTCTGTGTATAGACTTATAGGTGGAAGAGTGGTAAGGGTAGGCAATGGGGGTCAAGTGACTTGACCAGGGTCACACAGCTGGGAAGTGTCTGAGGCCGGATTTGAACCTAGGACCTCCCGTCTCTAGGCCTGGCTCTCAATCCACTGAGCTACCCAGCTGCCCCCTTCCCAGCAGTTTTTGTCAAATAGTGGATTCATGTCCCAAAAGTTGGGCTCTTTGAGTTTATCATACACTGTCTTGCTAATGTCATTTACCCCAAGTCTATTCCACTGATCCTCCATTCTGTCTCTTAGCCAGTACCATATTGTTTTGATGACCTCTGTTTTATAGTACAGTTTAATATCTGGTACTGCTAGGCCCCCTTCCTTCACATTTTTTTTCATTATTTCCCTTGATATTCTTGATCTTTTGTTCTTCCAAATGAACTTTGTTAAAGTTTTTCCTAATTCAGTAAAAAAGTTTTTTGGTAGTTTGATAGGTATGGGAGTAAATAGGTAAATTAGTTTGGGTAGAATGGTCATTTTTATTATGTTAGCTCATCCTACCCATGAGCAATCAATATTTTTCCAATTGTTTAGATATAGTTTTAATTGTTTGGAAAGTGTTTCATAGTTGTTTTTGTATAATTCCTGTGTTTGCTTTGGTAGACAGATTCCTAAGTATTTTATATTGTCTAGGGTGATTTTAAATGGTGTTTCTCTTTCTACCTCTTGCTGCTGTGATGTTTTGGAAATATATAGAAATGCTGATGATTTATGTGCATTTATTATGTATTCTGCAACTTTGCTAAAGTTGTTGATTATTTCTACCAGCTTCTTAGTTGATTCTCTAGGATTTTTTAAGTAGACCATCATATCATCTGCAAAGAGTGATAGCTTAGTCTCCTCATTGCCTATTTTGATAACTTCAATTTCTTTTTCTTCTCTAATTGCTACTGCTAGTGTTTCTAGTACAATGTTAAATAATAGAGGTGATAATGGGCGTCCTTGTTTCACCCCTGATCTTATTAGAAATGCTTCTAATTTATCCCCATTGCATATGATGCTTGTTGATGTTTTTAGATATATACTGTTTATTATTTTTAGGAAAGGTCCTTCTATTCCTGTACTTTTCAGTGTTTTCAATAGGAATGGATGCTATATTTTGTCAAAGGCTTTTTCAGCATCTATTGAGATAATTATGTGATTTTTAAAAAAAGTTTAGATGTAGGGCCAGTTGGGTAACTCAGTGGATTGAGAGTCAGGCCCAGAGATGGGAGGTCCTAGGTTCAAATCTGGCCTCAGACACTTCCCAGCTGTGTGACCCTGGGCAACTCATTGAACCCCATTGCCCACCCTTAACACTCTTCCACCAAAGAGCAAATACACAGAAGTTAAGTGTTTAAAAAATAAAAGAAAAGAAAAAAAAAGAATAAAAGTTTAGATGTATTTTCTTTTTTTATAAATTGATAGGTGATTACTGTCCTCTCTCAGAATATATCATTTATACCTGTTTGTTTTTCACAGTTGCTGTATCACTGAAGCATCCCTATTTCTTCACATTGTTCCCTTATGATCAAAGGCACATGTTTTTGGCTGACCAAAATTTAAAAAAGTGGGTAAACTGTTTGACAGGGAATGTTTTCTTCAAGAAGTTTGAAAAGTTAAATGGCCAATTTGACCATCACATTCACAAACTTGTCCTTTTACACTATCTTCTAAAAAATTTAGTATTCTTAGAAAAGGGAAAGGTCTTGTCTGGTGAAAACTGACATCTATAGTGGACCTCAAACTTAACGAATCAATGATATGGCAGCTGAAAAAAACTAAAGCAATGTTAGGCTGAATTGAGGATTATAGTGTCCAGGGGACTATACAAGTCATAGTACTGTTGTCCCCTTTCCTGGTTATATCACATCTGAAATGTGATTACATTGTAAGGACCACATTTTGGCAGGCCACCAGTTATCTGGAAAGATTTTAGGGTAGAAATAATCAAAATGATGGACCCCAAATTCATTCCATAGGATGTTCAATGAAAAGAACTAGTCCTTTTTAGACTACATAAGACAAGATAACAGAGATTATACATTATAGCTATGTTCACTATTGGAATGTATACTACTTGGGGGTAGAGATCAATTAATTCTTTTCTTTTATATCTGAAGTGCAATTCATAGTATAAGCTTGTTGATTAATTGATTAATCTGAAGGGTCTTTTGGATTCAATTTGTTTTGCCTGGTTTCAGAGAGCAGAATTTGGATTAATGGATAGACATTGCAAAGAGGCAAATTTAACTTAGCATAAGGCAAACACTTCCTCCTTGTGAGAGAGAGAGACAGACAGACAGACAGAGACAGAGACAGAGACAGAGAGCGATATGGAAGGATAGATGGATGGATAATGATGGATGGATGGATAGATAGATAGACAGATAGATGATAGACATCAGACAGATAGATAGATAGAGTTGTACATGAGTATAGAAGTAAAAGAGCCCAAGTGAAGTGACTTCCTCCAGGAAACCTTTACTAATTTCTCATATTGGTAATGATCTTTCTCTAGTCAACTATTGATTAGTTCTTGGTGATCCAAACCTGTTAGATTCTTCCTCATATATGAGTATATTTCTCAACTCAAAGCTTTTGAACAAGCTGCTCCATTCCTACAATTAACATCTTCCCCAATATTTTTATTCAGAATTCCTCATTCCCTACAAACCTCAGCTGAGACATCACCTTTACCACTCCACAAAAAATTCAAACATCTTATATTTATGTATTTATTTTGTATATAAATATAATCAGAAATGTACGTTATATAAATTTGCATACATATACAAAAAATACACCTACCAAATACTTATATCCACAAATAGGTATGGCCATATTTGCAAATGTATACACATTGTACATGTATGTATACTTATAAATATACATGAATGTATGTGTATATGCATATGTGCAAACTCTACATTTTCTCTCTGTAGAATGTGACATCCTTAAAAATAAGAACTGTTGTTTCTTTTTTAAAATTTTTGTATCTCTAGTGATTAATATATAGTAGAGAGTTGGTAAATACAAAGGCAGCTAAATGGCACAGTGGATAGAGTGTTGGGCATGTAGTCAGGAAGATTAATTTTCTTGAGTTCAAATTCAGCCTCTGGCACTTACTAGTTTCATAAACCTAGGCAAGTCAATCAGCCCTGTTTGCATTAGTTTCCTTATCTATAAAATAGGTAGAAGGAAATGGAAAACTACTCTAGTATATTTGCCAATATAATTCCAAATAGGATCACAAAGAGTTGGACACAACTGAAAATGATTAAATAAGAAGTTGGCCAATACTTATTGGTTGATAATGAGCTTATTGTGGTATTTTGAATTATTTGACTAAATGCCACATCCAAGTCCTAGAGCTAATTTCAATGAGGGAAATTCATCGATAGTTTCTGTATCTTCTGGAACATAGGACAATCATCTATACACACTGGATACTTAAACATTTGTTGAAATTAACTGAATTAGGAATTGGAAAGAACCTCTTAAATTCCATCATAATATTCTAAGAATTACATTTTAACGTATTTTGTCACTTAGACTGTGGAGGCAGAGTAAGAGACAATCTTATCTTTTTCACAATTTAATTCAAATCCACATGAAGTAGGACTCATTCCAATTTCAGGACTTTTATGACCCCATCTCTCTATCACATAGTTCATCACTTCAAATGTCAATTTCCCTATATCTAAAACAAAATGGCTTAAATAGACGATCATTAATATCTCCTCCAGCTATAATTTTCTTTTTTTTTTAATTATTTTTTATTTTATATTTTTCCCAGATTACATGTAGATGTAATTTTAATAATTATTTTCTGGCATTTTGTGACCTATGTCCTCTCTTTCCTTCTCAGCTCTCCTTCCTCCCAAAGATAACAGGTAATATGATATTTGTTGTACGTGTACATGCAATTTTCATGTTCACCATGTTATGAAAGAAAGCACATATTGCTTATACTAGAGAAAAATAATAAAGAAAATTAAGTGAAGAAAAAGATTAAATCTGCACTCAGCCTCCATCAGTTCTTTCTATGACAGTGGATCTTTTTCATTATAAGTCTCTTTGGAGTTTTCTTAGATCCTTGCATGGCTTAAAACTGGCTAAAATGTCCCATGGGTCTGTTAAATGAATGTCAAAATTCCTGCTGTACTCTCCATTTGGTGAGAAAAGACAGTTAAATAATTAAGGAATGATTCAAGGCAGCATGCACTTAAGGGATCAAATGTATCCTCCAAAGAAACATTCTGTCTCATTAGAATCCAAAGAATGGGGAGACCAGTGGTAGAATGAAGATCAAGGGCATCATGAAAGGAGTGGGAAGAGTTGGAACATGATAAAAATGGCTGAGGCAGATTCTATAGGGAATCCTATGCAAAAGTTCACTTCGCCAAAAAAAAAAAAAAAAAAAAAAAAAAAAAGGTTACAAAAATTTGTGACACAAATCCTGCTGAAGTTTATAAACTGTGGATTATAAAATTTAGGTGCTTTGGGTCATTAGAAGAGAAGGTAAACAAGATGGTGTATCCAAAATTGTTTTATCATCTATATTTTTTAATTCTTTATATCCTAATTCTTCACCACCTTCCACCTCTATAACAATAGGCAAAATGTTTCTCAGTGCTACATTTTTGTCAGCTGAATAAATTTTGTGTAGGCAAAAAAAGGATCCAGCGAACCACAAAATAACCATAAGAAAGAAATGGTATACAAGGAACAGAACTTTAGAGAAACTCACACATTTTTGAGCTTCCAAGGAATGATCACTAGACTTAGAATGAGAAAATTTGAGTTCTAGACTTACAGTTACTAGCTACAGAATAGTCACCTCTTGGCACTGCCGATTCTCCATAGATCAAATGGGATTGTAATGCTTGTCCTGACTACATAATGTGGATGATGTGTGTATCAAATGAGATAATATATAAAAAGTGATTTATGAAACTTAAAGCACTAGAGAAACATAATTACTTATTACTTTTTTAAAGTACTAATGACTTCTTGACGCTCTATTACAATAGCATAATTATTAGGCTTATGACAGCCTGGAGTTGGCATCCCTGTAAACAATGTACAAAGTGAACTGGATTTTTTACTAATTAATTAATTTGTTTCTTACATTAAAATTTCCAGGTAGCTCCTTCCCTCCCTCCTCTCCCTGCATTAGAGAAGGCATAATTTGACAAAAAGAAATATGTGTATATATATATATATATATATACATATATATGTGTATGTGTATATATATATGTATATATATACATATATATATAATGCTAGGTCTTACTTATTTCTATTTATTAGTCCTTTTTCTGGACATACAAGTCATTCTTCAAATAATATTTCTGTTGCTGTAAAGAATGGTCTTTTAGTTCTGCTCATTTCACTCTTCATAATTTCATGTAGATCTTTCTACATTTTTTAAAAGTTAACTTGCTTGTCACTTCTTAGAGCACAGAAGTGTTCCATCTTAATCATATGCTACAACTTGTTCAGCTATCCCTTAATTGATGAGCATCCCTTCAATTTTTCATTCTTTTCCAACACAAAGAGAGCTGCCATAAATATTTTAGAATATATGTTATTTTCTTTTTTTCATATCACCTTGGGAAATAAAACTAATAGTGGTATATGGTCTGGATTTAGAATTAAATGCCATGGGTTTGAATCCTGGCTCTGCCTCTTACTAGTTAAGAAAATTTAGGCAAATCACTTAGCATCCCAGCTTCAGTCTCCCCACATATAAAGTGAATAGGTTGAACTAAACAATCTCTAGAATCTCTTCCAGATTTAAATCTGTGATTTTACAAACCAGTGAACTTACATGTTCTTTTCTATACTTATATTCACTTTTAGATCTCATTTAGGTGCTGCTTGGTTTTATTATTCCTAGTGAAAGGGGGAAATTATGAATAATAATATGTTCATTTAGGAACTACTTAAATTTGTCTTTATAGCATTGTGTCAATATTGTGAGATTTTTATCAGAGTCAATTTATTAAACACTTAATAAATGCTTATTGAATGACTATGAGCAGGGGTAGCATCCTCCAGGGCAGCTATGTGGCACAACAGAAAGTGAGGAAGTGGAGTGAGGAAGATCTGATTTTACTGGCTGTATGACCTTGCCCTCAGTTTACTTCATTTTTCTAATTTGTAAAATGAGCTGGAGAAAGAAATGGTAAACCACTCTAGTATCATTGACAAAAAAACTTCAGTCATGATGAATCGTGCACAACAGAAATGACTGAACAATACCAACAAAGCAACCTCCAGAAAAAAAATAGTTAAAAAAACATAATTTGAAAAATTTTAAACAGAAATGTTGGAAAGCAAAATATAGAACAACCAATTTTTTATGGAATTTAGTATACCATAATTGCTTTCAGCTCTTGAATTGCAAGTGATAGTCCGACAAGTTATTTCTTACCATGATAATTCTTTAATTCCATCCTTGACATCCTCTCCCTAAAGCACACAGCTTATGAAACCAAATAATTTCAGCTTTAAAATTCTATAATATGAAACAAAGATTTAATTTTAAGCATTAAATATATATATGCCTAAATGGATATTGAATAGTTATGTAGCATGATAGAACTAATTTATAAAATCACTTCTCTACAGAGAGCCCCAAGCATAGGAATTACCATTAAACACTCTTCCCATGTCCAGGTTTTTGTTTCATAACAAAACCTCTTTACTATCAAAAGCATTTAATCCTTAAATGCTTCCAGTGGTAGCCAGTTTAACAAAATCCTTTTCTAACTGCTCAGTTTGAGACTCACTTTGAGATATGGTTACTCATACTCATATAAAGACATTTACTGGATTTTCAAAACCCTATATATAGCAGAAGCATGAAGAATGGTCTGACAACCTTTGCAATTTTTATATTCTAGGACAATGTAGTATAAGAATCTACTCCAGGAAAGCTAAGAAGAGTTATTTCCCAACCCATTCCTGAGGTAAACATTAGGGGATGAATATTATTATTCAAATGCATTTATGTGTCAAACTAAATTTCCATCTGTTTGTCCTTAGTATGTTTGAAATATTTTAAGATAAAAGCACTTTAATTTTTTTAAACCAATAATCATACTCTGAGGAAAGGTTGAAGACTGGATACTATAAAGACTTAAACACATTACAACTGTAAGCTACTTTCTTATCAAACATTTAATGTTTGGTAACTAAATAGATGTGGGGCTTTGGTGAAATCACTTTCTTTATATGGAACTCAATTTCTCTATCTGTAAAATAAAAGAATCAAACTACAAAATAGTTAGCCTTTATTTAACATTTTGATGCTTGCAAGTTATCCATAAATATCTCATTTTATTCTTTTAATAACTCTGTGGGATACCATTTGACACAGAAATAGCACTACTCTTTCTGTATCACAAAGAGATCAAACATAGGGGAAAAGGACCTACTTGTACATAAATATCTATAAAGCTCTTTTTGTGTTGGCAAAGAATTTGAAACTGAAAAGATGTTTATCAGTTAGGGAATGGCTGAATAAGTTGTGGTATATGATTGCAATGGAATACTATTGAAACAAGAAATGAGAAGCAAAGTGACCACAAAAACAAACAACAAAACCTGTAAAAATGTATATGAAAAGATTCAAAAGACTGAGCAAAACCAGGATAATATTGTATATGGTGACAGCAATAATTTATGATATCAGCTGTGAATAGCTTAATTATTAACAACAATGCAAGGATCCAACAACTCCCAGACAAAAAAGCTCTCTACTGTCATGTGACGAACAAATGGAGAGTGAATGCAAATTGAAGCATGTCATTTTTCAATTCATTTCATTATTGAGGATTTTTTTCCCTGTACAAAGGATATGTGCCTTCTTTCACAATACCATGAACATGGAAACATGTATTGAATGATAGATAGTGCATGCTTAACTATATTATATTGCCTGTTGTCTTGGGGAGGAGGGAAATGAGAGAGGAAGACAACGGGGAACACAAAATGTCAGAAAATAATTATAAAAATTGTATCAACATGTAATTAGGAAAATATAATTTAAAATTCCTTTTGTACATTCACAACATCTTGTTGTGAATATACAATTATCTCCACTTTACAGATGAGGAAATTGAGGCAGCAAGAAGATAAAATCCTTTTCTAGGGTCATACAGCTAGTAGGTCTCTGAATCTGAACTGAGTTCTCTTGGACTCCAACTCCTATACACCAAGTCCTACTATGCTACCTAAATGATTTTCTCAAAGATCCCTTCTAGTTCTGAAATATTATGACTTCTGCTAAAATGATTCAAGATTATTGGGTCTTAGGTGAGAAAATTAGAAATCTAAAGCTGATGCCTTCTAAACCATTGCTTTGTTAGGGAAGACATATCTTGGTGGATGAACTAGAAAATCTTTAAAATCCCTTCTGGCTTTTAAGTGGTCAATGGATACTGAAGTAGCACTTTTTAAATATATACTTGGATTTTCTGCAATCCTATATTTGAATGTTTCCCCCTGAGGCACTGAGATCTGATCAACCTCAATGTACTAAGAAGTAATTACCCTTTTAAACTTTGGTTTTAGAATGAATAAGATGTATTAATAGAATAGTTAAGTAGTTCACTTCCTCAAAAACTCCTTAGAGCTTTGTGAAGCTTTCTAACACCTATATCAGCAAAATGTTTAGCCAAAGATCTGAGAACCTTTATAGGGATTTGAGATACTGCCTCAATTGTTAAACAAAAATATTAAAAATGTACAATTTATCATATACATGATCCTACTACACAGATTATGATGAGGTCATATAACTCTGTATCAGTATGATAATCACATTATCAATTTATAATTTTAACACCAATTCCAGAGATGTGATATTTCTGTTACTTGTTAAATTTCATGATGTCAAAAAAATCAGAAAGAAAAGCAAAGGTCAACATTAAATGCACTTTATAGAAATAAACAGACTTTTAAATATGATCAATAATTCCTTGAATGCTACAAATTAGAGCAATGTTATTATCAAAGATATCAAAAGATACAATGGGAAGAACACTGACTACAACCACAGAAACTCTAGTCTTTGGATGAGGCATCCTAAAATTTTAGGTTAAAAACCATTTCCTTCTGATATTTAAAATATATGTGGCCTGGGGAAATTACTTAACTTTCCTAAACCTCAGTTTCCTTGTCTGTAATATGGAAGTGTTTAGGGGTGTGGTTATACTACATAGCATCTCTGGTTCCTTCCAGACCTAGATCTTTTATCAGATATATGACTTAAAAAGGAGGAAGTCTAGTCATATAATGACAATGAGCAAGCAATTTGAGTTAAGGCATTTCCACAAAACTGAAAGCTCTCCATATAACTAGTTAATATTGTTATTAAATATGAACAAATTCTATAATGTTATCCTCAAGTTAATAAGATAGTTAGAAGAAAGTATCCAGTACATGAAGTCTGCCCTTGCTGGGGAATTTTTGGAAAGTTCTGATGAGAGTTGTATAAGATAAGAAACTGTAGCAGAATGTTGATAAGGACCTACTTGACAGTGATTAGATTACCAGTCCCTTAAAGTATCTTAAGTCACAAACAACTGCCCAAATATAAACTTTAATCAGTTTAAAACTCTGTCACTAATTCAATTATACAAAATGGTTATATTTCCAAAGCATGCATCAAAATTAAGAACTGGCTGCCACCTGACAAGTCTAACTTTCCTTCTAGATTTTACTTTTTTCTTTCTCAATGCTCTCTTCTTTGTCGTTCTGTCCTTTTATTAAGTTGTGATAACTAAATTAATTTAGAAATCACTCATTGTTTTATAAAAATGAGTATGCCCTTGAATATAGTGAATATGGAGATACATAGGAAGAGCTATATGAAAGAAAACAAAGATAAAGTTGGATCAAGAGAATAGTATAGAGAGGGGCAGCTGGGTAGCTCAGTGGAGTGAGAGTCAGGCCTAGAGACAGGAGGTCCTAGATTCAAACCCGGCCTCAGCCATTTCCCAGCTGTGTGACCCTGGGCAAGTCACTTGACCCCCATTGCCCACCCTTACCACTCTTCCACTTATGAGACAATACACCGAAGTACAAGGGTTAAAAAAAAAAAAGAGAATAGTATAGATACTGACTAGAACAACAATAAAAACAGATCAAGCAGAATGCTGAAGAGGGATAGTAGTCCAGAACTGCTCCCAGGGAAGAGATTTGAGAAGTCACATACAAGTACTTTTTTAGAGGATCATGAGTATGGAGTGTGAATGCGTTCATTAATTTTAGTGAACTATTTTCCCCTCTTTTTATTCTTTCTCACAAGTGATAAACTTTGTGAGGGGGAGTTGGGGTACATTGATGACAGGGGAAAATAGAGGCAAAAAACTTATTTTAAAATGAAAAATGAACTTTTAAAATTTCCCCTGTTTACCAGAGTCAGAGTATTCTCTTCAATGCTCTGGAAAAAATTGTTTCAGGTCATATAAATGTTAGATTATTGTAATAATATCAAGTTTTTATTTCAAAGAAATTTTTAAAAAGATACCTCATAAAATGAGACCTCATTTCTTCTTCTTGTATCTACATACAGACAATAATAATTAAAATAAAACCCCAGTATTTCCATTCCAGAATGTGAGGCAAGAGTTGTGTATGGACTTTTCTCATTCAATTCCCAATATTACTAATCAAACCATAAGGCAATCTGGGAATAGATCCAGGATTTTGTCACCTCTGGATTGTTTCAATAACCCATGCTACCCGAAATTTAGAATGAGATCCAAGGAACCCAAGGAAGAACGGAAAGGTTCCCTACACACAGAAGAGGAATGAAAAATTGATTGCTTACATTCTTGGACTTATGGAAATCTTCAACTCAAATATTATTTAAGCAGCTCGTAATATTAACTTTGAGTGAAGAAGCCAAAATTCTTGCTGAAGAGAACAAAGAAATGTATTCCAGAGGAGAACCAGAAGTTAGCTGTGCTTCTCACTAAATCCAGTGCCCACATTTTCAGTTAAGGATGAATTGGCAAATGAACTATTTATGTTCCTTTTTTTTAAGGCATAATTCTATAATAGTCTCAGTGCATATTAACATAACTTCAAAATATCAAACTATTTAAAACCTTCAATCATTCAGGATCATTTGCTTATTACTTCAGAAACTTTTCTTCTTGCACATAACTGAAAATGCCATAGTTATTCAATAATAATAATAATGAATCACATTTACATGGCATCTTAAGATTTACAAAGTGCTTTAATCATGGTGAAGTGATTTTTTCAAAGTCTAATGGGTTAGTTAATAAAGTTATTTCTATCTTATCAATGAAGAAACTGAGGCTCAGAGAAGATATGTTACTTGCCCAAAAGTGCACAGACAATAAGTATATGAACTTGGACTTTAACTAATTTCTTCTCATGCTTCAACAAATATTCTTTCCATTTTGTTTGTTGTTAGAAGCTCTGAAGAAAATACACCCACATGTATACACACATATACACATACACATTTGAATGTGTATACCCATATGCATGTACATGTACGCATATACATATATTCAAATGTGTGTATACACACATACCCATACCACAGAAATCTAAGCAAACCGTTCAGTGAGGGGAAAGTTGAAGCTATTAATTAAAATAAGCTTAGAGGATGATCTCTGCATTTCATTTACTCTTGCTGTTCTTGTGACCCAGGAGCATAAATAATTAAGATATAACCATTATTCAAGGTTGAAATTTTTTGAAATAATAAATTCAGTTCTATATACAATGGCTCTATTGTCTTTCCTTCTAGGTACAATATCCTAAAAAGGTCAGTAAAACATCATGCCTGAGTACAAAGTCAACCCCTGACTAAGTTAGGAAGGAATTCCTGGTCCTCCTGGAAGGGCACTCTTTTTACCCTGTTGGGACAAAGAAGAAAAATAGACTCTGGTCATGTATACTTACATTTCTTGGTGAGCCAATGAATAAAACCAATTTATCACAATTAAGGACAAGTTGACTATATTGTATTAGTACATAATGATCTGGATAAATTCCAAATATCAGTTTGAACAGCATGCTGGGGTATACATATGATAACTATTTATCAGGTTTGATAATATAGTTTAAATTTAACTGCTGGAATCTGAAGAGCTGTCACTCAATTATAAGAAAGGAAAAAAATGTCTCCAGAAAAATATGGCAGCTCTATAAGTTCTCAGGTCCAAAGACTCCAATGACTGCTACTCTTCCACTTTGGGAGTAGAAAAAAGAGAAGTAGTAAGATGATAGAAAAGCAGGGTTGAGAAAAAATGAGGAAGTGAGAGAATGTGACCTTTCTGTTAGAGAGTCTGGGAAGTTTGTGGTACTGCTGCCAAAAGGCAGCAAGCAGTGTTGGCAAAGTACACTGTTTACAGTCCTGCATTCACTTAAATAATCAGTGTTCCAAGGCAGCCGCCATATGCTCCGCTCTGGGAAAGCTCAATTCATGAATGCTAACTTAACTGAGCACTGAGAACACATCGATGGGTAGAAGAAGTCTAAATTTAGTGAAAGAATGCTTTAACAAACAGATGTATTTTTTTCTTCTGGCAAGGTCCTTAAAAATGAAAAAGTTGGTGAATGCTAGAAAAGTCAAGGGTAAAATATAGTTAGTTCAGTAGAGGAGAATGTTTCTAAGGAAAGTGATTTCCAAATCTAATTTTGTCAAACATTACTAAGCTGTACTTTTACCCTCCACAGACCAATTATATAAATATGAAAGGGGAGAGGGAATTAAGTGAGAATTCATTTGGAAAAAAAAAACAAAATATTGTGGTCCTAGTGGATTGCACACTCAACATCAGTAAGAGGAATGACACAACAGCCAAGAGTGGTAATATAATATGAGGTTTCAATAAAAGTGAGTCCAGAAATTTGAAGGGGATTAAACTCTGTGCTCTGTTCTAGTCATATCATATGTGGAACATTCTATTCTGAGTATTGAATTTAGAAAGGAGATTGATTGACAAACTGGAGAATGTCACAAGAAAGTTGATAACCCAAATGGCAATTGTTCTAGAAACATATATATGAACAATTGAAGAAATTGGGGTTGGTTAGCCATGGCGGGGGGGGGGGGGCAGAAGAAGACTTAGCATGGCTGTGAGATGGAAAAAGTATGAGAATTTTTCTGTTAAGTCACAGATAGTATAATTGAGAAGGCTTGGTAGAAATTTCAGAGAGTGATTTAGGCTAGACAAGGAAAATATTCTTAACAATTAATTTGCCTAAAGAAGAATTGAATGCACCAACAAGTAGTTGATTCTCTATCCCTGAGGTTTTCAATGACCATTCAATGTATATTGTAGTAGGGATTCTTTGACATTTAGGGGGTGGACAAGAAAATATCTAAATCATATATTTGGTGATTCTGTTCCCAGTTACCTCAATGGAAACCAACAAAAAATTATTTAGATGAAAAATAGATTCCTTGATAAATAACAACATAGGATTCATAACTAAAGAAAGGTCATAAATTCTTGTCCCACATTTCCTTACTGGAGAAAGGGGAACTTAATAATGACTTATTTATAAAGCACTTTAAATTTCACATATACATTATTTAGATTATCTCTTTTGAGCTTCACAACCTCTGAGGTAGGCAACGAAAGTATTGTTATCCTCATTTTCCAGATAAGGAAACAAACTCAGGGAGGTTGTTTATCTGTTCATACTTGCTAGTGAAGGGAAGGACAGAAAATTTGAACCTAGTTTATCTAGACTCTAAGTCTAGCACTCTGCATTTTACCATGCTACCAGTTGAGTGCTAAGAACAGGCTGTGAGTGGGGGTAGGTGATATAACAGTTTGAGGTGGAGCATTTCTATCTTGCTTCTGTGCTCCTGTTGGGCATCCTCCAAATGTTCTCTTCTTTACTTCTGTTTCTATCTGGACCAATGTTTAAAAGGTAAGCATCACTGAACTCTTTTCTAGCAGGAATGACAACTATGGTGACTGGTCTGGAGAGTTAGTAACTTCCAGAAATTAGAGATCAGTCAGATTTCCTATTTCATGGTCAGAGAACCTTCCATAATCACTGCCAGCCTTTGAGAGAATTTTGTCACAGGGGAGACCATTCCTGAGGATAAAAAATACTTGAAGGAACTAGAAGGGCTAAACTCAAAATGTTAGGTCATAAAACAAGAAGATGGGGATTTTATCCAATGTCTGCTTCATGTGATTAAAACAATTAGTAAAAAATAGAAGTTTTTAAATTTTCTTGACATGCCTATACAATTTTATTTATGGTTTTCTGAAATTTTGCATTACACGTTTTCTCCCTCCCTCTCACAATTCCCCCCTCCCCAAGACAGCAAGTAATATGATATAGGTTGTACATGTGACATCATACAATAATTATTTCCAAGTTCATCATGTTGTGAAAGAAGACACATAACACTGACACTAGAGCAAAAAATAATCATAGAAGAAATAAAGTGAAAATTATATGTTTGAATCTGCATTCAGACTCTGTCAGTTCCCTCTTTTTTCCCCCATGAGTCCTTTGGAGTTGTCCTGAATCCTAGCATTGCATATAATATTTAAGTAATTCACAGTTGATCAGCATACTTATTGTTCTTACTGTGTATGTTCTCCTGATTTTGCTCACTACACTTTGCCTCACTTCACATAGTCTTTCAAGGTATTTTTTTTGACAGTACTATGTTTTAAAAAATAGAAGTTCCTATTCTAGGTATTTTTTGTTCTCTGTTTAATATAACGTAGTTCCATTCTAAGTGTGTATGCATTCTTGACAATGTTTTGTAGCAATGGGTGAACTTTCAAAACAGTAAAAATTTTAATAAAAGAAAAAATTCTAACTAATAAAGAGTCCTGGATATAAAAATTCTTGGAAATCGTTGGATATGCAAATTAAATATTTCTACAACAGAGCTAGGATTAGTCAGCACGAGTTTTGTAAAGTTAAAAGCAAAATGTAGTCCTTTTTCCAGTCAACACCCACCATATTTACAGACGCAGGAGTTGGTTCTCAAAGAGTATTTATAAATTATCTAAGGTCATCCAGCTATATATCAGAATCAGGATTGGAACCCAGGTCCCTTGTCTCCGTCTTATATGTCATGTTGCTGTGAAAACAGCTGAACTGAAAAGTAATTTCAGTAATCTTTTCCAGTTGCCTTACATATCCCCTAGGTACTTATAGTATGCTCTCTTCAAACCAAACTAGGGACAGGAAAAGTGATAGGAACCAAATCTCTAATTTCTTTGTTATAAGGAACTCCCAGGTGAGGAAAATGCTTCTCTCCTTGCAAGTTGGCAAATTCTTAGTCAATAAGCATTTATTGTAATTGCCAGGAACTTAGTATCCACTAAGTTCTAAAAATACAAAGGCAAAATCACTTCATCTGCAACTAATAGTCTTAGATCATTGCCTATATCCCTGACAAGTGAAAAGACTTGCTCAAGGTCAGAGGTAGGACTTGAACTTAGGTCCTCCAGCTCTCCCTCCACTACTTCATTCTGTTTCTTAGCTTATTTGCCACAAACTGTTACTCCTCTCCATGTGATATCCATCCTATGCCTACATTATCAGCTAATCAACAAAGCTTAGAGAAAAAGGGAAAGATTGTTGTATGTAAGAGACTACATGACAGCTCAAAAAAGGGCATTCCCAGAAGTTATATTGTTTGAATCTGTTTTATATATCTTCTTTTTGATCTTCACTTTGGAACCTGGACCAAAATTTAGCCTTTTGGTGGAAAATATCGTCAGTAGGAAAATGTTTCTCTCATCATCCTGTCACCAGTGGTGAATGGACCAATGTTTGCCTCCTCCTCCTTAATAGTGTTGATAGACTCCCAAACTACTTGGGAAAGGAGTAGTTTATCTTCTTACTTCTTTGTTAGTGTTAATAGATTCATACTATTTAGGTAATTATTAGCTAAGCTTCTTACTTTAATCACAACCACTATAACCTCTTATTAAAGTCCAGATGTATAAGAAAGGTAATAATTCTTTTATAGGGAAATCTTCACAAACCCAAATACAGTAGAATCTATTTCTCATAGTGGAATTTCAGAAACTGTGCCACAAGTAGGAGATATATATTTGGTCCTTGGATCTTGTCATGTGTTCCCTTAAAACCACTAATGCAATTGTTCCACTTCAATTTCCCCCTCCATTAAATAAGAATAATAAAGTTGGAGTACTTAGCCCACAAAGTTGTTGTAAAGATCAAATAAGATAATGCCCATAAAGTGCTTTATGAACCTTAAAACACTATGTCAGATTTTATTACAGTCCATAATCATCAATATGTATGGGAAAGAAACAAATAGATAATAATCTCCAGCTCTGTTTTTCAGTTATGATCCTCTCTGTTTTTTATAACACCAAACCACTATGGATTTCCTATAAAGAATTCCAGGAAAGAATCAAATAGTATCAAGAAAACACAACACAAAGCCTTCAGAACATCAGGAGTCTGTCTACTGTAAGGGAGACAGACCATTAAGTGAAGGTGTTCTATTATAGCTTCCCATTTCCTAGCAGCCAAATGCACAACATACGATCAGGCACTTATCAGTATTGAATGAAGAGGTCTCTGAAAGCAGTAATGGAAAGCAAAGAAAGCATACCCCAGAAGTCCAAATATTTTGTTATGAATGTGATAAAAAAAGAAATTGCAATGGAGAGGCACTTCTTTGTAATTTATTGGAAACCACAAAGAAAAAGAAAAGATTTTTTTTCAATTGTCAGCTCCCAAGGAGCTCTCCACTTAATTAGGGAAAGGAGAAAACTGTACATGTGAGTGTGTTTATCTGTGTGTGAGTGTCTGAACTTATTAAAATGGGGTGAAGAGACAATTCGGAAAAATATAAAAAATGATTTGCTAATTCTGATAGTAATGGGTCAAACAGTTCAGGGAAATAAAAAAAACTTCAAACCCAGACTCATTTCAATAAGAGAGCCTCAGGTTTGTGGGGATGGAAAATTATCTGGATGTAAAATATGGTGGACATTACAGTGGTTTAGGCAATATCCAGGCCAGTAATTTCCTTGAAATTAAATAATTAAGTGAGAAATAAAAACAATTACATTGAAATATAGATAAGATAGCTAGATAGCTAGATACATTGCTAGCTAGCAGCTAGCTAGCTAGATAGATAGACAGACAGACAGACAGTCAGACAGACAGGAAACAAGAAGAAATAATTTTCACATTATATAAGTACATTATTCAAATTATAACCATTTGGGGACCTTTATAATTTTTGGGATATAGACAAAGATTAAGATTATTACAGACAATTTTTTAACAAACTTTTTAAGATTTTGAGACATATGTAAAGTGAAAAAATCATTATCAAAAGGGACTTTGGGGCAAAGAGTGGCTTAACTTCTCTCCTTCTACCTCTGTTTCCATCATAAACACCATCTAAAGGCACACAAAGGAAAAGAATATCAACTCTTATTTCTAAAATCTCTGGAGAAAGATACAACACAGAGTTTTTGAACAACATGTCGATGGACTTATTTTAGCCAAAAGCTAGTTTGTAATGTGTGTGGATCCTTTCAAGACAAGTGAAGTTATATTTTCTGATCTGCTGCATTGCCCTGAGCCAAACAGATGGCAACATTATTCAAACCTGGGGAATCCTGGAGTTGATGGAAAGTCCCTAATTCTACACTTTTCACCCTACCTAGGGCATTCTCATCCCATAGCTACACAGAAGTCCTATGTAGCAAACATAAAACAGACTGCATTTTAAAAATTAGTTCAGGTTAAATAAAATAAATCATCACAGATTATTCACTCAAAACCAAACTGGGACCTGGAGAAAGTTTGCAATGGTAGATTCTCCAGATCTCTTTATCATCTCTGATAATCTGATAAGAAAGGCTTAGTTGATAAGGAAATAATGTGACACTGGAGTTGCTTTTAGCTCATGCTTCCAGCTCTGCCTCTAGGAGCATGAGTTTATTATATATATTTCAAGACTCATTTCACACAAAAAAATCCCCCCCAAAAAAACTTGGCCAATGCGCAGAAGTAACAAATTATGTTATATCAAAACACAAAAGGTCTCATTGGCTTCAGAATAGAACAAGGCCAAGGCTGAATTTTGACTGGGATCTTATCAGAAAGCCAAGTAGGGGAATATTATCTCAGGGTTGAATTGCCCCTGCTAAGGTTTTGGCCTTGGCTATACCAGGCAGCTGCATTCCTGGCCAAAGGGGGAGAGTGTTAACCTCTTAAATTCAGGTTTGCTAGAACGTAAAGCTTTTCAATAAGGCCACAATACTTTTCAATAAGAAATCACAGGGATTAAAAAAGAGGAGTCTCAGATTTTTATCTATTCTCTTATTGGCTTTCCACAGTAGAAAATTCAAAATTGAATTATATGAAATTCAGATAGTAAAATAAAATATAGACGAGCTCACAAAATTTTTAATCACTGCCCAAAAAAGACACTAACTGAATTATAGCAACTTAAATATTGTTAAGAAGCCTCACAATTATTTGGTCATAGAGGAATTATTACCCCTAGTTTATAAAAAAGGAAACATTCTAATTAATATGACTCCAACCCTTGAATCTCATATTACACTTCATTTTTATAACCAGTATAAGTCTTATTTTATTAATGCAATGTATGCAAATATTCGTTGTATGCTCATGGGTATTTGAATTACCTTTGTTTTTTTCTTATAGCTTTCCTAGTTGACAAATGCCTAATCTCTTCTATTAGTATTACTAAGAAATAATGCAGTGAATAGATCACTGGGCTTAGAATCCTGAGGGCTTAGTTTCATAAGTTCAAGTTTGACATCATATACTTACTAGTTATATGACTCTTATCAAGCTACTTAACTCTGCTTCAGTTCCTTTTCTGTAAAATGAGCTGGAGAAGGAAATGACAAACTACTCCAGTATCTTTTTACAAAGAACACCCCCAAATGGAACCATGGATAGTCAGACACAATTGAAATCAAACACTGAATCTCCATATCATTCACGGGTTGGATTTGGTGTGGCTACTCAAATGCCTGATCCAACTATTGCTCATCATGGGAGATTTATATTGAGGCTGATGGATAGGAGTTCTGAGCTGCTATGGGCTAACCAATCTGGTATTTACACTAAACCAGCACCAATTTAGTTGAACCATTAAGACCGGGCCACTTCATTCCTGGGAACTCAGCATAATGGTGCTGGATTTAGTGCAGATGAGATAGATTTAGCCTACCCCAGTCTTAAACTCTTGAGTTCCAGTCACTGGCTAGACTGAGCCCCCCATATTGCAGGAATTGCAGGTATTCATCACCATATCTGAGCACTATGTCTTTTCTAAATGTTGTGCTTAATTAATGTTTGCTGAATGAATGAATGGAGTCTAAAAGAAATAACACTTGCTAGAAAATCTTTCTTTCAATGTCTGTGTGAAAATTTGTGCCTTTAATCAAAATGAATCTTCCAAGTCTCTAATAAGGCTTAGATACTTCTTGAAACAAATTATACAGAAACAATTTCTATGATTTGATGAAATTAGAGCCACTTCAATAACTTCTAAAATTCCAGAGACTATGAAAGAAGCCCTTCTTGCTGAATAGTATCCTACTGACAACTAGAAAACAAATCAAAGTTGAAACAGGAATCACTTTCTCTTATTACTGCCATTATGGGTGTGGGGAATGGGGCAAGACTATGAAAAGGCTATTTAGGGAAAGAGCATATTTTGCTTGAACACATGGGCTGATGGGGATATTATTGGGGATGTAGACACTAAATGATAACTCTAGTCCAACTATCAATAATATGGAATTAGGTCTTGATCAATGATACATGTAAAACCCAGTGGAACTGTATGTCGGCTAAGGGGGGTTAGGGGAGTTTGGGGGAGAGGGAAAGAACATGAAATATGTAACTAGGGGGAAATATTCAAAAGAAAAAGAAAAAAAAAGAACGAGCATATTTTATCTTGAAGAAACTGATAGTACAGGAAAAAATACAATCTATTCCTATTTTGTACGTTTTCTTATACATAGATAAGACAGTATTCTTTGCCACCAAAATACAGTTTTGTACTCAGTTAGGAATGGTTAAAGGTTTGTTCTTCATAATGAGAGAATATGACAGTGCTGAGCAATCTATACTTAGAGTCAGAGAGATTAGGATTCAAATTTTGATTCAAATGATGTCAAATACTTATTAGTTATGTGACCTAAGGACAAATCACATATTATGTTCTCAGAGTTTCAGTTTTCCTACCTTCTGTGGTTGTTAGGACCATCAAATAATATATTTAAAGTGTCTCACAATCTTAAAGTTACATAACTATGTATTGCATTAGGACCTTGTTTTATATAACTAATAACTTCCAAGAACCTTTGTATAAATTGAAAATAGTACATAATAGAGAACTGCTTTACTTACTAAGTATTCCTTAAATGAAAATACAACTTTTCTTAGGCTTATCAGAGCTACCAGCATCTTTACTCTTATACTTTGGAACCATTATTCATAACTAAATAGCAATGAGAAGCTGAGTGCCTCAGTGGATAGAGAACTAGGTGTAGAGACAGGAGGTCCCAGGTACAAATTTGACCTTAGACACTTCCTAGCTATGTGGCCTTGGACAACTCACTTAACCCCAATTGCCTAGCTCTTACCATTCTTCTGCCTTAGAACCAATATTTGTATTGATTCTAAGTCAGAAAGGAAGTTATAAAAAACTGCATTAATGAAAAAAAGAGGTAATACTCTGTCATGGATGACTTGTTACATGTGAGAACTTTGGGCAAAGATTATTGGAGGAGTTACTGTTTGTCACAAAACAATGTGACATACTAATGCTTCTTAGAGGAAGAATGATCATAATTGAGTGAACTGCTATGAGACTTTAAAACTCCTTGGGGAAATGGTGTGATTTGGTGCCTAATTACAAAATATATTTTTTAATAATTTTTCTGCCTTCATTTTTTTCTTTTGCTAATTGTATATACCTGAATTCAAGTGAATTGAGATTGCATAAAATAAAGAACCTATTGCATTAATATTAGTCAACTTTAGTCTAGATACTAAAGCTAGACGATGTCTGAGAACATTTGGTTCAATTTATCTAACCATTTAACAGATGATGAAATGGAAGGCCAGAAAAGTTATGTGACTTGTCAAAGGTCTAAGATTCTAACTACCTAAAGAGTAGGTATGAGTATTTGGTCCATGTATTCTTATTCCAAATTTAATGCTTCTCCCATTACAGAATGCCTTTATGATAAATGGAGCCAATTTAATTTAAATTGCACTGAGATCACTCACCCCACATTTATCTTTCATTTATATGTTCAGTTACTATTGAGTGCTTGCTAAGTATGTCATTTTTGAATTTTTTATGCCCTAATACATGGTCAATTTTCATGTAGGAGCCATGTAGTGCTAAAAATAATGTATATTCCTTTCTAGTATGATTCAATTCTCTCCAAAGTTTTATTCATTCTAACTGCTTTAAGATTCATTCAGTTTCTTTATTTTTTCTTGTTTATTTTTTGTTCTGCTTTCTCTACAACTGAAAGGGGGAAGTTGAGGTCCCCCGCTAATATAGTTTTACTGTCTATTTCCTCCTGAAGTTCATTTAATTTCTCATTTTAAAATTTACAGGCTATACCATTTGGTGCATATATGTTTAATATTGATATTACTTCATTGTTTATAGTTTATAGCAAGATGTAATTTTCTTCCTTATCTCTTTAATCAGATCTATTTTTTGCTTTAACTTTGTCTAAGATTATGATTGCCTCTCATCCTTTTTTTAACTTCAGAAGATGCACAATAAATTCTGCTTCAGCCCCTTACCTCTATTCTGAGTGTGTCACCCTGCTTCAAATGTGTGTCTTGTAAACAACATATAGTAGGATTCTGTTTTTCAATCCACTCTGCTATTTGCTTCAGTTGTATGGGTGAGTTCATCCCCTTGACATTCGTAGTTATGATTACCAACTCTGTATTCCCCTCCACCTTATTTTCCCCTTTTGATCCCTATCTTTTTCCTTTCACTCTGTCCTTCCTCACTGGTGTTTGCTTTTTATCATTCCCCCCTCTTCCCCTTCCCTCATATTACCATCCCCCTACCTTTGTCTTATTCTCCTCCTACTTCTCTATAGGATAAGATAGGATTCTATAACATAATGTATGGTTGTTATTCCCTCTCGGATTTAGTTATGATGAGACTAAGGTTTAAGCATTGCCAGTCACCAGCCTCATCCTCCCTTCCACTGTAATAATTTTTCAAGACTTTTTTGGTGAGATAATTTATTCCTTCTATCTTTCCCTTTACTCTCAGTACAATCCTCTTTTTCATCCTTGATCTCTTGCATAACATATCATCCTTATCAGCTTACTTCCACATCCTCTGCCTATGTATACTCCTAACTGCTCTATTACTCATAAAACTTTATAAGAATTACAAATATCATATTTCAAGGAGAGAATACATATAGTTTTACCTTACTGAGTCCTTTAAGATTTCTCTTTCTTATTTACCATTTTAGATTTCTCTTGGTTATTGTATTTGGACATCAAATTTTCTGCTTAAGTCTGGTCTTTTCATCAGAAATGCTAGGAATTCTTCTACCTTATTGAATGACCATTTTTCCCTGAAAAAATATACTCAGTTTTGCTGGACAGGTGATGGTGGTACCTAGATCTTTTGCCTGTCTAGATATTATATTCCACACTCTCTAATCCTTTAATATGGAAGCTACTAAGTCCTGTGTAATCCTGACTATAAATCCATGATATTTAAATTGTTTCTTTCTGGCAGCTTGAAGTATTTTCTTCTTGACTTGAAAGCTCTTGAATTTAGCTATTATATTCCTAGGAATTATGATTTGTGGATTTCTTTCTGAAAGTGATCTGTGGATTCATTCAATTTCTATTTTACTCTCTTTTTCAAAAATATCTGAAGAGTTTTCTTTGATAATTTTTTGTATTATGACATCAAGGCTTTTTTTTTATCATGACTTTCAAGTAGTCTAATAATTCTCAAGTTGTCTCCCTTGAATCTATTTTCCAGTCATTTGTTTTATCAATGAGAAATTTCACATTTTTTTGTTCTTATGATTTTGTTTTATTGTTTCTTGATGTCTCATGATATCATTGGCTTCTAGTTGCCTAATTCTAATTTTTAAGAAATAATTTTCTTCCATGAGCTTTTGAGCCTCCTTTTTTCATTTTGTCCATTTCTTCTTGCATTGTTTTCATTTCTGTTCCACATTTTTCCTCCCCTCTCTTAATTGATTTTTTAAATTATTTTTTAGCTCTTCCAGATTCTGAGTCCAATTTATATTTTTTCTTTGAAGCTTTATGTGTATTTGCTTTGCTTTCACTGTCCCCTTTTGTGTCTGTGACTTGCTCTTTGTTGCCATAAAAAATTTCTGTGGTTAGGTGTTGGGGTCTTTTTTTTTTGGTTTGTTTTTTTATGTTTGCTCATTTTTTCAGTTTTTTTTCTTGATTTTCACTTTTATTTTAAAGGTAGGCTCTGTTCTCAGGAGGATAGGGCATTCTCTTAAACTTCAGTTCTTCCTTTAAGCTACCCTTAGCCTTATTTCTGGGTTTTTGCAAGTTTCAGTTCTTCCAAGGTGGTATGATGGTCTGTGGGCTAGAATCTCTGAGAGCCACCTCTCACTGCTGATTCTATCACCCCTGAGACTGCTGTTGACTCAAAGTCTAGCCTCAGGCTTGGATGGGCACTTTTGGTCTCACTCTGGGTTTGACCAGGTCAAGCACACAGTTTACTGCCTTGCCCTGGGGCTTTGCCTTAATCTTTGGTAAATGTTAACTAGGTCTGAGCTCCTATAGGCCAGCCCCCCTATGTGCTGTCTTCACTGGAGATCTGGGGGCCTACCTCTGGTTTTACACTGAAGTGCCATATAGACTGCCTCAAACTGTCCTTACTATGAGCTTGTGCCTCATCATAGACTAACACAGATCAGGTGCCAGACTGTCTACACTAGAATTCTGGACCTTACTGCAAGTCTGCTTGGAACTTTGGGGTGTGCATTAGGTTGTACTTCTGTTGGCTTAAGCAATGTCTCAGCTTCTAGATGTTGGCTTGGGCCCAGGTTCAGAACCTGGAACAGTAGATGGGGTGGGGGCTTGCTTTTGGTTTGCTCCTACTCCTTGTTGTAGCCTCCTCCTGATTGTGCTCTCCTCTCACCTCAGTGACCCAAAAACTCTCTGCTTACCTTTCAAGGTGCTCTCTACATGAAAGTGACTTCATTCTATCTCCTTGTTGGTTCTTTTATTCCAGTATTTGTGTTATTTTAATATTGGTTGGAGGGGATACAATCTTGTATCATTGACAAGGTGCAAATAACTTTGTCACCATTTGTTAAGCTTCTTAGGAACAAGAATAAAAGTATATGATTTTACAACTCAGAAAACTCACTTCCACTTGAGGGTATCAGTCAATGACTTATGCAAAAGGTGGTATATGTACTCAGTTTTGAAAGATAGGTAAGACTACAATAAGTGAAAGAAGTAATATTCCACATACAGTCTATGCATTAACCAAAATAAAGAGATAAAAACAATATTGTAGGGAGAGAGAGAGAGAGAGAGAGAGAGAGAGAGAGAGAGAGAGAGAGAGAGAGAGAGAGAGAGAGAGAGAGAAGGAGATTCTGTATGCCTCTGAGGCTGCCATTAGCTGATATGTGCACTACTTAGAAATAAGCTAATTTAACCTGCTGTAAAGTATCCATTTTGAGTATGGACTGCTTAGAGGAGGAAGAACAAGAAAAAAAGGAAATAGATAAAGTGGTGGCAAATCAGAGCAAGGTGATAGCACAGAAAAAGGAATGATTGATGCCAGAGAGTTAAGTGCTATTGTTTGTGTATGAAAAGGAGATGGTTTGTCGTGAACAACTGGCTTAGGGAACAACATTACATAGCAGATGTTGGTACATTTTTCTAGACAAAATAGTAAGTGTTTCTTTAATTTTTAAGAGAAACATTTTAAATGCATTGTACAGCTAAGACTATAATCTGGATGCTTTAGAATAAAGACAATGACCTCATAAGAAAAAGAAAATGAATTTTTTTAGCAGTTTGAATGTGCCTAAAATTAGCATAATGCCTTTCCCACTAAATTACTTTGAGATGTTCTGTTAAGTGGAAAAGAGAGAAATCCTGCTGTTAGATAATCTTTCATACAATCTTAATTACTCTGAATAAGCAGTGATATTTCTCAAAACAAGACAAACTTCTGGAAATGACAATAAATAATGGCTCACGTGAGGCAGGATGATGTTTTATAATTACACATCAATTGTTGTATCAAACTGATCTTCCAGATTTATGAATTGGTACCCAAAAAATCACCTGTATGTTTTTAACACCATTACCAATGATCTTAACACAGAGTGAATCATTCATACGTATATAAGAGTTTCTTTTACTTTATCCAAGGTCCAGGTCCTTGTCAAAGTCTCTGGGCTCCTAGGGATCATTTCTTAGGAAGCCTGACTCAAATGGTGCCTCATGCTTCACTAAGATTTCCTTCTATCTGTTCTGTACTCCTTTCTCCTGCTCTATATACTCTTGTATATTCTGGTTTATATATATATTACTAACTGCTCTGGTAGGAAGAAACTTCCTTGGGAGCAAAGACAGTTTTTGTTTCTTCTTTGTATCCTCAACATTTTGAATAGTAACAAACATCATTCCACATAATAATTAATCATTGATTAATTTGTTGATTTTTTTCTCTTTTTTGCTCATTGTCCCCACTTGGACTTCTATTAAAAAGTCTCTAAAATTATTCATGTTATAGTGAATATCTCTTTAATAACAACAGCTGGATTTTATAAACACTTTGATTTTAGCAAATTCAATATATGTTAACTCATTTCATTCTTACAGTAACCCTGTGAGTATAGGTTATCATTATCTCCATTTCATAGATTAGAAAATTAAGACATAGAAAGGCTAAGTGACCTCCCCAGGTTAATTTAGCCAGTAAGTGTCTAAGGTAAGATTAACGTTCAGGTCTTTACGACTCTAACACTCTAGCCTCTGATATATCTCACTAGTTTTTCCCCATTTGTGGTAACAGAGTTCATGATTCATCTATAGTTACCTCATGAACCAAATGTATATTAGGTATAAAATAGCCTATATGCTACACTCATTTTTTTCTATCCTCATAAAAAACACCTAAGTAGGGCTGTTAAGTTCTTATGTTCTATTTTGTTTGTTTTTCTAGAAGAGATTTTGTCCAATGGACTTTAATAGAAATTCAATATAATCTTGTTAAAGGTCTTTCTTATTATAAGCCAGGTAGTTTTTATTGTCTGACACATTTTCCTGAGATTAGACAACATTTCCCAGATATCTCTGCCTCCCAACCAACTACTGCCAATAGATAGGTTTAATTCTCTTAGACATGGCTCATGTCATCTTGTATCACATGAAGTCTGAAATAGGTGAGTTGCTATTCCTAAACTTAGAAAGAAAGGAGAAGGAAGTTTTCTGGATGCAAAAAAATAAAAAATAAAAAATCTGTTATTTCATTTAGACATAAGATAATAAAAGCTGGCATTTGCATAGTTTTCATTTTTTAAAAACCCTTACCTTCCATCCTAGAATCAAAACTCAGTATTGGCTCCAAGGCAGAAGAGTGGTAAGGGCTAAGCAATGGTGGTTAAGTGACTTGCCCAGGGTCACAAGGCTAGGAAGTGTCTGAGGCCAAATTTGAACCCAGGACCTCTTGTCTCTATCCACTAAGCCACCCAGCTGTGCCCTTACATAGTTTTTATAAGGCTTGTTAAGTGCTTTGCAAATATTATCTAATTTTTTCTCATGATTCTGGAAGGTTAGATGACTTTATTGCATCCATTTTATAGATAAAGAAACTAAGACAAACAGAGATTAAACGATTTGCCTAGAGCAGTGTTTGGGAAAATTTTCACGACTATGTGCCCAAACTGCAACTTCAAGCTGCCTGTAAGCCTCCGGCACTACCCCCAGACCGAAGAGGGAGGAAACCCTTGCATTAGGTGGCTGGACAGAGGAGAGGGGCATGCAATAATGTCCTGGGGCACTGTGGAGAGCAGGAATGAGCAGCCCCCTCCATGCCACCGGCCCATGTGCCTCACCTTTGCTAACACAGGCTTAGAGTCACACAACTCGTGAGTATCTGAGGCCAAATTTGAACTCAGGCCTTCTTGAGTCCTGGCCCAGTATTTTAGCCACTGTGCCACATAACTACCTCACCATGTCTGAACAGAGAAAATGCTTCTTTAAGGAGTTATGTCCTCAGCCCAAAATCAGAATAATATTAATACCTTTGTTTGAGTCCCCAACATTTTCAAGTAAAACATTTCATTATAATAAAACTTTAGAAAAGTTTGCTTTCTGATATGAGCCTTTATAGATCAGTGACAGAATAGAAAATCTACCATTTCTTAGTCAAGAATGCCTAGACGTCAAGAGAAATAGATTGTTGCAAGGTCCTTTAATAAGCATTCACACAATATATGTGCTGTCCCAGGTAACTGAGATGGAATCACCCTTTCAGACTTAATGGGGAAAATCTGAGATTCAACTATGCCTCAACTAACATCAGGGAACAGAAAATTGAATTGTCTAAATAGGAAAACACACTTTCACTACATTATTGGTTCACTTACCAAAAAAAAAAAAAAAAGGCAATGAAGCAGAGATTTTGGGAAATATGCAAGTATTTGGATTAACAGATTAGCCTATATTCTATCAAACTACCCATAGAAGGCAGACTGATTTGAAAGAAATGTCATTAAAAAATAAGAAGCATTTTAATATTTATAGCCAATATGTTAGCATTACATATTTGAAGTCTTGGATAACACTAGGTAAAGGGACAAAGTGATAGGTGCCATATTGCTTTGGTCAATAAGGTCTAGCAGTAGTGTATAAAGAAGTAAATATGACAGTTGGGTTACTCTGTGCAAAGGGCAGTTGGAAAATACAGGATTTTCTTGGCTTTAAATGGTTGCCTTGGGTACCAAATGATCTGGACTTTTTCTAAATATTATAGGTCCAAATGGGCATCACCTTCTTAGTCAAATAAAACAAAATTCAAAATATAGGAATCATAGCACAGAATCTTCCTGTATCATAATATATCTTCATGCAGGAAATGATCCTATGTTCCAATAAGCATTGGCAAAGTAGTTTTAACTAGTTTTAACAAGCCACGAATGGCTGTTTGAACAGGAATAAAATTGAGTTAAATTTTCTATAATCTTGAAATGAAGTAAGGCAAACAGTCATTAAATCTTTCATCTCAACTAGTACCATATCATTGGTCACTAATTATTAATCAAACAAAACCTAAAACTAAAGACCCTCTTTCTAAGCTTCCATTTTTTTCCTCCAAACATGTGACTTGTTAAGGGAAAAGTTGAAATATCTTTTAAACCAACTATCTTTGGACTCCAACATGTGAGTATATACTCTAGATCAGCATTGGCAAACATTTTTTGAGTTCAAGTGCCCAGAGGGTAAATTAAAGCTATCTGTGAGTCCCCCACATTACCCAAGAGAGTGGAGAGAAGAAGTGCTTGTTTTGGGGGCCTAGACAGAAAGGAGGGGCATGCAAAAATGTCCTCAGGCGCTGGGAAGAGGGGGTACAGGGCAGTTTCCTGAGTGCCAGCTGGGCACTTATGCCAATACTTCACCAATGCTGCTATAGATTCATTATAAATCAGAATGGAGTTAGCTAAAGCAATTCTACTGCCATAGATAAAATGTAAATTATGAGCCTACACAGATATCACTCACAGGAAACTAAATTTTCTTTTGAATTATAAATGATTTATTTAAGTCAGATGGATGAAATGAGCATGATCACTGGATCAAAGTTAATTTTTCAGCAAAACCATTAGCATGATCTTGGTGAAGTCATTTCCTCTACCTGGGTCTCTGTTTCCTTATTTGTAAAAAAGGAATACATAGACAAGATCATCTATTTTTAGGAACTTTTCTTTCTTTAAAACTAAGTACCCTTACACAGACTATGGGCATTTCCCTCTGTCTGTTAGCTCCCAAATTTGAAATTTACTATTAAATTTAGAAGATTTCAAGTGGCATTGCACATGTTTTCATGATTTCTCCTTACCTAAAAGAACATTCAATCAGAAATAGTTACAAATATTGTCATTCTGATGTACAGAAGCATACTTTATGGATATATAAAAATTAGGGATTCTTAAATGAGAAACTCCATGCTGAAACTAGTAAAGATGGGCAGTTTGACCGCCTTCCATGTTCTGTCCTATCTTGGCACTAGCTAAAGACTTAAAGTAAGGAGTTATTCATTTTTCTGTTTATTGTGAGGCAATTGCAGTGGAGTCATGGAATTAGACTAGAAGAGCTTATTTTCTCCTTTTCTTGTCTTCTACAGCCTTTTTTTTTTGATCCCTTTGAAATCTCTGTTGCTCTCCCATGCTTTTCTCCTTTCTTTTGTGTAATGCATCCCATCTTTTCACCATCTCCAGACTAAAGAAAGATCATTGCAAACACAGATTTGATTAAGCAAATATGAACTGCCATTTAGCCCTGTCGACCACTATTCCAGCAAGTCATAGAAAAGTAGCACTGTGAGTTTTATGTTGTACACTAATCAATATCTTCTACATATATAGTCTTCTTCAGTCTTTCAGTTGTGCCTAAATCTTTGTGACCCCATAAACCCATGTTGGCGAACCTATGGCACGCGTGCAGAGGGGGCTGCTCCCATCCCCCTCTAAACTCTAAATGAGGACATTTTTCATATCACCAGCCCCTCTTCCCAGCAGCCCAAGGGGAACACTTTCTCCCTTCCCTGTCTAGTGTAAGGGGAGTGCTTACATGTGGTATGAGGGTTGAAGTTTGGGCACTCAGTCTCTAAAAAAGGTTTGCCATCACTGCCATAGACCACACTGTACATGAGATTTTCTTGGTAAAAATATTGGAGTGGTTTACCATTTGCTTCTTGAGTGGATTAAGGCAAGCAGAGGTTAAATGACTTTCCCAGGGTCACATCACTAGTATCTGAAGTCATATTTGAACTCAGATATTCCTGATTCCAGAACTAGCACTCTGTCTACTGAACCACCAAGCTACTTCCATACATTGACTTCTTGGATATTTTTCTTGTTGAGTACTTTTAACTTCTTTTGACACACTCTACATGATATTTAGAAAATTTTGACTTTCCAAATCAAAACAAACTACAAACTTAAGTTTGTAAACCAAAATCCAAAACAAAAAACAAAGCCTGAAATGATATTTTCCTATTCTTTGAAGAAATAAATATATTTCTTCAAAGAATAGGAACTATATATGTGTGTGTGTGTATACAAGTATATATATGTATATATACATATATGTTAGAGTGAATGTCAAAAAAGATCAAAACATTTGTTTTTTGTTATTACAGTTAAAGTAAGCAAGACCTGAGTTCAAATCCTATTTCAGATCCTTGGTTTTGTGACCTTGAGTAGGTCACTTAGTCTCTCTCATCCTATGTTTCCTCCTGTGTAAAATGGTAATTATATATATATATATACACACTTTAAGTTTACAAAACACTTACTTATCTCAGCCCAGTAATCATCCCTTGGTAGATAAGGAAGCAGACTCAGAGAACTTATATGTTTTCACGTAGTGAGTTAGAGTCAGTATTTAAACCTAGATCTTGATCAATATTCTAATTTATTTTATGAAAATCACACTATCAGTCTAACCTGTCAAAATCACTGAATCCTGACACTCATCCAATATGGTAGCTATTTCTCCCAATTTTATGTCACTTTTAGATATGGTAAACACGGAATCCATGTCTTCCTCAAAGTCATTGGTAAAAATGTTAAGCAGCACAGGACCAAGGATAGAATCATGGGGACCACCACTTCGTTCCAAAAAGAATTTGAGCTGGTAATGATTGCTCTTTGTGTCTAGTCATTCAAGCAGCTCTGCAAAATCATCAGGCACACATATTTTTTGTCCATGAGGATAGCAAGGCAGATTTTGTCAAACATTTTTGCTGAAACATAAATACATAAAATTGGCATCATTTTCATTATGTATTCCAGTATCCCTGTCTAAAATGGAAATTAAGTTAGTCTGGTTTCTCTTCATTTTCTTGATGAAGTCATGCTGACTCTTCATGAACACTAACTTTTCTCAATGTTTACAAAACATTCTTTAATAATACATTCTAAAATATTTCCAGGAACTGAAGTCAAGTACATTGGCCAAAATTTTTCAGAATTTTCTTTCTTCCCTTATTTTTTAAGGTCAGTACGTATGCCCTTGTTCTGTTTGTATTATTTCTTCAGTTTTACAAGGTTTTTCAAAGGTCACATCTGCCTATTCCTTTAGTCCTCTGGGATATTTTATTTATAGACTTGTGATCTGAACTCACTTGTACTGTGTCCTTACTTATCTCAGCTTTCAATATGCTATCAAATACTATTGTTTTGAACTTACTTTGCAATTCATTGTCTTTGACAGAAAAAAATAGTAATTTAAATCCTTGCACATAAAGAGCTTTCACTCTAATTGGTAAAAGAGAACATAGGTAGTCTTGTATATACATATAATGGGCAATAGCCCATTTGCTTTGTTTTGAAGGGTACTGGAGAGTCCTCAAATATACTTTCCTCACCCAGGTATTATAGCATCCAGAATTCCACCATAAGAGCTTATTTAAGGAAATATCTATCCATTCATCTTCTTTTAAAATACAGATGTGTGACCTTGGGCAAGGTTCTTAACCCCTTGGGCTTCAGTTTCCTTATCTCTAAAAATAAGAAAATGGTTAAGGTTATTTCCAGTTGTAAATTCCACAATAGAACCCGTCCTTCCTTTTAAGTTCATCTTTAGGAATAAAGAAACAAATGTTTATAACCAGTCAGATATTACTGAATGTCAGATCTAATCTTTTATTTGAAAAGACATGAAAGAAACTTAGGGAACTTCTTCAACTCTCTAGTCCTCAATTTACTCATTTTAAAATGAGAGAAAGTTTAAAGTAATTTCTGTTTCTAAATATTATAATAGAGTCAGTTTTTTCCTTCTGGCTCATTTCTGGAAATAAAGAATATATGGTATATATTAAATATCATTGTATGTCAGATTTGACAGCTTCTTAAAGAAGACATGGCAGCTTTTGTCCTGGCAGGAAGAAATAAGGGATAAAGCATTCTTGCATTGTTTCATTCCTTCCAATTTTTTTTAATGTACTTTCATTCATGTAGTGCCTTCCTTTTTTTTTTTATTATGAAAGGACTCTATAAATAACATTCCATTCAAAAAATCATATAATTCTTTATTGTCAGCATTAATACAAGTGTCTCTTTGTGGTATAGAACATTGAAAATTGTGAGATTTATAAATTAAATATGTTTTATTAAATATTCCACAATTACATATAAAAATTCTAATATTCATATTTTTAAATTGAGTTCCAAATTATCTCACTTTCTTTTTTCCCTTCCATATCATTTGTGAAGGCAAACAACATGATATCAATTATTTATGTGAAGTCATGTAAAACCTATTTTCCTATTAGCTATTTTGCAAAGGAAAACACATACAAAAATAAAACAAGAGATGGAAAAGTTTTAAAAGCATATTTCATTCTGCACTTGGAGTTTACAAGTTTTCAGCATTTTGCATTATGGATCCCTTGGGATTTTCTTAATTAGAGAAGCTGGGAAGTCCCTCACACTTGATCATTGTTACAATATTGCTATTATTGTGTACAATGTTCCCCTAATTCTGCTTGCTATAGTTTTTAATCAGTTCTTATAAGTCTTCCAAGGTGTTTTTTTCTGAAACCATTCTATTCATAGTTTCTTAAAGCATAATAAAATTCCATTGCAATCATATAATACAAATTTCTCAGCCACTCCCCAAGTGATGGGTATCCCTTCAATTTCCAATTCTTTGCCACCACAAAAATGGTTGCTAGAAATATTTTTGTATGAATAGATCCTTTCCCCCTTTTTTCATCTCTCTGGAATATAAATCTAGCAGCAGAATTGCTAGGTCAATGGATAGAAAGTTTTATAATCATTTTGACATAGTTTCCAATTGTTCTCCTGAATGGTTGGATTAGTTCACAATTGTATCAACAATGAATTGGTGTTCTAAATTTTCTACATCTCCTCCAGAACTTATTTTCATTTTCTGACATAGGCAATCTGCTAGTTGTGAGGTGCTGTCTCAAAGTAGTCTGAAATATACATTTCTCTTATTAATAGTGATTTAGAACATTTTTTCATATGAATATTGATAGCCTTGGTTTCCTCATCTGAAAACTGCTTGTTCATCTTTTAACCATTTATTGACTCTGGAGCGGTTCTTATTTTTATAAATTTGACTCAATTCCTGAGAAATTAGACCTTTATCATATAAACATACTATAATTTTTTCTCTAATTTTCTGCTTTGTTATAATTTTAGAAATGGATATAATGTGCAAAACCTTTTTAATTTTATGTAATTAAAATTATCTATTTTACTTCTTGTGATCCTCTTTATCTCTTGTTTGGTGCTAATCTCTTCCTTTATCCATGGATCTAACAGGTATATCTTTCTTGTTCCCCTAAGTTCTTTAGCATATCATCCTTTATTTCTAAGTCATTTATCCATTTTGACCTTATTTGGGTATATAGTGTGGTATATTGGTCTACATTTAGTTTCTGCCAAACTGCTTTCCAGTTTTTCCAGCAATTTTTGTCAGATAGTGAGTGGTTACTGTAGTAATTTACTATTGTGTACCTAATCTATTCCACTGTTCTATTACCCTCTTTCTTAGTCAAAGGTAGACTGTTTTTATAACTACTGCTTTGGAATGTAACTTGAAATTTGCTACTAATAAGCTGCCTTATTTATTGCTTATCTTAAATAGACCTATTCATATTCTCGGCAACTTTACAGATCATTTAGTCAAATCCCCTAATTTGAGAGATGAAATAACTCAGTCTCAGAAAGACTTGAGTTCATGAAATTACTAGAGTAGTACAGCTGGGTCTAGAATTCAAAACATCTGCCCTTAATTCATTGTTCTCATAATAATCCACATTTTATCTATGGTCTATGGTTACCTACTCCCAAGTACAACTAAATATGATTCCAATAGATAGATAGATAGATAGATAGATAGATAGATAGATAGATAGATANTATGATTCCAATAGATAGATAGATAGATAGATAGATAGATAGATAGATAGATAGATAGATAGATGAATGGATGCAAAGAGAGATAGATAAATCTAAAGGACGTCTAAAAGAATCATAATTAGCTGTACAAATATACAGATAAAGGGACTTGAGTGAAGTCAAGAGGGTCACCTGACATAGCAAAAGATGAAAATCATTCATTGGCTAACCACACTAGCCAAAGTATAAGCATTAATAAACAAGTGCAAATGTAAGCTTACATTGAAAAGCCTTAGGAATTACATTCAGAAATATTACAATGTTTTCTGGCATAAAATATTAGTATTGTACTTTTGCATTAAATAATGGTGGTGTGCAGAATGTACACATAATAGTTATACAATGTCTATAGAAAATAATAACTCTGCCTAAGGTAATAAATCTTCCTCACTACAGCTATGCCAAACAAATAAAAAATTAAAACATGCATAAAAACAGGAAACTGAAGGAAATAAAAAACATGATGAATATAATCTATCAGTATTTTACTGACAACCTATTTTCCCACCTTGCAATGAAGCTATGTTAATTTATCATTGATTCATTTTGGCTACCACTGGTGCAGTTTCAGGAATGAATGGAGATCCACAATTAGAAATTTATTGGAAATCATTATAAAGAACATGGACATATCACCTCTTCCCCCCCCCCACCACCATAAAGGGGTTATCCGTATTTTGTAAAGTGTAAATACAAGTGGACATGTCTAAATTGACCAAGATTTTCTCTCTATGAAAACAGAAGTCCATACAATTTTGTAACTGTCAAGATAAATTCCCCACTGAGGATTCTAGTGAAGGAAAAAGCTGAAAAGAAGCCCAGGTTATTTTTATATTGTTTTTTTCTTTTTTTCAGAAGAGGACATGCAAAGTTTTGTGATCTCTCAGGTTGCATTTTGATAGTTAACAGTGATGGCAAGGGAATTCCCCAGTGAGTCTTCTGAATGTCACTCTGTAGAAGAATGATTTTTACTATGCCTTCTCTTTTTCTACGAATCCTTACTTTTCTGAGCAAATTGAATTTATTTTGAATCTTCCATTAAAAGGGGTAAAAGGACTTAAATATTTAATGTATTTTCCCAAGTTCCTTTCTTCTCCAGACCATAACAAAAAGAATTACTTCAAATTTAAAACTCCAAGATCAGCTATTACACATAAGAACTAAACAGCTAAATTAATGCATGGAGTCAACAACACATGAGTTCAAATCTGGCCCCAGAACACTTACTAAATGTACTAGCTGTTTAACCTTGGGCAAATCATTTAACCTCTTTTTGCCTCAGCTTCTTTAATCGTAAAGTGAGGATAATAATAACATATACTTCCCAGGGTTGTTATGTGGATCAAATGTGATAATATTTATAAACTGCTTAGCACAGTGCTTGACACATAGTAAGTGCTATATAAACACTGACTATTATTGCTGTTGTTTTTTTTTAATTTAAAGTAGAATTTGACTACTGATTGATGCAAATCAATTTCCTCTTGTTAAGTGTAATCATCAGAACATCAATTAAGCTGTGACCCTAGGAAATCTCAATGCATATCTCTGGGTCTATTTAATCACTGACAAAACAGAACAAAAGTCATTTCAGTACACTTGTTTGATGTTCTTAGGTAAAATTACTTGTAATAATGAAAAAGAGCAGTAATATTCATCATCACTGGCATATAGTAAACCTCCATTTAGAAGGTAGAAAAATTTTAATGAATCTATAAAAGTTAATACAAAATAGAGATTATCAAAGGAACTGATGTGGATGATTTTTTTTCCTGGTCAGTTGTATTAATGGTATCTTATTGAAGCCCTAGTTGGAATTGAAAAGTTCCACACTATATACAGAATTGGGACAACTCATCTTTCTATACATCCTCAGCAAAATTAAAAATTAGATTCTTCATATCTTATTATCTGATAAGAGGCTTCGAGGCTTCATTATAAGCCTACAATTTGAAATCATTAAATAAATATCTACAAGCAATGGAGAGCCATGAATAGAAGAATTTTTGACATATAATATGATATATTATATGTATGTATTTTATATGCATATATATGTACATATAATCAAATTAATCTGGAATCTAGAAATTCTTTCCAATGGATCTGTAGATCTCACCTCATCCATGCATACTGGTACTGTGTGATTCTTATATTTGTCCTCCCAAAATTTTTATCACAGAAGGTTTACACGATAAACTGGAGTCCTTTTTTCCTCTCTTCTGTCAGAGTGCTGCTCCAGTATTATTAAAAACTTGAATTTATGAAAGTAATATTAAAATGTGACCCTTGCTACATTTACTTTCATGCTGAAGCCCAAATAGGAGACTCCCTAAGTCCTTCTCAACTCTTATTATACTAACAATATCTTAGCCAAGGAAATAGTTTTAGTGTTTATTAATAAATAGAAGGTAATAGCTTTCTAAAAAAATACTTTTCTGTGTACTGCTAGATGAATTTTAAGAAAAGTAGGTTGAAGACAATCCAAATAATTTTTAAAGTATTATTTTCCTAAATAAAATATGCATTTAGTACAGTCAGGCCCCAATGATAAATGTAGAAAGAACATTTGTCAGTTCAGGCCAAATTTAATTCTAATCCATGCTGGTACTTCTAAATTCAACAGCCCAGGAATGGAATATTCAAAACTGACTGAGCATTCTTCCTGGCCCCTAAAGAGTCACTGTTGCTGTGGAGGAGATGGGAAGAGAATGGGAAATAAAGGGGAGAACAGAAAGGACAGAAGGAAATGCCTAGAAAATTGTTCACTAGAGAGAACAAAGCTAAAAAAAATAAAGCTATGCCAGTCTAAAACAGAAAAATAAGGAAATTGTGCTCATTGAAACTGCTATCCTTTGGTTAAATTCCCTTCTAAGCTAGAGGCAAATTAAGATTCTTCTGATGTTCAGAAAATTTCACTACTATTTAGAAGCAAGCTGAGTTTGTTGACTTCATACTGCAGAAATTTAGCCTTAAGCTAAATTATGAAATATTATTCTAGTCCCGGTTAGTAGAAACAGTGATAGTCCTGAGAAAAGAGGGTTTAAATTTGAACCCAAGCTCCCACAATTACTCTTCGTGTAACATATCAAATTTATTGAACTTCTCAGTGCCTTCTTTCCAATATGTAAAATAATATATGTCCTACTTAATTCACAAGCTTGCTTTGAAGAAAGGACTTTGTAAACCTCAAAAGGCAGTTGATGCAAATCCTAGTTCTTTCTCTTCCCTTTTCCCTCCTCTCTAATGACCCTCACACTATTTCAAGTACCCTCCCCATTACTCTCCTTATCTTTTTTCCTGTCACACCTTATCCCCAACATTATCAAATCTGTGTCTGGAGAGAGAAGCAATATTTAGCTCTATTCCTTAATAGGAAAATATATCTCATTTTGCAAGGGGTATTTGCCTTTTCATCTTCATTTGTTAAGGGAATAGTGAAAAGCTCTCAGTATTAAAGGAATATTAGTGAACAGATTGAAACAGTATTTCACATGAATAAAAGGTGATTGTCTCCCACTATCTAGGTGGCCACTCCATTAACCTATGCATAGACTGACATCAAGCCACAAAATGTCACACATATATTTGCACAGTCCCTGGAAATATGACAACTTCTCAAAAAGGTAAGCATCTTGATTTAGATTCAGAGGATATGCAGTGCCTTAGCTATTTTTATTAGAGTGCATCTTTCATGGAAAAAAGTACAACAAATTCAGACTAAATAATTTCTTCTCTTCACTCCAGTGAAACGTGAAAGTCCATTTAGAAGGTCATCCTTTGTACATAGTAACAGCAATTAAGTACAATGATCAACTGTGAATACTTTAACTATTAGAAATGCAAGTTTTCCTAAATGGATAACTCCAAGGGACTCATGATGAAAAAGGCGTTCCACACCATAGAAGAAATTAAGAAATTGATGGAGTCTGAATGTAGATTGAAGCATACCATTCTTCACTCTTTTACTTCAATGATTTTTTTCCTCTAGTATAAGGATTATGTGCCTTGTTTCACAATATGAAGAATATGGAAATATTTATTGATTAATAACACATTTACAACCTATATAATACAATAATTGCTCTCTTAAGAAGGAATGGATAGTGGGAGGGAGAGTATATGGCTCCTAAAATGTTAGCAATTGATTATTAAAAATATTATTGATATATAATCTGGAAAAAATTAAAATTTCTTCCTCCTTATGCTAAAAGAAATGTCTCCTGTCCTGGGAAGCATTTAAAATGAAACTATAATCTGGAGCAGATAACCTGTTAAACCACTAATCACTTATCCTCTCAGTCCAAGCTGGATGGCCATTAGTTATTTAGAGCAGCTCTTGGGGAATAAATGTACAAAGCTGGTGAGTTCTGATAATGGAAGTGGAAATATCAAAGGGCATGAAATATTGGACAACCTGGTTTATGTACCAAAGCAAAATGTCTGGAGGTAATATTAAGTAAGATAAAAGAACCAGTATAGAAAGTTATGCAAGACCCCAAAGTAAGGTAGAGAAATTGAAAACAAAATGAAGTGAAATCTTTCCTGATCTCTTATTTTCCTCAATCCAGAACCTCTTCAACAGTAAATAGTACCTTCCTCTATAGATCTCCCATATAACGTGTCTAAACTTCTAATCATTTACTGTGCTCCATTTGGACCTGCTGTGACAGATGCACTAGTCTCATCTTCCCTAGTAGAATGTAAGCTCCTAAATGTCAAGGGCCATGCATTATATCTTGGTCCAGCCTCTTATCTAGAGTTGCATAGAGTCTCTTGCATAGAGAAGGCACTTAATATATTGAACTGAACAAGTTGTGTGAGAGCCAACTTCGCCTAGCATACAATTATACCCAAAGGCAACTGTATAAACAAAATTCAACTTCCCAAGGTTTTGTTTTTCAGTTTCTGCCATCAGAAGGAAATAAATTATGAGCTCATTAAAAGTCAAGAGTCTGTTCAAAGTGTAAGTGTAGCAATGTAAGCATAGCCCTTCACTGAGCCACGGTTCAATTTTATTATTCACAGGAAATCTTTGCCTTGTTTTTTAAGTTGTCCAAGAGTTCTTTCAATTCCCCCATCCTCAATAAAGCATCTGCACACATTGATTTCCTACCACAAAAAAAATACTTTCACACATCTTTAAAGACATTTGTGTGTAGTTGACATGATTAGTATATCAAAATCAAAAATTTTAGAAAATGTTTCTTCTGCAAACATTAAATGTTTGCATTGCCTCATGCCAGTTTAGCTAACCATTGGCAAATGAATAACTAGTAATAGAGGCTTCATCCCACTGAGCTTTCTTCTTAAATGGAAAATTATGTTTTGTGTGTAAGACGCCACCTGCTGTTCCCTTTTTACAGTACAAAATGAATTCTCATAAGAAAAAGCTAGTGTTTGAAATACATTTCTTTCATCTTTTTCTCTCACATCATGAAATGTATATTAAAATACAATAATACAACAAATATAATTATCTACTTGTTAAATAATGCTTTAATTGATTGACCTGTGTTCTGAAAACTCTAAAGTCACTAGATCTATAAAAAAAAAAAAAAAAAAAAAAAAAAACTAGATCTGTGATTCCATCAATGTCCTCAGCTCTTATTAAGTAATCCTTTAGCTAAAACAGATTTCCACATGTTCTGCAACCTAAAGTCTGAGGGAGTAGCCTCAGTCACACTGAGGTTAAGTGGCTTGTTTAGGGCCTCATAAGCATAATATGTCAGAGGTGGCACTTGAGTCAGTGTCTTCCTAAGACCAAAATTTGCCTCCTGTACACACTGCTTTTCTCTGCAGTGGCTTTTGTTAAACAACAATGAAGACAGAATTCAGAGGTGTCTGAGTTTTTCCATGTATCAACAACTTCTCTAAGAGTCCTTGAGGAATTTACTAAACCTAATTTTCTAATTTTCTAAATTAGGATATCTCCTATTCATTTACATCCAAAGGCAAATTTTCTTTAAAATAGCTTCTCAAGAGAACACAATAACACTAAACTAGGAATAACTGGAATTTATCTTTGAACACATTTTATCATTTGTTTTGATTTTCCAATATATCTCTTTACCATTCCAGACAACCATTATTTAAAGGCAGGTTGGTGAATCTATGGCACGTGTGCCAGAAGGGGCTGCTTCCTTCCCCCCCACACACATGCCTGAGGACATTTCTCACATTACTCTCTGCCCAGCAGCCCAATGGGAGTGCTTCCTCCCTCCCCTGTCTGGAGTGAGGCAGAGTGCTCACATGCAGTGTGAGGGGTTGCCCTTTGGGAACTCTGTCTCTAATGTCTCTAAAAGATTTGCCATGACTGATTAGTGTTAAGAGTAGAACATGGATATGTGATTTCATTGGTCTAGAAAGTATTGAGGTGAGAAAACTTTATCTACTGAATCAGCTTGTCAACTTGTTTGCAAATTATAATTTTAGAGAATTGCCTAAATCACTGAATCAATAAATAACTAGTTAATAATTAACCCAAAGCCACTCACAGCTAGTCCCAGATATAAGACTTGTACCCAGGAACCTTCTGACTCCAAGGCTTTCTATCCATTTGTAAAGATATTATAATCTACATTTGACATACAAAGATATTGAAGCTCAAGGAGGTTAAATGACTTGTTCAACGTCACAAACCTAATAAGCATCAGAGGAAGAATTAAAACTTAGATCCCTCCTGGCTCCAAGTTCTGTGGTCTATTCAAAGGTCATCAAATAAGTCATCTCCAGAACTGAATTATCAGAGAATGACTGAACAAATTGTGGTATTATTTTGTAATGGAATACTATTGTGCCATAAGAAATGGTAAACAAAGTGATCATCAAAAAATCTGGAAATGTTTATAGCAAGTGATACAAACTGAAGTGTGTAGAACAAGGTGAACATTGTACACGAAAACAATGATGTATGATGATCAACTGTGAATGATTTAATTATTATCAAAAAGGCAAGGAACCAGGACAACTCCAAGAGACTCATGAAAAAAAAAGGATATCTACCACCATAGAGGGAACAGAGTCTAAATGCAAAGTGAAACATTTAGAAGCAAAAAGTAATTACTTGACTCTAGAGAGCATTAGTAATATGTACTTTGGGGTAGCTGTAGGACTTTGTGGGAAAACCCAAGCTCTGAAATCAGAAATCTCATATTTCAATTCAAAGTAATCTCTGTGACCCAAGGCAAGTAATTTAACATCTCACAAACTTGGCTCCTTAGCTTAAAAAATTATGATATTTGAATAGATAATTTTTCTTAGGTCTTTTTCAGCTCCTAATTTATGATTCTTTATGATTTACTCATTGAATAGTTCATTTTACAGATGTAGCATAAAAAAGCTTAACATTTTAACATCTAAAGATTAGTGCTTTCTAAAGTCATCCTGTTCCTTTTCTTGTATTTTTTTATTAAGTGTGACACCTAGCCTGGTGCTGAGATACAAGGAACCATGTGAAGTGTTAAGATAAAATAACAAAAATTGATCCAGTCCTCGACTTCAAAGAACTTTCATTCTCCAGGTATTGCAGGAAAAGCCAATTATAACAGGTAAAGAAAGAAGTATAATATGGGATGGGTGTGAAGAAGAAAAGAAGTCAATTAAAGGGTTCTGAGACAGTCTGAAGATGCAGAGAACATTTAAGCTAAGGGTACTGTTGGGGTATTTATAAAGGACATGTACTAAACTTTGAAGAAATGGAGGAATTCTTTAAGATGGAAATGAGAAGAGAGCACATTCTAGGCATGATAAATGACATGTGTTGAGGTAGGAAACAGTGCTCTGACTTCAGAGGAAAAAAATGTAACCTATTGGCTGTAATTGAGTAATATGGAATCATGCTAGTAAAGGATATTTAAGGAGTTTATGGAGGGATGTTGATATCAAAACTAGGAGTTTATATTTTAATCCCAAGAGAAGTAGAGATGAAAATGTTTAAGCCATTTTCATGATGGAGAATAGTTTTAGGAGTGGTAATGGAAAGACAGGCATATCAGAAATGGAGATCTCAGCAGTCAATATTACTCTTGAATATGATTATTGAGGTCACCAAGAATGATATGGGTAAATTGTAAGATAGTGAAGCAGGTATTCAACTAACCTTGAAAGAGGATGAAATGGTAAGATTGATAGATAACAAAAAAATCTAGATATAATTGAGTAGACGGATGGAGCAAACTTCAATGGAGTCAATGTTGCTTAGCAATATTGGCAGCAGGAGCATGCAAGAGAAAGGAAAGCAAGGAATATGATGGCTCCTGCATATTACCTTAGGAGTTGAAAAAAGAAAAAAAGAAAAAACTAAAAATGGATAGTCAAATGAGAGATATAGTACCTTTATGAAAAAAATTTCAGGATTTAGTGAGGACCAGAAGGAAGGAATGTGAAAGAAAGAGGTCAATAAACTTTTATTTATGAAAGAGAGCATACTGAAGTGTTTAATAAAATAATGGTTCTTGGGGGCAATTCAAATTTATTAAATTGCAATAAAATGAAAAATAGCATGCTCAATTTGCAAAGAAGTCTCTAAATCCTATCTTCTATGGTTCCAATGAAAGACACTCTGTTGTGTAGCCAAGAGAAGTAATTATTAAGATGATAAACATGATAATTCTTCAGTGTCTGAAGGATGAACATATAGAAGATTAATCTCATTATGCTTTAGTAAAACTGGAACCAAATGGGTAAAAATTATAGAAAGATTTTTGGTCCCTTCCCATGTAAAAGGAAGATCTCACATTACAAAAGAACTTATCTTAAAGTGAAACAAGTTATCTCATTAACTAATGATTTCTGAATCACTGAAAGCCTTCATGAAGCAAGAGTTGAATGACTCCTTACTGGAGATTTTGTAGACAGTTTTCATACTTTTGAACTGGTTTGGATAAGCTGAACTCAGAAATCTCTTCCATGTCTGAGATTCTATGATTAATAATCTTTTTTTTTAAATTCAAAGACATTCCCAATTACATGTAATTGTAATTTTCAACATATGTTTTCTGAAATGATAAAATGGAAAAATTCTCTCTTCCTCTTTTCCCTTCCCCATCTCAGAGATGGTAAACAATTTGGTCTGGGTTATGCGTGTATTATCATGCAAAATATACTTTCCTGTTAGTCAGTATTGAAAAGAATACTTATATGACACCAAAACACCAAAAGAAAAACAGAAATAAACTAATGTGAAAATAGTTTGCTTTGAATATGATCAGTAATCTCATGATTTAGTCCAGCATATTAAAAGAAAATATGGTATGTTATGATTTTTATAACTTGTCCCTCAGAATTCTTAAAGGATTAATGAAATTATTCAACTCACTTTGTCAATGATATAAAATTAGTTTGCTTCTCCTCTACTATGAATACTCTCAAAAAATCCCAGAGAATTGAGAAATATTACATGGACCTGAAAGCATTGATAAGTAAGAATTCTCCATTAAATCTGACTTTGAGATTGTGCCATGCAGATGAGTTAGCTGATACAATTATCATAACTGGAGGGGGAAGTACTAGAAAAAACAATAACCAATCTCCATGCTTATTATAGTTTTATCACATTAATTTGGCCTTAACGTTCTAGACCTGAAAAGATTACTACATAAAGCTTGAAGAACATTCTGGATTTAGGTATTTTCTACTGACTTTCTTTTAGAAAATCACAGTGAATTACATACTTCTGTATTTCTAAATATCTGTGATGTCATTAGTATGAGTAACCTATGGGCTCAAATGTTCCTTTTTACCTTAGAAAATATTGTTATTATGGGTTTCTTTTGTCAAAAGCATTCAGCAGCTCATGGCCAAGCTTTTGTAGTAAGACTTCAGGTGACAGACTCTCAAGTCCAACCCTGACAATTATGTATATTTAAACCTCACCCAGTTTGACAAGGCCTTACAAGGCTTCTATTCTGGTGGCACAGCACTGAAAATTCAGGACTCTCTTCATCATTAGAGTAAAGCTTCAGTGGAACTATTTGACGTTAATAGTACGTTCACTATAAAATCTTGATCCTCTACGGGAATCTTGAAAAATACAATGAAGTCAAAATCATCTGAATTGTACTGTCATGAAGTGAGCAAATATAAAGAAAATATGGCATTAGCCAAGGAGAAAAGTATCAACATAATCAATATAGGAAACAAGGAGTTAGTGAGTAGGAAACAGAGGATTCTAGCTGTCAGAGTCTTCTCTTCTCAAGTCAAAGGAAACCTCAGTGAGACCAAAATGTCTGATAGAGTTAAAGCTACAAGTCCTTTCTTCAAGTCATCCATTTAATATAATTTATTCTGCCCTTCAAGTGAATACCAAGTAGACCTCAGTTCTTATGAGTAAAGACTGCTTTATAACATATGGAAATGGCATGCTCTATCAGTCGAAAGATTCCACTAGGACTGCCAGATGTTTATATTTGAACAATATCCAACCCCATTCAAAATATAGGTCAGTCAGGGAGTCCACGTGACTGAAATTCCTATATGATCACTTTCACATTTTAGTAGATAATACTTACCATCAAAGAGGAATAGGGCAATTTCTCAGCCAGCTTTAATGTTTGTAGAAAATGGAAGCTCGTTTTATATAAAATTTCATATTCATTATAATAAAAGCGCCAACTGGTATTTTTGGTCATTTCTGGGCCAATAATGGAAATTCAGACTTTGATTGAATTGCAGTCATCATTAATGCTAATTGTATAAACTAATTTATATATTAAAATTGTCCTCTAGCTATTCAGATTCAGATTTGATTGATGGTTGCATTATGCTGTATTATGATTTTGAATTGAACAGTATTGCAAAAAGGCTGCAATTAGTAAAACTTGATATCTTTCTATACATATTTTTAGGAAATAATTACAGTGATATTGGTATTTCTCTTACCTTAACATCCTTTATTTTCTGAAAGGTATATTAGTTTGAAACAAGAGATCTTTTATATATATATATATATATACTTTTCTATATATATCTAAATATAAATGAAGAGAATCAGGAGTTTTCTGCAAGATTTTGAATGTCTGCCCAAAAGAGCCATTCACATTCTCTGTGGTGCCATCTTACGGTTCAGTAATCTAACTGCACTTGATGGTCAGAGGTTATTTGAAGATCATATCAAGAAAAGCAGCCATATAATATTATAATATAATTCAGTGAATGCATGATATACTGCAAAGAAAAATTCATTTACCTGAAATTGCCCATGATGACCCAACTTTTTTTTTTCCTTTGGGATAATTAATCTCATGTTTCACACCTTCTCAAACAACAAACTAGTGGTGGTAAAACTACTATCTGTTCAATCTTTAAAATATCTTTCTATTTTTCTAGAGTTTCCAGCTTTTTAAGAGACTAAATATTATATTCAAATAGGAAGAAGGTAGTGTTGATCTCTAATGTATTTCTCTTAGTATTCTCTTTATGCAAAAACTTTAGAAAGACTAAGAAACATTTGTAAAGTTATTTAATTCAGTCAGTCAACTAGCTATTATTCTGTGCCTACTATGTGTTGTGCACTGTGTTAAGCACTGAAAATACCCCCCCAAAATAGTCCCTGATTTTAAACAGCCCACAGGCGAATGGACTAATTAAATAATTAGGTTTGACAACTGCTAATGACTATTGTATACATCAAGATAGACTGGAAACCACCACCACCACCACACACACACACACACACACACACACACACACACACACACACACACACACTTTTACACACCAAAGAACTGGGAAATATTGTTGAGGAAAATAATGAAGATGAGAATTTAGATACTGGCAGGGAGCTGGGCCAACTTGTATACAGTTTGTCACTGTGGAGAAGTTAATGCGAAAAGTTACTGAAATTATTTGAAAGAGAAGCCAGCTGTCAATCCTATTGTTTAGAAATGCTCACTAAACTGTGCAGGAAATATAAAGATATAAAGATTTTATCACCAAATTTATAGCTATATGACTTAAAGAGTTGAAAAGAACAAGGCATATTTAGGATCTCTTTCACAAATAATAATTGAGAAATGGAGTGATTGATTATTATGGAGAGCTAAAAATGATCATATGTGCTAAATCTGTTACCCCTCTATGCTTTCCACTAGGTATGTACTTAGGCATATACCTCATTGCTTCTTCTGTCAGATGTAAGCTCATTTAGAGTGGGAATTGTGCCTAGCAGAGTGATCCCCACATTGTAAGCACTTAATAAATGTTGTGATGTGATCAATATTATGTTATACCACACATACTCAAACACGGATAATTACTTTTAAGGTAATTAGAATATATAATGATGGGGGCAGCTGGGGAGCTCAGTGGATTGAGAGCCAGGCCTAGAGACAGGAGGTCCTGGGTTCAAATATGACCTCAGACACTTCCCAGCTGTGTGACCCTGGGCAAGTCACTTGACCCCCATTGCCTACCCTTATCACTCTTCTGCCTTAGAGCCAATACACAGTATTGACTCCAAGATGTAAGGTAAGGGTTTTTTAATAAATAAATTTTTAAAAATTAAAATAAAAAAAAACAGTTTTATCACTAGAGTCCTGAGTTACTTCAATTTTATAAAAGGAACATTAAATGCTACTACTTTAGAAAGTATCCTTAGATTCCAAGTACAAAGTAGTTAAACTAAACAATCTAATTCTGTGGAAATAGTTCTAATTTTGAAGATTTTATCAGTCCTTATCAGTCACTCTTGTTTCTAAGATAGTATAGTCCAAAAGGCACAGATCATTAAAATGTTAACTGAAGAAACAAAGAAGAATTCAACCATGTGTTTCTTTAAAACAATTTGTGAATTACTCCTTCCCTCTACATTGTATAGTCCTTTTTTGTTTACCAATGAATAAAAATGAAGAATAGTTTACAAAGAAAAGGAAGTAAACATCTGCCATTATAAAACTTCAGAGAGTTCAATTTTTATTTTGCTCATTTGTTTACATGTGATTTATTTTTCGGTGCATATCATGTGCATGGATAGAATAATTTGCATTGGGAAAACATACTGTGCAGATTATCATTTGTAATTCCCAGTGCTCTATTTTGAATAGAGAAGACTGTTACCTAAAAGATCCTGGATATACCATCTTAGCCTTTGAATATATGGGACCTCTACAGTGTCAATTTATGGCAAATTTACATAATTCATCACCAGAGGAGAAAAATAGAATAATCACTGTCCTTGTCCCAAATTTTATAAAAGGAAGGCAATTCTCTATCCCTATGGGAATTTTTAGCTCACCTATAAATTACTTAAAAGAAAGGAGGAGAGTGAAGTGTTATATACCAGGATTTTTAGCCAAAAAACAATGATAATCCCCAGTAATTTTAAACTGAATGAATTAAGATTTCTATAGAATGAAGTAGTCAGACTTCAATCCCATATGCAGAGTAAAACAGAAGCTTAAAGAATCTATCCAAACACTATAGGTACTTATAATGACTTACTTTTTCCTCTAATACAAGGAACCTAACTTTTGAAAATCAGATTGCTTTTACTTTCAAAATAATTTGATCTAGAGTGAACAAGAGTTGAAATGATTTTTCTAGAGAGGACAAATGGTTGCCAGATTATGAGGGAGAAAAGTTTTATCTCTTATTTCTACTAGAGGTTAACATCATGCCTCAATCTTAAAATGTAATGACTCAAATAGAAAATAGGTAGAGGTCTGATGAGTTTTTTAGAAGTTCAAAAAACTTAAAACAAGAAGTCAGAAGGTTGATCCACATGAATACTGAAGTTTTAAAGGAAATAGCCAGAGGAAGAGACAGAAAAAGAAACAGTAAATGAGATTTCAAAGTAATAAAGAAAAAAATTGACAACTCTGGAGGACTTCCGGGTTAAGATGGTTGCAGAGTAAAAGCAGGGCACTTAACTCTCCTAACTGACCAATACATGATACCTCAAAAAGACAAAAAAACAAATTCAGATGAACAAAGGGACCCCACAATAGGACACAGCATTAAAGGTACCTGGGATTTGGGCATTTCCATGCTATAAGAGGGTGAAATAGCTCTGAATAAAAAGTGAGCTGATCAACCCTCCTCCCCCCCACCTACAGTGCCAGAGTCAGCTCACAAGAGTTAGAGCAAGCATGGGCATTCACTAAGTTCTTGTCAGGTAACTGGGACCATCAGGGGTTTGCTCCTGAGAGCATCAAAACTTAAGACCCCAAGAGGCTAAAGAATTTAGACTCTGAGAGAAGACCTTGAGCTCAGACCTTGGGCTCGGACCTTGGGCACAGACCTAGAGCTGAGGGGTGACAGACAGTAGAAGCAGCTCTGAGACTCACAGAGGAGCAAGCGTGGGGCAATATATGGGGTCCTGGCAGCTGACTGGAACCACCAGGAGGCTTGACCCTGATAATAGCTAGAGTTGAGACCCCAGGAGCCTAAAGACTATAGGCCTTGGGCACAAGGATAAAGGTGAAAGGGACAGCACTGCACTGTGACTCATAAAGTAGCCTCCGGCTAAAACTGCTCCACAGCTCTATACACAGAGAGTCTGCCCACCTCACCTGGACTTCTGACTGAGAAGGAAAAACCAGCATACTAATGGCAAGCAATGCCCATGAACTAACCAAAAGAAAGAATGAGAAAAGCATTAACACTCAATAACTTTTATATGAGCTCTTGAATAGTCCAAATCTGAGATCATGAGAAAGATGGAAGAGAGCTGGCAAGAAAAGTGGTAAATAGCTCAAAAGGAAATTAACAGTTTAAAAGACAGAAACTCTCAACTGGAGAAAGATGTCCCAAAATCAAATGAAACAATAAGCAAATTGGAGATCAAAATTAAATAGTAGGAAACCATGAAAAACAGGATAGAACAAATCAAAAAGGAAAATCAAAAGATTATAGCAGAAAATCAGTCTCTAAATACCATAATTGGGCAAGTAGAAGCCAATGATCTTGCAAGACAGCAAGAACTAATAAAGCAAAGTCAAAAGAATAACAAAAGAGAAGGAAACATGAAATATCTCACTAAGAGAATGACAGATCAAGAAATAATGAAAAAAATGTGAAGGAAGGTGGCCTAGCAGTAACAGATAACAAGCTATACTCTAAAGCAGTGGTCATCAAAACAATATGGTACTGGCTAAGAGACAAAAGGGGGATCAGTGGAATAGATTTGGGGTAAGTGATGTCAGCAAGACAGTCTATGATAAACCCAAAGAGCTGAACTTTTGGGACAAAAATCCACTATTTGACAAAAACTGCTGGGAAAATTGGAAAACAACATGGGAGAGATTAGGTTTAGATCAACATCTCATACCCTACACCAAGATAAATTTAGAATGGGTGAATGACTTGAATATAAAGAAGGAAAGTGTAAGTAAAATAGGTGAACACAGAATAGTATACTTGTCAGGTCTCTAGGAAAGGAAAGATTTTAAAACCAAGCAAGAGTTAGAAAAAATTACAAAATGTAAAATAAATTATTTTGATTATATTAAATTAAAAAGTGTTTGTACAAACAAAAACAATGCAACCAAAATCAGAAGGGAAACAACAAACTGGGAAAAAATCTTCATAACAAAAAACTCTGACAAAGGTCTAATTACTCAAATATACAAGGAACTAAATCATTTGTATAAAAAAATCAAGCCATTCCCCAGTCAATAAATGGGCAGGGGACGTGAATAGGCAATTTTCAGATAAAGAAATAAAATCTATCAATAAGCAAATGAGAAAGTGTTCTAAATTTTTTATAATTAGAGAAATGCAAATTGAAACAACTCTGAGGTACCACCTCACACCTAGAAGATTGGCTAAAATGACAGCAGGGGAGAGTAATAAATGTTGGAAGGGATGTGGCAAAATTGGGACATTAATGCATTGCTGGTGGAGTTGTGAACTGATCCAACCATTCTGGCTGGCAATTTGGAACTATGCCCAAAAAGTGCTAAAAGACTGCCTACCCTTTGATCCAGCCATACCATTGCTGGGTTTGTACCCCAAAGAGATCATGGGGAAAAAGACTTGTACAAAAATATTTTTAGCCATGCTATTTGTGGTGGCAAAAAACTAGAAAACGAGGGTGTACCCTTCAATTGGGGAATGGCTGAAAAAATTGTGGTATATGCTGGTGATGGGATACTACTGTGCTCAAAGGAATAATAAACTGGAGGAATTCCATGTGAACTGGAAAGACCTCCAGGAATTGATGCAGAGTGAAAGGAGCAGAGCCAGAAGAACATTGTACACAGAGACTGATACACTGTGGTAAAATTGAAGATAATGGACTTCTGTACTAGCAGCAATGAATGCAATGACCCAGGACAATTCTGAGGGATTTATGGAAAAGAACGCTACCCACATTCAGAGGAAGAACTATAGGAGTAGAAACACAGAAGAAAAACAACTGCTTGAACACATGGTTTGATGCAGACATCATTGTGCATGTGGACTCGAAACAACCACACCAATTCAACTATCAATAATAAGGAAATAGGTCTTGATCTATGACACATGTTAAAACCAGTGGAAATGCACGTCTGTTATGGGGGTGGGTTGTGAGAGGGGGAGGAGAAAGTAAGAACCTAAATCATGTAACCATGGAAAATTTTTCTAAAAAATAAAATACAAATTGAAAAAAAAATAAAACCAATATGCTACTGGCAAAGAGACAGAAGGGAGGATCAGTGGAATTGACTGTAGGTGAGAGACCTCAGCAAGACAGTCTATGATAAATCAAAAGAACCCAGCTTTGGGGACAAAAACCCACTATCTGACAAAAAATGATGGAAAAATTGGAAAACAATATGGGAGAGATTGGGTGTAGATTATCATCTCACACTGTATACCAAGATAAATTCAGAATGGGTGAATGACTTGAATATAAAGAAAGAAACTATAAGTAAATTAGTTGAGCACAGAATAGTATACTTGTCAGATCTCTGGGAAAGGAAAGATTTTAAAACTAAGGAAGAGTTAAAAAAATTACAAAATGAAAAATAAATAATTTTAATTACATTAAATTAAAAAGATTTGTACAAACAAATCCAATGCTATCAAAATTAGAAGGGAAACAACAAATTGGGAAAAAATCTTTATAACAAAAAACTCAGACAAATGTCTAATTTCTCAAATATATAAGTAGCTAAATCAATTGTACAAAAATCAAGCCATTCCCCAATTAATAAATGGGCAAGGGACATGAATAAGCAATTTTCAGATAAAGAAATCAAAATATCAATAAGCACATGAGAAAGTGTTCTAAATCTCTTATAATTAGAGAAATGCAAATCAAAACAACACTGAGGTACCATCTCATACCTAGCAGATTAGCTAACATGACAGCAAAGGAAAGTGGGGAATGTTGGAGGGGATATGGAAAAATTGGGACATTAATGCATTGCTGGTGGAGTTGTGAATTGATTCAATCATTCTGAATGGCAATTTGGAAGTATGCCCAAAGAGCTTTAAAAGACTATCTCTGTTGATTCAGTCATAGAACTGTTTGGTTTATACCCCCAAAGAGATAATAAGGAAAAAGACTTGTACAAAAACATTTTAGCCGTGCTCTTTGTGTTGGCAAAAAATTGGAAAATGAGGGAATGTCCTTCGATTGGGGAATGGCTGAACAAATTGTGGTATCTGTGATGGAATACTATTGAGCTCAAAGGAATAATGGACTGGAGGAATTCCATGTGAACTGGAATGACCTCCAGGAATTGATGCAGAGTGAAAGAAGCAGATCCAGGAGAACATTGTACACTGAGACTGATACACTGTGCTACAATCGAACATAACAGACTTCTCTACTAACAGCTATGCAAGGATAAAGAGCAAGGCTGAGGGACTTATCAGAAAGAAAACTAGTCACATTCAGAGGAAGAACTGTGGGATTAGAAACACAGAAGAAAAACAACTGCTTGAACACATGCCTTGAAAGGCATGTTGGGGATGTTATTGGGGATGTAGACACTAAATGATACCTCTAGTCCAACTATCAATAATATGGAATTAGGTCTTAATCAATGATACATGTAATAACCCAGTGGAATTTTGAGTTGGCTTCTGGGGACTGGGGGGTTTGTGGGAGAGGGAAAGAATGTGAAACATGTAATTATGGGAAAATATTCAAAATAAAATAAATTGAAAGTAATTGGGATCTATATACATAACAACAATTTGAAGATGGTACAGTAAGATGGCATAAACTTCAAAGTAAAAAAGATTGAATGATATGGAAAAGCAATAACCTGGAAGTAGCAATGAGGAGGACATTGCATATAAAACCAGGAAGACAGAAGGTAGTATGAAAAGGAAATAGGGAAAGGATTAGCAAGTATTAAAGAAGGGAACTTTTCCTCAGTGAAGAGGTAGATTTCATTTGATTGAACAGGATGTAGAGGTAAGAAGAGAAGGGAAATTTTTGAACCAGTTAATGGTTATTCTGAAAAGCATGGTATTTAGAATTAGCAAATAAGGTTAAAAAATTGTGGGTAGATAGGTGTAAACCTAGAGTATCGGAATAAGAATATAGGAGGAGGTAGCTAGAGGGTGAGATGTGTCTTTAGTGCTCTGAATCAATGTACCAAGAATTTAGAAAAGCACAGTATATAGAGTCAGAGGACCTGATTTTAAAACCTAATTCTACTTGCTACTTAAATGTCTTAGGACAAACCCTTCAATCACTGAGCCTTGGTTTCCTAACTTTTAAAATGAGGAGGTTAAACTGGAGGATCTCTAAGGTTCCTTCTAACTCTGAATCTATAATTCTATATTACACATTTAGGAACACTATAAAAGAAAATTATTGTTTTATTATTATTTATTATGATAATAAGAAAAAGCAATACAAAGCCAGCAGAGAAGTTTAACAGAGAATTATCTAAAATTAAGTAGCCAAAGTTCCATGTAACAACATTGGTATGCTGTATATTTCTACAATATAATAACTTACAGGTGAAAGTTTCCCATTTTTTTCCCGAGTGGTCTCTGTAGTGAGGTTTCTGGGGAATGTAATAATATGGAATTCTAATAAATGGGAATTAAACAGATTTCTCTATATCTAAGAAAGAAAAGTAAATGGACTGTTTTGTGCAAAGACTAAATAAGATCTCTTCTAGGATGGTAGATAAAAAGACAAGAAAAGACAATGGGAAAAGTAATTATTCTATACCCACAAGAGGACTGAGTTT